>NC_091985.1:112528947-112837214 GCF_044704955.1 Pristiophorus japonicus | reverse complement strand
AGAGTACAAGGAGACTAGCCACCATTCACACACATGTCCCAAAGCAAAAGGAAAGTGGTGACGATTCACACACCTGCCATGAATACAGGGAAATTGGTGACCATTCACACACCTGTTCCACAGCACAAGGAAACTGGTGACCATTCACACACCTGTCCCAGAGCACAAGGAAACTAGCCACCATTCACACACCTGTCCCAGAGCACAAGGAAACTGTTGACCATTCACACATCTGTCCCAAAGCACAAGGAAACTGGTGACCATTCACATATCTGTCCCAGAGCACAAGGAAATTAGCCACCATTCACAAACCTGTCCCAGAACACAAGGAAACTGGTGACCATTCACACACATGTCCCAGAGCACAAGGAAACTAGCCACCATTCACACTCCTGTCCCAGAGCACAAGGAAACCGGTGACCATTCACACACCTGTCCTTGAGCACAAGGAAACTGGTGACCATTCACACACCTGTCCCAGAGCACAAGGCAACTGGTGACGATTCACACACCTGTCCCAGAGCACAAGGAAATTAGCCACCATTCGCAAACCTGTCCCAGAGCAGAAGGAAACTGATGACCATTCACACACCTGTCCCAGAGCACAAGGAAATTAGCCACCATTCGCAAACCTGTCCCAGAGCACAAGGAAACTGGTGACCATTCACATACCTGTCCCAGAGCAAAGGAAACTGGTGCCCATTCACACACCTGTCCCAGAGCACAAGGGAACTGGTGGCCATTCACACACCTGTCCCAGAGCACAGGGAAACTTGTGACCATTCACACACCTGCCACTGAATACAGGGAAATTGGTGACCATTCACACACCTGTCCCAGAGCACAAGGAAACTGGTGACCATTCACACACATGTCCCAGAGCAGAAGGAAACTAGCCACCATTCACACACCTGTCCCAGAGCACAAGGAAACTGGTGACCATTCACACACCTGTCCCAAAGCACAAGGAAACTGGTGACCATTCACACTCCTGTCCCAGAGCACAAGGAAACTGGTGACCATTCACACACCTGTCCCAGAGCACAAGGCAACTGGTGACCGTTCACACATCTGTCCCAGAGCACAAGGAAATTAGCCACCATTCGCAAACCTGTCCCAGAGCAGAAGGAAACTGATGACCATTCACACACCTGTCCCAGAGCACAAGGAAATTAGCCACCATTCGCAAACCTGTCCCAGAGCACAAGGAAACTGGTGACCATTCACAGACCTGTCCCAGAGCACAAGGAAACTGGTGCCCATTCACACCCCTGTCCCAGAGCACAAGGAAACTGGTGACCATTCACACACCTGTCCCAAAGCACAAGGAAACTGGTGACCATTCACACACCTGTCCCAGAGCACAAGGAAACTAGCCACCATTCACACAGCTGTCCCAGAGCACAAGGAAACTGGTGACCATTCACACACCTGTCCCAAAGCACAAGGAAACTGGTGACCATTCACATACCTGTCCCAGAGCACAAGGAAATTAGCCACCATTCACAAACCTGTCCCAGAGCAGAAGGAAACTGATGACCATTCACACACCTGTCCCAGAGCACAAGGAAATTAGCCACCATTCGCAATCCTGTCCCAGAGCACAAGGAAACTGGTGACCATTCACATACCTGTCCCAGAGCACAAGGAAACTGGTGCCCATTCACACACCACTCCCAGAGCACAAGGAAATTGGTGACCATTCACACACCTGTCGCAGAGCACAAGGAAACTGGTAACCATTCACACACCTGTCCCAGAGCACAAGGAAACTGGTGGCCATTCACACACCTGTCCCAGAGCACAGTTAAATTGGTGACCATTCACACACCTGCCACTGAATACAGGGAAATTGGTGACCATTCACACACCTGTCCCAGAGCACAAGGAAACTGGTAACCATTCACACAACTCTCCAAGTGCACAAGGAAACTAGCCACCATTCACACACCTGTCCCAAAGCACAAGGAAACTGGTGACCATTCACACACCTGTCCCAGAGCACAAGGAAACTAGCCACCATTCACACACCTGTCCCAGAGCATAAGGAAACTGGTGTCCATTCTCACACCTGTTCTTGAGCACAAGGAAACTAACCACCATTCATAAACCTGTCCCAAAGCACAAGGAAACAGGTGACCATTCACACACCTGTCTCAGAGCACAAGGAAATTAGCAACCTTCACAAACCTGTCCCAGAGCATGTGGAAAGTGGTGACCATTCACACACCTGTCCCAGAGCACAAGGAAACTGGTGACGATTCACACTCCTGTCCCAGAGCACAAGGAAATTAGCCACCATTCGCAAACCTATCCCAGAGCAGAAGGAAACTGATGACCATTCACACACCTGTCCCAGAGCACAAGGAAACTGGTAACCATTCACACAACTCTCCAAGTGCACAAGGAAACTAGCCACCATTCACACACCTGTCCCAAAGCACAAGGAAACTGGTGACCATTCACACACATGTCCCAGAGCACAAGGAAACTAGCCACCATTCACACACCTGTCCCAGAGCACAAGGAAACTGGTGTCCATTCTCACACCTGTTCTTGAGCACAAGGAAACTAGCCACCATTCATACACCTGTCCCAAAGCACAAGGAAACAGGTGACCATTCACACACCTGTCTCAGAGCACAAGGAAATTAGCAACCTTCACAAACCTGTCCCAGAGCATATGGAAAGTGGTGACCATTCACACACCTGTCCCAGAGCACAAGGAAACTGGTGACCATTCACACACCTGTCCCAGAGCACAAGGAAACTGGTGACCACTCACACACCTGTCCCAGAGCACAACAAAACTGGTGATCATTCACACACCTGTCCCAGAGCAAAAGGAAACTGGTGACCATTCACACAGAGGTCCCAGAGCACAAGGAAACTGGTGGCCATTCACACACCTGTCACAGAGCACAAGGGAACTGGTGACCATTCACACACCTGTCCCAGAGCACAAGGAAACTGGTGACCATTCACACACCTGTCCCAGAGCACAAGGAAACTGGTGACCACTCACACACCTGTCCCAGAGCACAACAAAACTGGTGATCATTCACACACCTGTCCCAGAGCAAAAGGAAACTGGTGACCATTCACACAGAGGTCCCAGAGCACAAGGAAACTGGTGGCCATTCACACACCTGTCACAGAGCACAAGGGAACTGGTGACCATTCACACACCTGTCCCAGAGCACAAGGAAACTGGTGACCATTCACAAACCTGTCCCAGAGCAAAACAAAACTGGTGACGATTCACACACCTGTCCCAGAGCACAGGGAAACTGGTGACCATTCACACACCTGTCCCAGAGTACAAGGAGACTAGCCACCATTCACACACATGTCCCAAAGCAAAAGGAAAGTGGTGACGATTCACACACCTGCCATGAATACAGGGAAATTGGTGACCATTCACACACCTGTTCCACAGCACAAGGAAACTGGTGACCATTCACACACCTGTCCCAGAGCACAAGGAAACTAGCCACCATTCACACACCTGTCCCAGAGCACAAGGAAACTGTTGACCATTCACACACCTGTCCCAAAGCACAAGGAAACTGGTGACCATTCACATATCTGTCCCAGAGCACAAGGAAATTAGCCACCATTCACAAACCTGTCCCAGAACACAAGGAAACTGGTGACCATTCACACACATGTCCCAGAGCACAAGGAAACTAGCCACCATTCACACTCCTGTCCCAGAGCACAAGGAAACCGGTGACCATTCACACACCTGTCCTTGAGCACAAGGAAACTGGTGACCATTCACACACCTGTCCCAGAGCACAAGGCAACTGGTGACGATTCACACACCTGTCCCAGAGCACAAGGAAATTAGCCACCATTCGCAAACCTGTCCCAGAGCACAAGGAAACTGGTGACCATTCACATACCTGTCCGAGAGCAAAGGAAACTGGTGCCCATTCACACACCTGTCCCAGAGCACAAGGGAACTGGTGGCCATTCACACACCTGTCCCAGAGCACAGGGAAACTTGTGACCATTCACACACCTGCCACTGAATACAGGGAAATTGGTGACCATTCACACACCTGTCCCAGAGCACAAGGAAACTGGTGACCATTCACACACATGTCCCAGAGCAGAAGGAAACTAGCCACCATTCACACACCTGTCCCAGAGCACAAGGAAACTGGTGACCATTCACACACCTGTCCCAAAGCACAAGGAAACTGGTGACCATTCACACTCCTGTCCCAGAGCACAAGGAAACTGGTGACCATTCACACACCTGTCCCAGAGCACAAGGCAACTGGTGACCGTTCACACATCTGTCCCAGAGCACAAGGAAATTAGCCACCATTCGCAAACCTGTCCCAGAGCAGAAGGAAACTGATGACCATTCACACACCTGTCCCAGAGCACAAGGAAATTAGCCACCATTCGCAAACCTGTCCCAGAGCACAAGGAAACTGGTGACCATTCACAGACCTGTCCCAGAGCACAAGGAAACTGGTGCCCATTCACACTCCTGTCCCAGAGCACAAGGAAACTGGTGACCATTCACAGACCTGTCCCAAAGCACAAGGAAACTGGTGACCATTCACACACCTGTCCCAGAGCACAAGGAAACTAGCCACCATTCACACAGCTGTCCCAGAGCACAAGGAAACTGGTGACCATTCACACACCTGTCCCAAATCACAAGGAAACTGGTGACCATTCACATACCTGTCCCAGAGCACAAGGAAATTAGCCACCATTCACAAACCTGTCCCAGAGCAGAAGGAAACTGATGACCATTCACACACCTGTCCCAGAGCACAAGGAAATTAGCCACCATTCGCAATCCTGTCCCAGAGCACAAGGAAACTGGTGACCATTCACATACCTGTCCCAGAGCACAAGGAAACTGGTGCCCATTCACACACCACTCCCAGAGCACAAGGAAATTGGTGACCATTCACACACCTGTCGCAGAGCACAAGGAAACTGGTAACCATTCACACACCTGTCCCAGAGCACATTGAAACTGGTGGCCATTCACACACCTGTCCCAGAGCACAGTTAAATTGGTGACCATTCACACACCTGCCACTGAATACAGGGAAATTGGTGACCATTCACACACCTGTCCCAGAGCACAAGGAAACTGGTAACCATTCACACAACTCTCCAAGTGCACAAGGAAACTAGCCACCATTCACACACCTGTCCCAAAGCACAAGGAAACTGGTGACCATTCACACACCTGTCCCAGAGCACAAGGAAACTAGCCACCATTCACACACCTGTCCCGGAGCACAAGGAAACTGGTGTCCATTCTCACACCTGTTCTTGAGCACAAGGAAACTAGCCACCATTCATACACCTGTCCCAAAGCACAAGGAAACAGGTGACCATTCACACACCTGTCTCAGAGCACAAGGAAATTAGCAACCTTCACAAACCTGTCCCAGAGCATATGGAAAGTGGTGACCATTCACACACCTGTCCCAGAGCACAAGGAAACTGGTGACCATTCACACACCTGTCCCAGAGCACAAGGAAACTGGTGACCACTCACACACCTGTCCCAGAGCACAACAAAACTGGTGATCATTCACACACCTGTCCCAGAGCAAAAGGAAACTGGTGACCATTCACACAGAGGTCCCAGAGCACAAGGAAACTGGTGGCCATTCACACACCTGTCACAGAGCACAAGGGAACTGGTGACCATTCACACACCTGTCCCAGAGCACAAGGAAACTGGTGACCATACACACACCTGTCCCAGAGCTAAAGGAAATTGGTGACCATTCACACACCTGTCCCAGAGCACAAGGAAACTAGCCACCATTCACACACCTGTCCCAGAGCATAAGGAAACTGGTGACCATTCACAAACCTGTCCCAGCGCAAAACAAAACTGGTGACGATTCACACACCTGCCATGAATACAGGGAAATTGGTGACCATTCACACACCTGTTCCACAGCACAAGGAAACTGGTGACCATTCACACACCTGTCCCAGAGCACAAGGAAACTAGCCACCATTCACACACCTGTCCCAGAGCACAAGGAAACTGTTGACCATTCACACACCTGTCCCAAAGCACAAGGAAACTGGTGACCATTCACATATCTGTCCCAGAGCACAAGGAAATTAGCCACCATTCACAAACCTGTCCCAGAACACAAGGAAACTGGTGACCATTCACACACATGTCCCAGAGCACAAGGAAACTAGCCACCATTCACACTCCTGTCCCAGAGCACAAGGAAACCGGTGACCATTCACACACCTGTCCTTGAGCACAAGGAAACTGGTGACCATTCACACACCTGTCCCAGAGCACAAGGCAACTGGTGACGATTCACACACCTGTCCCAGAGCACAAGGAAATTAGCCACCATTCGCAAACCTGTCCCAGAGCAGAAGGAAACTGATGACCATTCACACACCTGTCCCAGAGCACAAGGAAATTAGCCACCATTCGCAAACCTGTCCCAGAGCACAAGGAAACTGGTGACCATTCACATACCTGTCCCAGAGCAAAGGAAACTGGTGCCCATTCACACACCTGTCCCAGAGCACAAGGGAACTGGTGGCCATTCACACAGCTGTCCCAGAGCACAGGGAAACTTGTGACCATTCACACACCTGCCACTGAATACAGGGAAATTGGTGACCATTCACACACCTGTCCCAGAGCACAAGGAAACTGGTGACCATTCACACACATGTCCCAGAGCAGAAGGAAACTAGCCACCATTCACACACCTGTCCCAGAGCACAAGGAAACTGGTGACCATTCACACACCTGTCCCAAAGCACAAGGAAACTGGTGACCATTCACACTCCTGTCCCAGAGCACAAGGAAACTGGTGACCATTCACACACCTGTCCCAGAGCACAAGGCAACTGGTGACCATTCACACATCTGTCCCAGAGCACAAGGAAATTAGCCACCATTCGCAAACCTGTCCCAGAGCAGAAGGAAACTGATGACCATTGACACACCTGTCCCAGAGCACAAGGAAATTAGCCACCATTCGCAAACCTGTCCCAGAGCACAAGGAAACTGGTGACCATTCACACACATGTCCCAGAGCACAAGGAAACTGATAACCATTCACAGACTTGTCCCAGAGCACAAGGGAACTGGTGGCCATTCACACACCTGTCCCAAAGCACAATGAAACTGGTGACCATTCACACACCTGTCCCAAAGCACAAGGAAACTGGTGACCATTCACACACCTGTCCCAGAGCACAAGGAAACTAGCCACCATTCACACAGCTGTCCCAGAGCACAAGGAAACTGGTGACCATTCACACACCTGTCCCAAAGCACAAGGAAACTCGTGACCATTCACATACCTGTCCCAGAGCACAAGGAAATTAGCCACCATTCACAAACCTGTCCCAGAGCAGAAGGAAACTGATGACCATTCACACACCTGTCCCAGAGCACAAGGAAATTAGCCACCATTCGCAATCCTGTCCCAGAGCACAAGGAAACTGGTGACCATTCACATACCTGTCCCAGAGCACAAGGAAACTGGTGCCCATTCACACACCTCTCCCAGAGCACAAGGAAATTGGTGACCATTCACACACCTGTCGCAGAGCACAAGGAAACTGGTAACCATTCACACACCTGTCCCAGAGCACAAGGAAACTGGTGGCCATTCACACACCTGTCCCAGAGCACAGTTAAATTGGTGACCATTCACACACCTGCCACTGAATACAGGGAAATTGGTGACCATTCACACACCTGTCCCAGAGCACAAGGAAACTGGTAACCATTCACACAACTCTCCAAGTGCACAAGGAAACTAGCCACCATTCACACACCTGTCCCAAAGCACAAGGAAACTGGTGATCATTCACACACCTGTCCCAGAGCACAAGGAAACTAGCCACCATTCACACACCTGTCCCAGAGCACAAGGAAACTGGTGTCCATTCTCACACCTGTTCTTGAGCACAAGGAAACTAGCCACCATTCATACACCTGTCCCAAAGCACAAGGAAACAGGTGACCATTCACACACCTGTCTCAGAGCACAAGGAAATTAGCAACCTTCACAAACCTGTCCCAGAGCATATGGAAAGTGGTGACCATTCACACACCTGTCCCAGAGCACAAGGAAACTGGTGACCATTCACACACCTGTCCCAGAGCACAAGGAAACTGGTGACCACTCACACACCTGTCCCAGAGCACAACAAAACTGGTGATCATTCACACACCTGTCCCAGAGCAAAAGGAAACTGGTGACCATTCACACAGAGGTCCCAGAGCACAAGGAAACTGGTGGCCATTCACACACCTGTCACAGAGCACAAGGGAACTGGTGACCATTCACACACCTGTCCCAGAGCACAAGGAAACTGGTGACCATACACACACCTGTCCCAGAGCTAAAGGAAATTGGTGACCATTCACACACCTGTCCCAGAGCACAAGGAAACTAGCCACCATTCACACACCTGTCCCAGAGCATAATGAAACTGGTGACCATTCACAAACCTGTCCCAGAGCAAAACAAAACTGGTGACGATTCACACACCTGTCCCAGAGCACAGGGAAACTGGTGACCATTCACACACCTGTCCCAGAGTACAAGGAGACTAGCCACCATTCACACACATGTCCCAAAGCAAAAGGAAAGTGGTGACGATTCACACACCTGCCATGAATACAGGGAAATTGGTGACCATTCACACACCTGTTCCACAGCACAAGGAAACTGGTGACCATTCACACACCTGTCCCAGAGCACAAGGAAACTAGCCACCATTCACACACCTGTCCCAGAGCACAAGGAAACTGTTGACCATTCACACACCTGTCCCAAAGCACAAGGAAACTGGTGACCATTCACATATCTGTCCCAGAGCACAAGGAAATTAGCCACCATTCACAAACCTGTCCCAGAACACAAGGAAACTGGTGACCATTCACACACATGTCCCAGAGCACAAGGAAACTAGCCACCATTCACACTCCTGTCCCAGAGCACAAGGAAACCGGTGACCATTCACACACCTGTCCTTGAGCACAAGGAAACTGGTGACCATTCACACACCTGTCCCAGAGCACAAGGCAACTGGTGACGATTCACACACCTGTCCCAGAGCACAAGGAAATTAGCCACCATTCGCAAACCTGTCCCAGAGCAGAAGGAAACTGATGACCATTCACACACCTGTCCCAGAGCACAAGGAAATTAGCCACCATTCGCAAACCTGTCCCAGAGCACAAGGAAACTGGTGACCATTCACACACCTGTCCCAGAGCACAAGGAAACTAGCCACCATTCACACACCTGTCCCAGAGCACAATGAAACTGTTGACCATTCACACACCTGTCCCAGAGCACAGGGAAACTTGTGACCATTCACACACCTGCCACTGAATACAGGGAAATTGGTGACCATTCACACACCTGTCCCAGAGCACAAGGAAACTGGTGACCATTCACACACATGTCCCAGAGCAGAAGGAAACTAGCCACCATTCACACACCTGTCCCAGAGCACAAGGAAACTGGTGACCATTCACACACCTGTCCCAAAGCACAAGGAAACTGGTGACCATTCACACTCCTGTCCCAGAGCACAAGGAAACTGGTGACCATTCACACACCTGTCCCAGAGCACAAGGCAACTGGTGACCATTCACACATCTGTCCCAGAGCACAAGGAAATTAGCCACCATTCGCAAACCTGTCCCAGAGCAGAAGGAAACTGATGACCATTGACACACCTGTCCCAGAGCACAAGGAAATTAGCCACCATTCGCAAACCTGTCCCAGAGCACAAGGAAACTGGTGACCATTCACAGACCTGTCCCAGAGCACAAGGAAACTGGTGCCCATTCACACTCCTGTCCCAGAGCACAAGGAAACTGGTGACCATTCACACACATGTCCCAGAGCACAAGGAAACTGATAACCATTCACAGACTTGTCCCAGAGCACAAGGGAACTGGTGGCCATTCACACACCTGTCCCAAAGCACAATGAAACTGGTGACCATTCACACACCTGTCCCAAAGCACAAGGAAACTGGTGACCATTCACACACATGTCCCAGAGCACAAGGAAACTAGCCACCATTCACACAGCTGTCCCAGAGCACAAGGAAACTGGTGACCATTCACACACCTGTCCCAAAGCACAAGGAAACTGGTGACCATTCACATACCTGTCCCAGAGCACAAGGAAATTAGCCACCATTCACAA
Source organism: Pristiophorus japonicus (assembly GCF_044704955.1). Lineage (NCBI taxonomy): Eukaryota > Metazoa > Chordata > Chondrichthyes > Pristiophoridae > Pristiophorus > Pristiophorus japonicus. The sequence continues at coordinate 112,826,994 of NC_091985.1, read as the reverse complement.
ACCTGTCCCAGAGCAGAAGGAAACTGATGACCATTCACACACCTGTCCCAGAGCACAAGGAAATTAGCCACCATTCGCAATTCTGTCCCAGAGCACAAGGAAACTGGTGACCATTCACATACCTGTCCCAGAGCACAAGGAAACTGGTGCCCATTCACACACCACTCCCAGAGCACAAGGAAATTGGTGACCATTCACACACCTGTCGCAGAGCACAAGGAAACTGGTAACCATTCACACACCTGTCCCAGAGCACAAGGAAACTGGTGGCCATTCACACACCTGTCCCAGAGCACAGTTAAATTGGTGACCATTCACACACCTGCCACTGAATACAGGGAAATTGGTGACCATTCACACACCTGTCCCAGAGCACAAGGAAACTGGTAACCATTCACACAACTCTCCAAGTGCACAAGGAAACTAGCCACCATTCACACACCTGTCCCAAAGCACAAGGAAACTGGTGACCATTCACACACCTGTCCCAGAGCACAAGGCAACTGGTGACGATTCACACACCTGTCCCAGAGCACAAGGAAATTAGCCACCATTCGCAAACCTGTCCCAGAGCAGAAGGAAACTGATGACCATTCACACACCTGTCCCAGAGCACAAGGAAATTAGCCACCATTCGCAAACCTGTCCCAGAGCACAAGGAAACTGGTGACCATTCACACACCTGTCCCAGAGCACAAGGAAACTAGCCACCATTCACACACCTGTCCCAGAGCACAATGAAACTGTTGACCATTCACACACCTGTCCCAGAGCACAGGGAAACTTGTGACCATTCACACACCTGCCACTGAATACAGGGAAATTGGTGACCATTCACACACCTGTCCCAGAGCACAAGGAAACTGGTGACCATTCACACACATGTCCCAGAGCAGAAGGAAACTAGCCACCATTCACACACCTGTCCCAGAGCACAAGGAAACTGGTGACCATTCACACACCTGTCCCAAAGCACAAGGAAACTGGTGACCATTCACACTCCTGTCCCAGAGCACAAGGAAACTGGTGACCATTCACACACCTGTCCCAGAGCACAAGGCAACTGGTGACCATTCACACATCTGTCCCAGAGCACAAGGAAATTAGCCACCATTCGCAAACCTGTCCCAGAGCAGAAGGAAACTGATGACCATTGACACACCTGTCCCAGAGCACAAGGAAATTAGCCACCATTCGCAAACCTGTCCCAGAGCACAAGGAAACTGGTGACCATTCACAGACCTGTCCCAGAGCACAAGGAAACTGGTGCCCATTCACACTCCTGTCCCAGAGCACAAGGAAACTGGTGACCATTCACACACATGTCCCAGAGCACAAGGAAACTGATAACCATTCACAGACTTGTCCCAGAGCACAAGGGAACTGGTGGCCATTCACACACCTGTCCCAAAGCACAATGAAACTGGTGACCATTCACACACCTGTCCCAAAGCACAAGGAAACTGGTGACCATTCACACACATGTCCCAGAGCACAAGGAAACTAGCCACCATTCACACAGCTGTCCCAGAGCACAAGGAAACTGGTGACCATTCACACACCTGTCCCAAAGCACAAGGAAACTGGTGACCATTCACATACCTGTCCCAGAGCACAAGGAAATTAGCCACCATTCACAAACCTGTCCCAGAGCAGAAGGAAACTGATGACCATTCACACACCTGTCCCAGAGCACAAGGAAATTAGCCACCATTCGCAATTCTGTCCCAGAGCACAAGGAAACTGGTGACCATTCACATACCTGTCCCAGAGCACAAGGAAACTGGTGCCCATTCACACACCACTCCCAGAGCACAAGGAAATTGGTGACCATTCACACACCTGTCGCAGAGCACAAGGAAACTGGTAACCATTCACACACCTGTCCCAGAGCACAAGGAAACTGGTGGCCATTCACACACCTGTCCCAGAGCACAGTTAAATTGGTGACCATTCACACACCTGCCACTGAATACAGGGAAATTGGTGACCATTCACACACCTGTCCCAGAGCACAAGGAAACTGGTAACCATTCACACAACTCTCCAAGTGCACAAGGAAACTAGCCACCATTCACACACCTGTCCCAAAGCACAAGGAAACTGGTGACCATTCACACACCTGTCCCAGAGCACAAGGAAACTAGCCACCATTCACACACCTGTCCCAGAGCATAAGGAAACTGGTGTCCATTCTCACACCTGTTCTTGAGCACAAGGAAACTAACCACCATTCATACACCTGTCCCAAAGCACAAGGAAACAGGTGACCATTCACACACCTGTCTCAGAGCACAAGGAAATTAGCAACCTTCACAAACCTGTCCCAGAGCATGTGGAAAGTGGTGACCATTCACACACCTGTCCCAGAGCACAAGGAAACTGGTGACGATTCACACTCCTGTCCCAGAGCACAAGGAAATTAGCCACCATTCGCAAACCTATCCCAGAGCAGAAGGAAACTGATGACCATTCACACACCTGTCCCAGGGCACAAGGAAATTAGCCACCATTCGCAAACCTATCCCAGAGCAGAAGGAAACTGATGACCATTCACACACCTGTCCCAGAGCACAAGGAAATTAGCCACCATTCGCAAACCTGTCCCAGAGCACAAGGAAACTGGTGACCATTCACATACCTGTCCCAGAGCACAAGGAAACTGGTGCCCATTCACACACCTGTCCCAGAGCACAAGGGAACTGGTGGCCATTCACACACCTGTCCCAGAGCACAGGGAAACTTGTGACCATTCACACACCTGCCACTGAATACAGGGAAATTGGTGACCATTCACACACCTGTCCCAGAGCACAAGGAAACTGGTGACCATTCACATACATGTCCCAGAGCAGAAGGAAACTAGCCACCATTCACACACCTGTCCCAGAGCACAAGGAAACTGGTGACCATTCACACACCTGTCCCAAAGCACAAGGAAACTGGTGACCATTCACATATCTGTCCCAGAGCACAAGGAAATTAGCCACCATTCACAAACCTGTCCCAGAACACAAGGAAGCTGGTGACCATTCATACACATGTCCCAGAGCACAAGGAAACTAGCCACCATTCACACTCCTGTCCCAGAGCACAAGGAAACTGGTGACCATTCACACACCTGTCCCAGAGCACAAGGCAACTGGTGACCATTCACACATCTGTCCAAGAGCAGAAGGAAATTAGCCACCATTCGCAAACCTGTCCCAGAGCAGAAGGAAACTGATGACCATTCACACACCTGTCCCAGAGCACAAGGAAATTAGCCACCATTCGCAAACCTGTCCCAGAGCACAAGGAAACTGGTGACCATTCACAGACCTGTCCCAGAGCACAAGGAAACTGGTGCCCATTCACACTCCTGTCCCAGAGCACAAGGAAACTGGTGACCATTCACACACATGTCCCAGAGCACAAGGAAACTGATAACCATTCACAGACTTGTCCCAGAGCACAAGGGAACTGGTGGCCATTCACACACCTGTCCCAAAGCACAATGAAACTGGTGACCATTCACACACCTGTCCCAAAGCACAAGGAAACTGGTGACCATTCACACACCTGTCCAAGAGCACAAGGAAACTAGCCACCATTCACACAGCTGTCCCAGAGCACAAGGAAACTGTTGACCATTCACACACATGTCCCAAAGCACAAGGAAACTGGTGACCGTTCACATACCTGTCCCAGAGCACAAGGAAATTAGCCACCATTCACAAACCTGTCCCAGAGCAGAAGGAAACTGATGACCATTCACACACCTGTCCCAGAGCACAAGGAAATTAGCCACCATTCGCAATCCTGTCCCAGAGCACAAGGAAACTGGTGTCCATTCACATACCTGTCCCAGAGCACAAGGAAACTGGTGCCCATTCACACACCTCTCCCAGAGCACAAGGAAATTGGTGACCATTCACACACCTGTCGCAGAGCACAAGGAAACTGGTAACCATTCACACACCTGTCCCAGAGCACAAGGAAACTGGTGGCCATTCACACACCTGTCCCAGAGCACAGTTAAATTGGTGACCATTCACACACCTGCCACTGAATACAGGGAAATTGGTGACCATTCACACACCTGTCCCAGAGCACAAGGAAACTGGTAACCATTCACACAACTCTCCAAGTGCACAAGGAAACTAGCCACCATTCACACACCTGTCCCAAAGCACAAGGAAACTGGTGACCATTCACACACCTGTCCCAGAGCACAAGGAAACTAGCCACCATTCACACACCTGTCCCAGAGCACAAGGAAACTGGTGTCCATTCTCACACCTGTTCTTGAGCACAAGGAAACTAGCCACCATTCATACACCTGTCCCAAAGCACAAGGAAACAGGTGAGCATTCACACACCTGTCTCAGAGCACAAGGAAATTAGCAACCTTCACAAACCTGTCCCAGAGCATATGGAAAGTGGTGACCATTCACACACCTGTCCCAGAGCACAAGGAAACTGGTGACCATTCACACACCTGTCCCAGAGCACAAGGAAACTGGTGACCACTCACACACCTGTCCCAGAGCACAACGAAACTGGTGATCATTCACACACCTGTCCCAGAGCAAAAGGAAACTGGTGACCATTCACACAGAGGTCCCAGAGCACAAGGAAACTGGTGGCCATTCACAAACCTGTCACAGAGCACAAGCGAACTGGTGACCATTCACACACCTGTCCCAGAGCACAAGGAAACTGGTGACCATTCACACACCTGTCCCAGAGCAAAAGGAAATTGGTGACCATTCACACACCTGTCCCAGAGCATAAGGAAACTGGTGACCATTCACACACTTGTCCCAGAGCAAAACAAAACTGGTGACGATTCACACACCTGTCCCAGAGCACAGGGAAACTGGTGACCATTCACACACCTGTCCCAGAGCACAAGGAGACTAGCCACCATTCACACACTTGTCCCAGAGCAAAACAAAACTGGTGACGATTCACACACCTGTTCCACAGCACAAGGAAACTGGTGACCATTCACACACCTGTCCCAGAGCACAAGGAAACTAGCCACCATTCACACACCTGTCCCAGAGCACAAGGAAACTGGTGACCATTCACAAACCTGTCCCAGAACACAAGGAAACTGGTGACCATTCACACACATGTCCCAGAGCACAAGGAAACTAGCCACCATTCACACTCCTGTCCCAGAGCACAAGGAAACCGGTGACCATTCACACACCTGTCCCAGAGCATAAGGCAACTGGTGACGATTCACACTCCTGTCCCAGAGCACAAGGAAATTAGCCACCATTCGCAAAACTATCCCAGAGCAGAAGGAAACTGATGACCATTCACACACCTGTCCCAGAGCACAAGGAAATTAGCCACCATTCGCAAACCTGTCCCAGAGCACAAGGAAACTGGTGACCATTCACATACCTGTCCCAGAGCACAAGGAAACTGGTGCCCATTCACACACCTGTCCCAGAGCACAAGGGAACTAGTGGCCATTCACACACCTGTCCCAGAGCACAGGGAAACTTGTGACCATTCACACACCTGCCACTGAATACAGGGAAATTGGTGACCATTCACACACCTGTCCCAGAGCACAAGGAAACTGGTGACCATTCACACACATGTCCCAGAGCAGAAGGAAACTAGCCACCATTCACACACCTGTCCCAGAGCACAAGGAAACTGGTGACCATTCACATACCTGTCCAAAAGCACAAGGAAACTGGTGACCATTCACATATCTGTCCCAGAGCACAAGGAAATTAGCCACCATTCACAAACCTGTCCCAGAACACAAGGAAGCTGGTGACCATTCACACACATGTCCCAGAGCAAAAGGAAACTAGCCACCATTCACACTCCTGTCCCAGAGCACAAGGAAACTGGTGACCATTCACACACCTGTCCCACAGCACAAGGCAACTGGTGACCATTCACACATCTGTCCAAGAGCTGAAGGAAACTGATGACCATTCACACACCTGTCCCAGAGCACAAGGAAATTAGCCACTATTCGCAAACCTGTCCCAGAGCACAAGGAAACTGGTGACCATTCACAGACCTGTCCCAGAGCACAAGGAAAAGGTGTCCATTCACACTCCTGTCCCAGAGCACAAGGAAACTGGTGACCATTCACACACATGTCCCAGAGCACAAGGAAACTGATAACCATTCACAGACTTGTCCCAGAGCACAAGGGAACTGGTGGCCATTCACACACCTGTCCCAAAGCACAATGAAACTGGTGACCATTCACACACCTGTCCCAAAGCACAAGGAAACTGGTGACCATTCACACACCTGTCCCAGAGCACAAGGAAATTAGCCAGCATTAACAAACCTGTCCCAGAGCACAAGGCAACTGGTGACCATTCACACACCTGTCCCAGAGCACAAGGAAATTTGCCACCATTCACACTCCTGTCCCAGAGCACAAGGAAAGTAGCCACCATTCACAAACCTGTCCCAGAACACAAGGAAACTGCTGACCATTCACACACCTGTCCCAGAGCACAAGGAAACTGGTGACCATTCACACACCTGTCCCAGAGAAAAAGGAAACTGGTAACCATGCACACACCTGTCCCAGAGCACAAGGAAACTGGTGGCCATTCACACACCTGTCCCAGAGCACAAGGAAACTGGTGACCATTCACACACCTGCCACTGAATACAGGGAAATTGGTGACCATTCACACACCTGTTCCACAGCTCAAGCAAACTGGTGACCATTCACACAGCTGTCCCAGAGCACAAGGAAACTAGCCACCATTCACAAACCTGTCCCAGAGCACAAGGAAAATGGTGACCATTCACACACCTGTCCTTGAGCACAAGGAAACTAGCCACCATTCACACACCTGTCCCAAAGCACAAGGAAACTGGTGACTATTCACACACCTGTCCCAGAGCACAAGGAAACTGGTGACCATTCACACACCTGTCCCAGAGCACAAGGAAATTTGCCACCATTCGCAAATCTGTCCCAGAGCAGAAGGAAACTGATGACCATTCACACACCTGTCCCAGAGCACAAGGAAATTAACCACCATTCGCAAACCTGTCCCAGAGCACAAGCAAACTGGTGGCCATTCACACACCTGTCCCAGAGCACAAGGAAACTGGTGACCATTCACACACCTGTCCAAGAGCACAAAGAAACTAGCCACCATTCACTCACCTGTCCGAGAGCACAAGGAAACTGGTGACCATTCACACACCTGTCCCAGAGCACAAGGAAACTGGTGACCATTCACACACCTGTCCCAGAGCACAAGGAAACTGGTGACCATTCACATACCTGTCCCAGAGCACAAGGAAACTGGTGACCACTCACACACCTGTCCCAGAGCACAAGGAAACTGGTGACCACTCACACACCTGTCCCAGAGCACAAGGAAACTGGTGACCACTCACACACCTGTCCCAGAGCACACGGAAACTGGTGATCATTCACACACCTGTCCCAGAGCACAAGGAAACTAGCCACCATTCACACTCCTGTCCCAGAGCACAAGGAAATTAGCCACCATTCACAAACCTGTCCCAGAACACAAGGAAACTGGTGACCATTCACACACCTGTCCCAGAGCACAAGGCAACTGGTGACCATTCACACACCTGTCCAAGAGCACAAGAAAATTTGCCACCATTCGCAAACCTGTCCCAGAGCAGAAGGAAACTAATGACCATTCTCACACCTGTCTCAGAGCACAAGGAAATTAGCCACCATTCGCAAACCTGTCCCAGAGCACAAGGAAACTGGTGACCATTCACATACCTGTCCCAGAGCACAATGAAACTGGTGCCCATTCACACACCTGTCCCAGAGCACAAGGAAACTGGTGACCATTCACATACATGTCCCAGAGAAAAAGGAAACTGGTAACCATTCACACACCTGTCCCAGAGCACAAGGAAACTGGTGGCCTTTCACACACCTGTCCCAGAGCACAAGGAAACTGGTGACCATTCACACACCTGCCACTGAATACAGGGAAATTGGTGACCATTCACACAGCTGTTCCACAGCTCAAGGAAACTGGTGACCATTCACACACCTGTACCAGAGCACAAGGAAACTAGCCACCATTCACACACCTGTCCCAGAGCACAAGGAAAATGGTGATCATTCACACACCTGTCCCAAAGCAAAAGGAAACTGGTGACGATTCGCACACCTGCCACAGAATACAGGGAAATTGGTGACCATTCACACACCTGTTCCACAGCACAAGAAAACTGGTGACCATTCACATACCTGTCCCAGAGCACAAGGAAACTGGTGACCACTCACACACCTGTCCCAGAGCACAAGGGAACTGGTGACCATTCACACACCTACCCCAGAGCACAAGGAAACTGGTGACCACTCACACACCTGTCCCAGAGCACAAGGAATCCGGTGATCATTCACACACCTGTCCCAGAGCACAAGGAAACTAGCCACCATTCACACTCCTGTTCCAGAGCACAAGGAAATTAGCCACCATTCACAAACCTGTCCCAGAACACAAGGAAACTGGTGACCATTCACGCACCTGTCCCAGAGCACAAGGCAAATGGTGACCATTCCCACACCTGTCCCAGAGCACAAGGAAACTGGTGACCATTCACACACCTGTCCCAGAGAAAAAGGAAACTGGTAACCATTCACAAACCTGTCCCAGAGCACAAGGAAACTGGTGGCCATTCACACAACTGTCCCAGAGCACAAGGAAACTGGTGACCATTCACACACCTGCCACTGAATACAGGGAAATTGGTGACCATTCACACACCTGTTCCACAGCTCAAGGAAACTGGTGACCATTCACACACCTGTCCCAGAGCACAAGGAAACTAGCCACCATTCCCACACCTGTCCCAGAGCACAAGGAAACTGGTGACCATTCACACACCTGTCCCAAAGCACAAGGAAACTGGTGACCATTCACATATCTGTCCCAGAGCACAAGAAAATTAGCCACCATTCACAAACCTGTCCCAGAACACAAGGAAGCTGGTGACCATTCGCACACATGTCCCAGAGCACAAGGAAACTAGCCACCATTCACACTCCTGTCCCAGAGCACAAGGAAACTGGTGACCATTCACACACCTGTCCCAGAGCACAAGGCAACTGGTGACCATTCACACACCTGTCCCAGAGCACAAGGTAATTAGCCACCATTCGCAAACCTGTCCCAGAGCAGAAGGAAACTGATGACCATTCACACACCTGTCCCAGAGCACAAGGAAATTAGCCACCATTCGCAAACCTGTCCCAGAGAACAAGGAAACTGGTGTCCATTCACAGACCTGTCCCAGAGCACAAGGAAACTGGTGCCCATTCACACAGCTGTCCCAGAGCACAAGGAAACTGGTGGCCATTCACACACATGTCCCAGAGCACAAGGGAACTGGTGGCCATTCACACACCTGTCCCAAAGCACAAGGAAACTGGTGACTATTCACACACCTGTCCCAGAGCACAAGGAAACTGGTGACCATTCACACACCTGTCCCAGAGCACAAGGAAATTTGCCACCATTCGCAAATCTGTCCCAGAGCAGAAGGAAACTGATGACCATTCACACACCTGTCCCAGAGCACAAGGAAATTAACCACCATTCGCAAACCTGTCCCAGAGCACAAGCAAACTGGTGGCCATTCACACACCTGTCCCAGAGCACAAGGAAACTGGTGACCATTCACACACCTGTCCAAGAGCACAAAGAAACTAGCCACCATTCACTCACCTGTCCGAGAGCACAAGGAAACTGGTGACCATTCACACACCTGTCCCAGAGCACAAGGAAACTGGTGACCATTCACACACCTGTCCCAGAGCACAAGGAAACTGGTGACCATTCACATACCTGTCCCAGAGCACAAGGAAACTGGTGACCACTCACACACCTGTCCAGAGCACAAGGAAACTGGTGACCACTCACACACCTGTCCCAGAGCACAAGGAAACTGGTGACCACTCACACACCTGTCCCAGAGCACACGGAAACTGGTGATCATTCACACACCTGTTCCAGAGCACAAGGAAACTAGCCACCATTCACACTCCTGTCCCAGAGCAAAAGGAAATTAGCCACCATTCACAAACCTGTCCCAGAACACAAGGAAACTGGTGACCATTCACACACCTGTCCCAGAGCACAAGGCAACTGGTGACCATTCACACACCTGTCCCAGAGCACAAGGAAATTTGCCACCATTCGCATACCTGTCCCAGAGCAGAAGGAAACTGATGACCATTCACACACCTGTCCCAGAGCACAAGGAAATTAGCCACCATTCGCAAACCTGTCCCAGAGCACAAGGAAACTGGTGACCATTCACATACCTGTCCCAGAGCACAATGAAACTGGTGCCCATTCACACACCTGTCCCAGAGCACAAGGAAACTGGTGACCATTCACATACCTGTCCCAGAGAAAAAGGAAACTGGTAACCATTCACACACCTGTCCCAGAGCACAAGGAAACTGGTGGCCTTTCACACACCTGTCCCAGAGCACAAGGAAACTGGTGACCATTCACACACCTGTCCCAGAGCACAAGGAAACTAGCCACCATTCACACACCTGTCCCAGAGCACAAGGAAAATGGTGATCATTCACACACCTGTCCCAAAGCAAAAGGAAACTGGTGACGATTCGCACACCTGCCACAGAATACAGGGAAATTGGTGACCATTCACACACCTGTTCCACAGCACAAGGAAACTGGTGACCATTCACATATCTGTCCCAGAGCACAAGGAAACTGGTGACCACTCACACACCTGTCCCAGAGCACAAGGGAACTGGTGACCATTCACACACCTACCCCAGAGCACAAGGAAACTGGTGACCACTCACACACCTGTCCCAGAACACAAGGAAACTAGCCACCATTCACACTCCTGTTCCAGAGCACAAGGAAATTAGCCACCATTCACAAACCTGTCACAGAACACAAGGAAACTGGTGACCATTCACGCACCTGTCCCAGAGAAAAAGGAAACTGGTAACCATTCACAAACCTGTCCCAGAGCACAAGGAAACTGGTGGCCATTCACACAACTGTCCCAGAGCACAAGGAAACTGGTGACCATTCACACACCTGCCACTGAATACAGGGAAATTGGTGACCATTCACACAGCTGTTCCACAGCTCAAGGAAACTGGTGACCATTCACACACCTGTCCCAGAGCACAAGGAAACTAGCCACCATTCACACACCTGTCCCAGAGCACAAGGAAAATGGTGATCATTCACACACCTGTCCCAAAGCAAAAGGAAACTGGTGACGATTCGCACACCTGCCACAGAATACAGGGAAATTGGTGACCATTCACACACCTGTTCCACAGCACAAGGAAACTGGTGACCATTCACATATCTGTCCCAGAGCACAAGGAAACTGGTGACCACTCACACACCTGTCCCAGAGCACAAGGGAACTGGTGACCATTCACACACCTACCCCAGAGCACAAGGAAACTGGTGACCACTCACACACCTGTCCCAGAACACAAGGAAACTAGCCACCATTCACACTCCTGTTCCAGAGCACAAGGAAATTAGCCACCATTCACAAACCTGTCACAGAACACAAGGAAACTGGTGACCATTCACGCACCTGTCCCAGAGCACAAGGCAAATGGTGACCATTCACACACCTGTCCCAGAGAAAAAGGAAACTGGTAACCATTCACAAACCTGTCCCAGAGCACAAGGAAACTGGTGGCCATTCACACAACTGTCCCAGAGCACAAGGAAACTGGTGACCATTCACACACCTGCCACTGAATACAGGGAAATTGGTGACCATTCACACACCTGTTCCACAGCTCAAGGAAACTGGTGACCATTCACACACCTGTCCCAGAGCACAAGGAAACTAGCCACCATTCACACACCTGTCCCAGAGCACAAGGAAACTGGTGACCATTCACACACCTGTCCCAAAGCACAAGGAAACTGGTGACCATTCACATATCTGTCCCAGAGCACAAGAAAATTAGCCACCATTCACAAACCTGTCCCAGAACACAAGGAAGCTGGTGACCATTCGCACACATGTCCCAGAGCACAAGGAAACTAGCCACCATTCACACTCCTGTCCCAGAGCACAAGGAAACTGGTGACCATTCACACACCTGTCCCAGAGCACAAGGCAACTGGTGACCATTCACACACCTGTCCCAGAGCACAAGGAAATTAGCCACCATTCGCAAACCTGTCCCAGAGCAGAAGGAAACTGATGACCATTCACACACCTGTCCCAGAGCACAAGGAAATTAGCCACCATTCGCAAACCTGTCCCAGAGCACAAGGAAACTGGTGACCATTCACAGACCTGTCCCAGAGCACAAGGAAACTGGTGCCCATTCACACTCCTGTCCCAGAGCACAAGGAAACTGGTGGCCATTCACACACATGTCCCAGAGCACAAGGAAACTGATAAGTATTCACAGACTTGTCCCAGAGCACAAGGGAACTGGTGGCCATTCACACACCTGTCCCAAAGCACAAGGAAACTGGTGACCATTCACACACCTGTCCCAAAGCACATGGAAACTGGTGACCATTCACACACATGTCCCAGAGCACAAGGAAACTAGCCACCATTCGCAAACCTGTCCCAGAGCACAAGGAAACTGGTGACCATTCACAGACCTGTCCCAGAGCACAAGGAAACTGGTGCCCATTCACACTCCTGTCCCAGAGCACAAGGAAAGTAGCCACCATTCACAAACCTGTCCCAGTACACAAGGAAACTGGTGACCATTCACACACCTGTCCCAGAACACAAGGCAACTGGTGACCATTCACATACCTGTCCCAGAGCACAAGGAAACTGGTGACCATTCACACACCTGCCACTGAATACAGGGAAATTGGTGACCATTCACACACCTGTTCCACAGCTCAAGGAAACTGGTGACCATTCACACACCTGTCCTTGAGCACAAGGAAACTAGCCACCATTCACATACCTGTCCCAAAGCACAAGGAAACTGGTGACCATTCACACACCTGTCCCAGAGCACAAGGAAACTAGCCACCATTCACACAACTGTCCCAGAGTACAAGGAAATTGGTGACCATTCACACACCTGTCCCAGAGCACAAGGAAACTGGTGACCATTCACACACCTGTTAAACAGCTCAAGGAAACTGGTGACCATTCACACACCTGTCCCAGAGCACAAGGAAACTGGTGACCATTCACACATCTGTCCTTGAGCACAAGGAAACTAACCACCATTCACACACCTGTTCCAGAGCACAAGGAAACTGGTGACCATTCACAAAGCTGTCCCAGAGCACAAGGAAACTGGTGACCATTCACACACCTGTCCCAGAGCACAAGGAAACTGGTGACCATTCACATACCTGTCCCAGAGCACAAGGAAACTGGTGACCACTTACACAGCTGTCCCAGAGCACAAGGAAACTGGTGACCATTCACACACCTGTCCCAGAGCACAGGGAAACTGGTGACCATTCACACACCTGTCCCAGAGCACAAGGAAACTGGTGACCATTCACACACCTGTCCCAGAGCACAGGGAAACTGGTGACCATTGACACACCTGTCCCAGAGTACAAGGAGACTAGCCACCATTCACACACCTGTCCCAAAGCAAAAGGAAACTGGTGACGATTCACACACCTGCCACTGAATACAGGGAAACTGGTGACCATTCACACACCTGTCCCAGAGCACAAGGAAACTAGCCACCATTCACACTCCTGTCCCAGAGCACAAGGAAACTGGTGACCATTCACACACCTGTCCCAAAGCACAAGGAAACTGGTGACCATTCACATATCTGTCCCAGAGCACAAGGAAATTAGCCACCATTCACAAACCTGTCCCAGAACACAAGGAAACTGGTTACCATTCACACACATGTCCCAGAGCACAAGAAACTAGCCACCATTCACACTCCTGTCCCAGAGCACAAGGAAACCGGTGACCATTCACACACCTGTCCCAGAGCACAAGGCAACTGGTGACCATTCACACACCTGTCCCAGAGCACAAGGAAATTAGCCACCATTCGCAAACCTATCCCAGAGCAGAAGGAAACTGATGACCATTCACACACCTGTCCCAGAGCACCAGGAAATTAGCCACCATTCGCAAACCTGTCCCAGAGCACAAGGAAACTGGTGACCATTCACATACCTGTCCCAGAGCACAAGGAAACTGGTGCCCATTCACAGACCAGTCCCAGAGCACAAGGGAACTGGTGGCCATTCACAGACCTGTCCCAGAGCACAGGGAAACTGGTGACCATTCACACACCTGCCACTGAATACAGGGAAATTGGTGACCATTCACACACCTGTTCCACAGCTCAAGGAAACTGGTGACCATTCACACACCTGTCCCAGAGCACAAGGAAACTAGCCACCATTCACACACCTGTCCCAGAGCACAAGGAAACTGGTGACCATTCACACACCTGTCCCAAAGCACAAGGAAACTGGTGACCATTCAAATATCTGTCCCAGAGCACAAGGAAATTAGCCACCATTCACAAACCTCTCCCAGAACACAAGGAAGCTGGTGACCATTCACACACATGTCCCAGAGCAAAAGGAAACTAGCCACCATTCACACTCCTGTCCCAGAGCACAAGGAAACTGGTGACCATTCACACACCTGTCCCAGAGCACAAGGCAACTGGTGACCATTCACACATCTGTCCCAGAGTACAAGTGAATTAGCCACCATTCGCAAACCTGTCCCAGAGCAGAAGGAAACTGATGACCATTCACACACCTGTCCCAGAGCACAAGGAAATTAGCCACCATTCGCAAACCTGTCCCAGAGCACAAGGAAACTGGTGACCATTCACAGACCTGTCCCAGAGCACAAGGAAACTGGTGCCCATTCACACTCCTGTCCCAGAGCACAAGGGAACTGGTGGCCATTCACAGACCTGTCCCAGAGCACAGGGAAACTGGTGACCATTCACACACCTGCCACTGAATACAGGGAAATTGGTGACCATTCACACACCTGTTCCACAGCTCAAGGAAACTGGTGACCATTCACACACCTGTCCCAGAGCACAAGGAAACTAGCCACCATTCACACACCTGTCCCAGAGCACAAGGAAACTGGTGACCATTCACACACCTGTCCCAAAGCACAAGGAAACTGGTGACCATTCAAATATCTGTCCCAGAGCACAAGGAAATTAGCCACCATTCACAAACCTCTCCCAGAACACAAGGAAGCTGGTGACCATTCACACACATGTCCCAGAGCAAAAGGAAACTAGCCACCATTCACACTCCTGTCCCAGAGCACAAGGAAACTGGTGACCATTCACACACCTGTCCCAGAGCACAAGGCAACTGGTGACCATTCACACATCTGTCCCAGAGTACAAGTGAATTAGCCACCATTCGCAAACCTGTCCCAGAGCAGAAGGAAACTGATGACCATTCACACACCTGTCCCAGAGCACAAGGAAATTAGCCACCATTCGCAAACCTGTCCCAGAGCACAAGGAAACTGGTGACCATTCACAGACCTGTCCCAGAGCACAAGGAAACTGGTGCCCATTCACACTCCTGTCCCAGAGCACAAGGAAACTGGTGACCATTCACACACATGTCCCAGAGCACAAGGAAACTGGTGACCATTCACACACCTGTCCCAAAGCACAAGGAAACTGGTGACCATTCACACACATGTCCCAGAGCACAAGGAAACTAGCCACCATTCACACTCTTGTCCCAGAGCACAAGGAAAGTAGCCACCATTCACAAACCTGTCCCAGAACACAAGGAAACTGGTGACCATTCACACACCTGTCCCAGAGCACAAGGCAACTGGTGACCATTCACATACCTGTCCCAGTGCACAAGGAAACTGGTGACCATTCACTCAGCTGCCACTGAATACAGGGAAATTGGTGACCATTCACACACCTGTTCCACAGCTCAAGGAAACTGGTGACCATTCACACAACTGTCCTTGAGCACAACGAAACTAGCCACCATTCACACACCTTTCCCAAAGCGCAAGGAAACTGGTGACCATTCACACACTTGTGCAAGAGCACAAGGAAACTAGCCACCATTCACACACCTGTCCCAGAGCACAAGGAAATTGGTGACCATTCACACACCTGTCCCAGAGCACAAGGAAACTAGTGACCATTCACACACCTGTTAAACAGCTCAAGGAAACTGGTGACCATTCACACACCTGTCCCAGAGCACAAGGAAACTAGCCACCATTCACACACCTGTCCCAGAGCACAAGGAAACTGGTGACCATTCACACATCTGTCCTTGAGCACAAGGAAACTAACCACCATTCACACACCTGTTCCAGAGCACAAGGAAACTGGTGACCATTCACAAAGCTGTCCCAGAGCACAAGGAAACTGGTGACCATTCACATACCTGTCCCAGAGCACAAGGAAACTGGTGACCACTCACACAGCTGTCCCAGAGCACAAGGAAACTGGTGACCATTCACACACCTGTCCCAGAGCACAAGGAAACTGGTGACCATTCACATACCTGTCCCAGAGCACAAGGAAACTGGTGACCACTCACACACCTGTCCCAGAGCACAAGGAAACTGGTGACCATTCACACACCTGTCCCAGAGCACAAGGAAACTGGTGACCACTCACACAACTGTCCCAGAGCACAAGGAAACTGGTGATCATTCACACACCTGTCCCAGAGCACATGGAAACTAGCCACCATTCACACTCCTGTCCCAGAGCACAAGGAAATTAGCCACCATTCACAAACCTGTCCCAGAACACAAGGAAACTGGTGACCATTCACACACCTGACCCAGAGCACAAGGAAATTAGCCACCATTCGCAAACCTGTCCCAGAGCAAAAGGAAACTGGTGACCATTCACATAACTGTCCCAGAGCACAATGAAACTGGTGCCCATTCACACACCTGTCCCAGAGCACAAGGAAACTGGTGACCATTCACACACCTGACCCAGAGAAAAAGGTAACTGGTAACCATTCACACACCTGTCACAGAGCACAAGGAAACTGGTGGCCATTCACACACCTGTCCCAGAGCACAAGGAAACTGGTGACCATTCACACACCTGCCACTGAATACAGGGAAATTGGTGACCATTCACACACTTGTTCCACAGCTCAAGGAAACTGGTGACCATTCACACACCTGTCCCAGAGCACAAGGAAACTAGCCACCATTCACACACCTGTCTCAGAGCACAAGGAAAATGGTGACCATTCACACACCTGTCCTTGAGCACAAGGAAACTAGCCACCATTCACACACCTGTCCCAAAGCATAAGGAAACTGGTGACTATTCACACACCTGTCCCAGAGCACAAGGAAACTGGTGACCATTCACACACCTGTCCCAGAGCACAAGGAAACTCGTGACCATTCACACACCTGTTCCAAAGCAGAAGGGAACTGGTGACCATTCACACACCTGTCCCAGAGCACAAGGAAACTGGTGACCATTCACACACATGTCCCACAGCACAAGGAAACTGGTGACCATTCACACACCTGTGCCAGAGCAAAAGGAAACTGGTGATCATTCACACACCTGTCCCAGAGCACAAGGAAAGTGGCCACCATTCACACGCCTGTCCCAGAGCACAAGGAAACTGGTGACCATTCACACACCTGTCGCAGAGCACAAGGGAACTGCTGACCATTCACACACCTGTCCCAGAACACAAGGAAACTGGTGACCATTCACACACCTGTCCCAGAGCAAAAGGAAATTGGTGACCATTCACACACCTGTCCCAGAGCACAAGGAAACTAGCCACCATTCACACACCTGTCCCAGAGCATAAGGAAACTGGTGACCATTCACACACCTGTCCCAGAGCACAACAAAACTGGTGACGATTCACACACCTGTCCCAGAGCACAGGGAAACTGGTGATCATTCACACACCTGTCCCAGAGTACAAGGAAACTAGCCACCATTCACACACCTGTCCCAGAGCACATGGAAACTGTTGACCATTCACACACCTGTCCCAAAGCACAAGGAAACTGGTGACCATTCACATACCTGTCCCAGAGCACAAGGAAATTAGCCACCATTCACAAACCTGTCCCAGAGCAGAAGGAAACTGATGACCATTCACACACCTGTCCCAGAGCACAAGGAAATTAGGCACCATTCGCAAACCTGTCCCAGAGCACAAGGAAACTGGTGACCATTCACATACCTGTCCCAGAGCACAAGGAAACTGGTGCCCATTCACACACCTGTCCCAGAGCACAAGGAAACTGGTGACCATTCATACACCTGTCCCAGAGCACAAGGAAACTGGTCACCATTCACACATCTGTCCCAGAGCACAAGGAAACCGGTGGCCATTCACACACCTGTCCCAGAGCACAGGGAAATTGGTGACCATTCACACAACTGCCACTGAATACAGCGAAACTGGTGCCCATTCACACACCTGTCCCAGAGCACAAGGAAACTGGTAACCATTCACACACCTGTCCAAGAGCACAAGGAAACTGATGGCCATTCACACACCTGTCCCAGAGCACAGGGAAATTGGTGACCATTCACACAACTGCCACTGAATACAGGGAAACTGGTGCCCATTCACACACCTGTCCCAGAGCACAAGGAAACTGGTAGCCATTCAAACACCTGTCCCAGAGCACAGTTAAATTGGTGACCATTCACACACCTGCCACTGAATACAGGGAAATTGGTGACCACTCACACACCTGTCCCAGAGCACAAGGAAACTGGTGATCATTCACACACTTGTCCCAGAGCACAAGGAAAGTGGCCACCATTCACACACCTCTCCCAGAGCACAAGGAAACTGGTGACCATTCACACACCTGTCCCAGAGCAAAAGGAAATTGGTGACCATTCACACACCTGTCCCAGAGCACAAGGAAACTAGCCACCATTCACACACCTGTCCCAGAGCATAAGGAAACTGGTGACCATTCACACACCTGTCCCAGAGCAAAAGGAAATTGGTGACCATTCACACACCTGTCCCAGAGCACAAGGAAACTAGCCACCATTCACACACCTGTCCCAGAGCACAAGGAAAATGGTGACCATTCACACACCTGTCCTTGAGCACAAGGAAACTAGCCACCATTCACACACCTGTCCCAAAGCATAAGGAAACTGGTGACTATTCACACACCTGTCCCAGAGCACAAGGAAACTGGTGACCATTCACACACCTGTCCCAGAGCACAAGGAAACTGGTGACCATTCACACACCTGTTCCAAAGCAGAAGGGAACTGGTGACCATTCACACACCTGTCCCAGAGCACAAGGAAACTGGTGACCATTCACACACATGTCCCACAGCACAAGGAAACTGGTGACCATTCACACACCTGTCCCAGAGCAAAAGGAAACTGGTGATCATTCACACACCTGTCCCAGAGCACAAGGAAAGTGGCCACCATTCACACGCCTGTCCCAGAGCACAAGGAAACTGGTGACCATTCACACACCTGTCGCAGAGCACAAGGGAACTGGTGACCATTCACACACCTGTCCCAGAACACAAGGAAACTGGTGACCATTCACACACCTGTCCCAGAGCAAAAGGAAATTGGTGACCATTCAGACACCTGTCCCAGAGCACAAGGAAACTAGCCACCATTCACACACCTGTCCCAGAGCATAAGGAAACTGGTGACCATTCACACACCTGTCCCAGAGCACAACAAAACTGGTGACGATTCACACACCTGTCCCAGAGCACAGGGAAACTGGTGATCATTCACACACCTGTCCCAGAGTACAAGGAAACTAGCCACCATTCACACACCTGTCCCAGAGCACAAGGAAACTGGTGACCATTCACACACCTGTCCCAGAGCAAAAGGAAATTGGTGACCATTCACACACCTGTCCCAGAGCACAAGGAAACTAGCCACCATTCACACACCTGTCCCAGAGCATAAGGAAACTGGTGACTATTCACACACCTGTCCCAGAGCACAAGGAAACTGGTGACCATTCACACACCTGTCCCAGAGCACAAGGAAACTGGTGACCATTCACACACCTGTTCCAAAGCAGAAGGGAACTGGTGACCATTCACACACCTGTCCCAGAGCACAAGGAAACTGGTGACCATTCACACACATGTCCCACAGCACAAGGAAACTGGTGACCATTCACACACCTGTCCCAGAGCAAAAGGAAACTGGTGATCATTCACACACCTGTCCCAGAGCACAAGGAAAGTGGCCACCATTCACACGCCTGTCCCAGAGCACAAGGAAACTGGTGACCATTCACACACCTGTCGCAGAGCACAAGGGAACTGGTGACCATTCACACACCTGTCCCAGAACACAAGGAAACTGGTGACCATTCACACACCTGTCCCAGAGCAAAAGGAAATTGGTGACCATTCAGACACCTGTCCCAGAGCACAAGGAAACTAGCCACCATTCACACACCTGTCCCAGAGCATAAGGAAACTGGTGACCATTCACACACCTGTCCCAGAGCACAACAAAACTGGTGACGATTCACACACCTGTCCCAGAGCACAGGGAAACTGGTGATCATTCACACACCTGTCCCAGAGTACAAGGAAACTAGCCACCATTCACACACCTGTCCCAGAGCACAAGGAAACTGGTGACCATTCACACACCTGTCCCAGAGCAAAAGGAAATTGGTGACCATTCACACACCTGTCCCAGAGCACAAGGAAACTAGCCACCATTCACACACCTGTCCCAGAGCATAAGGAAACTGGTGACCATTCACACACCTGTCCCAGAGCAAAAGGAAATTGGTGACCATTCACACACCTGTCCCAGAGCACAAGGAAACTAGCCACCATTCACACACCTGTCCCAGAGCACAAGGAAAATGGTGACCATTCACACACCTGTCCTTGAGCACAAGGAAACTAGCCACCATTCACACACCTGTCCCAAAGCATAAGGAAACTGGTGACTATTCACACACCTGTCCCAGAGCACAAGGAAACTGGTGACCATTCACACACCTGTCCCAGAGCACAAGGAAACTGGTGACCATTCACACACCTGTTCCAAAGCAGAAGGGAACTGGTGACCATTCACACACCTGTCCCAGAGCACAAGGAAACTGGTGACCATTCACACACATGTCCCACAGCACAAGGAAACTGGTGACCATTCACACACCTGTCCCAGAGCAAAAGGAAACTGGTGATCATTCACACACCTGTCCCAGAGCACAAGGAAAGTGGCCACCATTCACACGCCTGTCCCAGAGCACAAGGAAACTGGTGACCATTCACACACCTGTCGCAGAGCACAAGGGAACTGGTGACCATTCACACACCTGTCCCAGAACACAAGGAAACTGGTGACCATTCACACACCTGTCCCAGAGCAAAAGGAAATTGGTGACCATTCAGACACCTGTCCCAGAGCACAAGGAAACTAGCCACCATTCACACACCTGTCCCAGAGCATAAGGAAACTGGTGACCATTCACACACCTGTCCCAGAGCACAACAAAACTGGTGACGATTCACACACCTGTCCCAGAGCACAGGGAAACTGGTGATCATTCACACACCTGTCCCAGAGTACAAGGAAACTAGCCACCATTCACACACCTGTCCCAGAGCACATGGAAACTGTTGACCATTCACACACCTGTCCCAAAGCACAAGGAAACTGGTGACCATTCACATACCTGTCCCAGAGCACAAGGAAATTAGCCACCATTCACAAACCTGTCCCAGAGCAGAAGGAAACTGATGACCATTCACACACCTGTCCCAGAGCACAAGGAAATTAGGCACCATTCGCAAACCTGTCCCAGAGCACAAGGAAACTGGTGACCATTCACATACCTGTCCCAGAGCACAAGGAAACTGGTGCCCATTCACACACCTGTCCCAGAGCACAAGGAAACTGGTGACCATTCATACACCTGTCCCAGAGCACAAGGAAACTGGTCACCATTCACACATCTGTCCCAGAGCACAAGGAAACCGGTGGCCATTCACACACCTGTCCCAGAGCACAGGGAAATTGGTGACCATTCACACAACTGCCACTGAATACAGCGAAACTGGTGCCCATTCACACACCTGTCCCAGAGCACAAGGAAACTGGTAACCATTCACACACCTGTCCAAGAGCACAAGGAAACTGATGGCCATTCACACACCTGTCCCAGAGCACAGGGAAATTGGTGACCATTCACACAACTGCCACTGAATACAGGGAAACTGGTGCCCATTCACACACCTGTCCCAGAGCACAAGGAAACTGGTAGCCATTCAAACACCTGTCCCAGAGCACAGTTAAATTGGTGACCATTCACACACCTGCCACTGAATACATGGAAATTGGTGACCACTCACACACCTGTCCCAGAGCACAAGGAAACTGGTGATCATTCACACACTTGTCCCAGAGCACAAGGAAAGTGGCCACCATTCACACACCTCTCCCAGAGCACAAGGAAACTGGTGACCATTCACACACCTGTCCCAGAGCAAAAGGAAATTGGTGACCATTCACACACCTGTCCCAGAGCACAAGGAAACTAGCCACCATTCACACACCTGTCCCAGAGCATAAGGAAACTGGTGACCATTCACACACCTGTCCCAGAGCAAAAGGAAATTGGTGACCATTCACACACCTGTCCCAGAGCACAAGGAAACTAGCCACCATTCACACACCTGTCCCAGAGCACAAGGAAAATGGTGACCATTCACACACCTGTCCTTGAGCACAAGGAAACTAGCCACCATTCACACACCTGTCCCAAAGCATAAGGAAACTGGTGACTATTCACACACCTGTCCCAGAGCACAAGGAAACTGGTGACCATTCACACACCTGTCCCAGAGCACAAGGAAACTGGTGACCATTCACACACCTGTTCCAAAGCAGAAGGGAACTGGTGACCATTCACACACCTGTCCCAGAGCACAAGGAAACTGGTGACCATTCACACACATGTCCCACAGCACAAGGAAACTGGTGACCATTCACACACCTGTCCCAGAGCAAAAGGAAACTGGTGATCATTCACACACCTGTCCCAGAGCACAAGGAAAGTGGCCACCATTCACACGCCTGTCCCAGAGCACAAGGAAACTGGTGACCATTCACACACCTGTCCCAGAACACAAGGAAACTGGTGACCATTCACACACCTGTCCCAGAGCAAAAGGAAATTGGTGACCATTCACACACCTGTCCCAGAGCACAAGGAAACTAGCCACCATTCACACACCTGTCCCAGAGCATAAGGAAACTGGTGACCATTCACACACCTGTCCCAGAGCACAACAAAACTGGTGACGATTCACACACCTGTCCCAGAGCACAGGGAAACTGGTGATCATTCACACACCTGTCCCAGAGTACAAGGAAACTAGCCACCATTCACACACCTGTCCCAGAGCACATGGAAACTGTTGACCATTCACACACCTGTCCCAAAGCACAAGGAAACTGGTGACCATTCACATACCTGTCCCAGAGCACAAGGAAATTAGCCACCATTCACAAACCTGTCCCAGAGCAGAAGGAAACTGATGACCATTCACACACCTGTCCCAGAGCACAAGGAAATTAGGCACCATTCGCAAACCTGTCCCAGAGCACAAGGAAACTGGTGACCATTCACATACCTGTCCCAGAGCACAAGGAAACTGGTGCCCATTCACACACCTGTCCCAGAGCACAAGGAAACTGGTGACCATTCATACACCTGTCCCAGAGCACAAGGAAACTGGTCACCATTCACACATCTGTCCCAGAGCACAAGGAAACCGGTGGCCATTCACACACCTGTCCCAGAGCACAGGGAAATTGGTGACCATTCACACAACTGCCACTGAATACAGCGAAACTGGTGCCCATTCACACACCTGTCCCAGAGCACAAGGAAACTGGTAACCATTCACACACCTGTCCAAGAGCACAAGGAAACTGATGGCCATTCACACACCTGTCCCAGAGCACAGGGAAATTGGTGACCATTCACACAACTGCCACTGAATACAGGGAAACTGGTGCCCATTCACACACCTGTCCCAGAGCACAAGGAAACTGGTAGCCATTCAAACACCTGTCCCAGAGCACAGTTAAATTGGTGACCATTCACACACCTGCCACTGAATACAGGGAAATTGGTGACCACTCACACACCTGTCCCAGAGCACAAGGAAACTGGTGATCATTCACACACTTGTCCCAGAGCACAAGGAAAGTGGCCACCATTCACACACCTCTCCCAGAGCACAAGGAAACTGGTGACCATTCACACACCTGTCCCAGAGCAAAAGGAAATTGGTGACCATTCACACACCTGTCCCAGAGCACAAGGAAACTAGCCACCATTCACACACCTGTCCCAGAGCATAAGGAAACTGGTGACCATTCACACACCTGTCCCAGAGCAAAAGGAAATTGGTGACCATTCACACACCTGTCCCAGAGCACAAGGAAACTAGCCACCATTCACACACCTGTCCCAGAGCACAAGGAAAATGGTGACCATTCACACACCTGTCCTTGAGCACAAGGAAACTAGCCACCATTCACACACCTGTCCCAAAGCATAAGGAAACTGGTGACTATTCACACACCTGTCCCAGAGCACAAGGAAACTGGTGACCATTCACACACCTGTCCCAGAGCACAAGGAAACTGGTGACCATTCACACACCTGTTCCAAAGCAGAAGGGAACTGGTGACCATTCACACACCTGTCCCAGAGCACAAGGAAACTGGTGACCATTCACACACATGTCCCACAGCACAAGGAAACTGGTGACCATTCACACACCTGTCCCAGAGCAAAAGGAAACTGGTGATCATTCACACACCTGTCCCAGAGCAAAAGGAAATTGGTGACCATTCACACACCTGTCCCAGAGCACAAGGAAACTAGCCACCATTCACACACCTGTCCCAGAGCATAAAGAAACTGGTGACCATTCACACACCTGTCCCAGAGCACAACAAAACTGGTGACGATTCACACACCTGTCCCAGAGCACAGGGAAA
Source organism: Pristiophorus japonicus (assembly GCF_044704955.1). Lineage (NCBI taxonomy): Eukaryota > Metazoa > Chordata > Chondrichthyes > Pristiophoridae > Pristiophorus > Pristiophorus japonicus. The sequence goes on along the minus strand of NC_091985.1, from coordinate 112,801,976 downwards.
CTGTTGACCATTCACACACCTGTCCCAAAGCACAAGGAAACTGGTGACCATTCACATACCTGTCCCAGAGCACAAGGAAATTAGCCACCATTCACAAACCTGTCCCAGAGCAGAAGGAAACTGATGACCATTCACACACCTGTCCCAGAGCACAAGGAAATTAGGCACCATTCGCAAACCTGTCCCAGAGCACAAGGAAACTGGTGACCATTCACATACCTGTCCCAGAGCACAAGGAAACTGGTGCCCATTCACACACCTGTCCCAGAGCACAAGGAAACTGGTGACCATTCATACACCTGTCCCAGAGCACAAGGAAACTGGTCACCATTCACACATCTGTCCCAGAGCACAAGGAAACCGGTGGCCATTCACACACCTGTCCCAGAGCACAGGGAAATTGGTGACCATTCACACAACTGCCACTGAATACAGCGAAACTGGTGCCCATTCACACACCTGTCCCAGAGCACAAGGAAACTGGTAACCATTCACACACCTGTCCAAGAGCACAAGGAAACTGATGGCCATTCACACACCTGTCCCAGAGCACAGGGAAATTGGTGACCATTCACACAACTGCCACTGAATACAGGGAAACTGGTGCCCATTCACACACCTGTCCCAGAGCACAAGGAAACTGGTAGCCATTCAAACACCTGTCCCAGAGCACAGTTAAATTGGTGACCATTCACACACCTGCCACTGAATACAGGGAAATTGGTGACCACTCACACACCTGTCCCAGAGCACAAGGAAACTGGTGATCATTCACACACTTGTCCCAGAGCACAAGGAAAGTGGCCACCATTCACACACCTCTCCCAGAGCACAAGGAAACTGGTGACCATTCACACACCTGTCCCAGAGCAAAAGGAAATTGGTGACCATTCACACACCTGTCCCAGAGCACAAGGAAACTAGCCACCATTCACACACCTGTCCCAGAGCATAAGGAAACTGGTGACCATTCACACACCTGTCCCAGAGCAAAAGGAAATTGGTGACCATTCACACACCTGTCCCAGAGCACAAGGAAACTAGCCACCATTCACACACCTGTCCCAGAGCACAAGGAAAATGGTGACCATTCACACACCTGTCCTTGAGCACAAGGAAACTAGCCACCATTCACACACCTGTTCCAAAGCATAAGGAAACTGGTGACTATTCACACACCTGTCCCAGAGCACAAGGAAACTGGTGACCATTCACACACCTGTCCCAGAGCACAAGGAAACTGGTGACCATTCACACACCTGTTCCAAAGCAGAAGGGAACTGGTGACCATTCACACACCTGTCCCAGAGCACAAGGAAACTGGTGACCATTCACACACATGTCCCACAGCACAAGGAAACTGGTGACCATTCACACACCTGTCCCAGAGCAAAAGGAAACTGGTGATCATTCACACACCTGTCCCAGAGCACAAGGAAAGTGGCCACCATTCACACGCCTGTCCCAGAGCACAAGGAAACTGGTGACCATTCACACACCTGTCGCAGAGCACAAGGGAACTGGTGACCATTCACACACCTGTCCCAGAACACAAGGAAACTGGTGACCATTCACACACCTGTCCCAGAGCAAAAGGAAATTGGTGACCATTCACACACCTGTCCCAGAGCACAAGGAAACTAGCCACCATTCACACACCTGTCCCAGAGCATAAGGAAACTGGTGACCATTCACACACCTGTCCCAGAGCACAACAAAACTGGTGACGATTCACACACCTGTCCCAGAGCACAGGGAAACTGGTGATCATTCACACACCTGTCCCAGAGTACAAGGAAACTAGCCACCATTCACACACCTGTCCCAGAGCACATGGAAACTGTTGACCATTCACACACCTGTCCCAAAGCACAAGGAAACTGGTGACCATTCACATACCTGTCCCAGAGCACAAGGAAATTAGCCACCATTCACAAACCTGTCCCAGAGCAGAAGGAAACTGATGACCATTCACACACCTGTCCCAGAGCACAAGGAAATTAGGCACCATTCGCAAACCTGTCCCAGAGCACAAGGAAACTGGTGACCATTCACATACCTGTCCCAGAGCACAAGGAAACTGGTGCCCATTCACACACCTGTCCCAGAGCACAAGGAAACTGGTGACCATTCATACACCTGTCCCAGAGCACAAGGAAACTGGTCACCATTCACACATCTGTCCCAGAGGACAAGGAAACCGGTGGCCATTCACACACCTGTCCCAGAGCACAGGGAAATTGGTGACCATTCACACAACTGCCACTGAATACAGCGAAACTGGTGCCCATTCACACACCTGTCCCAGAGCACAAGGAAACTGGTAACCATTCACACACCTGTCCAAGAGCACAAGGAAACTGATGGCCATTCACACACCTGTCCCAGAGCACAGGGAAATTGGTGACCATTCACACAACTGCCACTGAATACAGGGAAACTGGTGCCCATTCACACACCTGTCCCAGAGCACAAGGAAACTGGTAGCCATTCAAACACCTGTCCCAGAGCACAGTTAAATTGGTGACCATTCACACACCTGCCACTGAATACAGGGAAATTGGTGACCACTCACACACCTGTCCCAGAGCACAAGGAAACTGGTGATCATTCACACACTTGTCCCAGAGCACAAGGAAAGTGGCCACCATTCACACACCTCTCCCAGAGCACAAGGAAACTGGTGACCATTCACACACCTGTCCCAGAGCAAAAGGAAATTGGTGACCATTCACACACCTGTCCCAGAGCACAAGGAAACTAGCCACCATTCACACACCTGTCCCAGAGCATAAGGAAACTGGTGACCATTCACACACCTGTCCCAGAGCACAACAAAACTGGTGACGATGCACACACCTGTCCCAGAGCACAGGGAAACTGGTGACCATTCACACACCTGTCCCAGAGTACAAGGAGACTAGCCACCATTCACACACCTGTCCCAAAGCAAAAGGAAACTGGTGACGATTCGCACACCTGCCACTGAATACAGGGAAATTGGTGACCATTCACACACCTGTTCCACAGCACAAGGAAACTGGTGACCATTCACACACCTGTCCCAGAGCACAAGGAAATTGGTAGCCATTCAAACACCTGTCCCAGAGCACAGTTAAATTGGTGACCATTCACACACCTGCCACTGAATACAGGGAAATTGGTAACCATTCACACACCTGTCCAAGTGCACAAGGAAACTAGCCACCATTCACACACCTGTCCCAAAGCACATGGAAACTGGTGACCATTCACACACCTGTCCCAGAGCACAAGGAAACTAGCCACCATTCACACACCTGTCCCAAAGCATAAGGAAACTGGTGACTATTCACACACCTGTCCCAGAGCACAAGGAAACTGGTGACCATTCACACACCTGTCCCAGAGCACAAGGAAACTGGTGACCATTCACACACCTGTTCCAAAGCAGAAGGGAACTGGTGACCATTCACACACCTGTCCCAGAGCACAAGGAAACTGGTGACCATTCACACACATGTCCCACAGCACAAGGAAACTGGTGACCATTCACACACCTGTCCCAGAGCAAAAGGAAACTGGTGATCATTCACACACCTGTCCCAGAGCACAAGGAAAGTGGCCACCATTCACACGCCTGTCCCAGAGCACAAGGAAACTGGTGACCATTCACACACCTGTCGCAGAGCAAAAGGAAATTGGTGACCATTCACACACCTGTCCCAGAGCACAAGGAAACTAGCCACCATTCACACACCTGTCCCAGAGCATAAGGAAACTGGTGACCATTCACACACCTGTCCCAGAGCAAAAGGAAATTGGTGACCATTCACACACCTGTCCCAGAGCACAAGGAAACTAGCCACCATTCACACACCTGTCCCAGAGCACAAGGAAAATGGTGACCATTCACACACCTGTCCTTGAGCACAAGGAAACTAGCCACCATTCACACACCTGTCCCAAAGCATAAGGAAACTGGTGACTATTCACACACCTGTCCCAGAGCACAAGGAAACTGGTGACCATTCACACACCTGTCCCAGAGCACAAGGAAACTGGTGACCATTCACACACCTGTTCCAAAGCAGAAGGGAACTGGTGACCATTCACACACCTGTCCCAGAGCACAAGGAAACTGCTGACCATTCACACACATGTCCCACAGCACAAGGAAACTGGTGACCATTCACACACCTGTCCCAGAGCAAAAGGAAACTGGTGATCATTCACACACCTGTCCCAGAGCACAAGGAAAGTGGCCACCATTCACACGCCTGTCCCAGAGCACAAGGAAACTGGTGACCATTCACACACCTGTCCCAGAACACAAGGAAACTGGTGACCATTCACACACCTGTCCCAGAGCAAAAGGAAATTGGTGACCATTCACACACCTGTCCCAGAGCACAAGGAAACTAGCCACCATTCACACACCTGTCCCAGAGCATAAGGAAACTGGTGACCATTCACACACCTGTCCCAGAGCACAACAAAACTGGTGACGATTCACACACCTGTCCCAGAGCACAGGGAAACTGGTGATCATTCACACACCTGTCCCAGAGTACAAGGAAACTAGCCACCATTCACACACCTGTCCCAGAGCACATGGAAACTGTTGACCATTCACACACCTGTCCCAAAGCACAAGGAAACTGGTGACCATTCACATACCTGTCCCAGAGCACAAGGAAATTAGCCACCATTCACAAACCTGTCCCAGAGCAGAAGGAAACTGATGACCATTCACACACCTGTCCCAGAGCACAAGGAAATTAGGCACCATTCGCAAACCTGTCCCAGAGCACAAGGAAACTGGTGACCATTCACATACCTGTCCCAGAGCACAAGGAAACTGGTGCCCATTCACACACCTGTCCCAGAGCACAAGGAAACTGGTGACCATTCATACACCTGTCCCAGAGCACAAGGAAACTGGTCACCATTCACACATCTGTCCCAGAGCACAAGGAAACCGGTGGCCATTCACAAACCTGTCCCAGAGCACAGGGAAATTGGTGACCATTCACACAACTGCCACTGAATACAGCGAAACTGGTGCCCATTCACACACCTGTCCCAGAGCACAAGGAAACTGGTAACCATTCACACACCTGTCCAAGAGCACAAGGAAACTGATGGCCATTCACACACCTGTCCCAGAGCACAGGGAAATTGGTGACCATTCACACAACTGCCACTGAATACAGGGAAACTGGTGCCCATTCACACACCTGTCCCAGAGCACAAGGAAACTGGTAGCCATTCAAACACCTGTCCCAGAGCACAGTTAAATTGGTGACCATTCACACACCTGCCACTGAATACAGGGAAATTGGTGACCACTCACACACCTGTCCCAGAGCACAAGGAAACTGGTGATCATTCACACACTTGTCCCAGAGCACAAGGAAAGTGGCCACCATTCACACACCTCTCCCAGAGCACAAGGAAACTGGTGACCATTCACACACCTGTCCCAGAGCAAAAGGAAATTGGTGACCATTCACACACCTGTCCCAGAGCACAAGGAAACTAGCCACCATTCACACACCTGTCCCAGAGCATAAGGAAACTGGTGACCATTCACACACCTGTCCCAGAGCAAAAGGAAATTGGTGACCATTCACACACCTGTCCCAGAGCACAAGGAAACTAGCCACCATTCACACACCTGTCCCAGAGCACAAGGAAAATGGTGACCATTCACACACCTGTCCTTGAGCACAAGGAAACTAGCCACCATTCACACACCTGTCCCAAAGCATAAGGAAACTGGTGACTATTCACACACCTGTCCCAGAGCACAAGGAAACTGGTGACCATTCACACACCTGTCCCAGAGCACAAGGAAACTGGTGACCATTCACACACCTGTTCCAAAGCAGAAGGGAACTGGTGACCATTCACACACCTGTCCCAGAGCACAAGGAAACTGGTGACCATTCACACACATGTCCCACAGCACAAGGAAACTGGTGACCATTCACACACCTGTCCCAGAGCAAAAGGAAACTGGTGATCATTCACACACCTGTCCCAGAGCAAAAGGAAATTGGTGACCATTCACACACCTGTCCCAGAGCACAAGGAAACTAGCCACCATTCACACACCTGTCCCAGAGCATAAAGAAACTGGTGACCATTCACACACCTGTCCCAGAGCACAACAAAACTGGTGACGATTCACACACCTGTCCCAGAGCACAGGGAAACTGTTGACCATTCACACACCTGTCCCAAAGCACAAGGAAACTGGTGACCATTCACATACCTGTCCCAGAGCACAAGGAAATTAGCCACCATTCACAAACCTGTCCCAGAGCAGAAGGAAACTGATGACCATTCACACACCTGTCCCAGAGCACAAGGAAATTAGGCACCATTCGCAAACCTGTCCCAGAGCACAAGGAAACTGGTGACCATTCACATACCTGTCCCAGAGCACAAGGAAACTGGTGCCCATTCACACACCTGTCCCAGAGCACAAGGAAACTGGTGACCATTCATACACCTGTCCCAGAGCACAAGGAAACTGGTCACCATTCACACATCTGTCCCAGAGCACAAGGAAACCGGTGGCCATTCACACACCTGTCCCAGAGCACAGGGAAATTGGTGACCATTCACACAACTGCCACTGAATACAGCGAAACTGGTGCCCATTCACACACCTGTCCCAGAGCACAAGGAAACTGGTAACCATTCACACACCTGTCCAAGAGCACAAGGAAACTGATGGCCATTCACACACCTGTCCCAGAGCACAGGGAAATTGGTGACCATTCACACAACTGCCACTGAATACAGGGAAACTGGTGCCCATTCACACACCTGTCCCAGAGCACAAGGAAACTGGTAGCCATTCAAACACCTGTCCCAGAGCACAGTTAAATTGGTGACCATTCACACACCTGCCACTGAATACAGGGAAATTGGTGACCACTCACACACCTGTCCCAGAGCACAAGGAAACTGGTGATCATTCACACACTTGTCCCAGAGCACAAGGAAAGTGGCCACCATTCACACACCTCTCCCAGAGCACAAGGAAACTGGTGACCATTCACACACCTGTCCCAGAGCAAAAGGAAATTGGTGACCATTCACACACCTGTCCCAGAGCACAAGGAAACTAGCCACCATTCACACACCTGTCCCAGAGCATAAGGAAACTGGTGACCATTCACACACCTGTCCCAGAGCAAAAGGAAATTGGTGACCATTCACACACCTGTCCCAGAGCACAAGGAAACTAGCCACCATTCACACACCTGTCCCAGAGCACAAGGAAAATGGTGACCATTCACACACCTGTCCTTGAGCACAAGGAAACTAGCCACCATTCACACACCTGTCCCAAAGCATAAGGAAACTGGTGACTATTCACACACCTGTCCCAGAGCACAAGGAAACTGGTGACCATTCACACACCTGTCCCAGAGCACAAGGAAACTGGTGACCATTCACACACCTGTTCCAAAGCAGAAGGGAACTGGTGACCATTCACACACCTGTCCCAGAGCACAAGGAAACTGGTGACCATTCACACACATGTCCCACAGCACAAGGAAACTGGTGACCATTCACACACCTGTCCCAGAGCAAAAGGAAACTGGTGATCATTCACACACCTGTCCCAGAGCACAAGGAAAGTGGCCACCATTCACACGCCTGTCCCAGAGCACAAGGAAACTGGTGACCATTCACACACCTGTCGCAGAGCACAAGGGAACTGGTGACCATTCACACACCTGTCCCAGAACACAAGGAAACTGGTGACCATTCACACACCTGTCCCAGAGCAAAAGGAAATTGGTGACCATTCACACACCTGTCCCAGAGCACAAGGAAACTAGCCACCATTCACACACCTGTCCCAGAGCATAAGGAAACTGGTGACCATTCACACACCTGTCCCAGAGCACAACAAAACTGGTGACGATTCACACACCTGTCCCAGAGCACAGGGAAACTGGTGATCATTCACACACCTGTCCCAGAGTACAAGGAAACTAGCCACCATTCACACACCTGTCCCAGAGCACATGGAAACTGTTGACCATTCACACACCTGTCCCAAAGCACAAGGAAACTGGTGACCATTCACATACCTGTCCCAGAGCACAAGGAAATTAGCCACCATTCACAAACCTGTCCCAGAGCAGAAGGAAACTGATGACCATTCACACACCTGTCCCAGAGCACAAGGAAATTAGGCACCATTCGCAAACCTGTCCCAGAGCACAAGGAAACTGGTGACCATTCACATACCTGTCCCAGAGCACAAGGAAACTGGTGCCCATTCACACACCTGTCCCAGAGCACAAGGAAACTGGTGACCATTCATACACCTGTCCCAGAGCACAAGGAAACTGGTCACCATTCACACATCTGTCCCAGAGGACAAGGAAACCGGTGGCCATTCACACACCTGTCCCAGAGCACAGGGAAATTGGTGACCATTCACACAACTGCCACTGAATACAGCGAAACTGGTGCCCATTCACACACCTGTCCCAGAGCACAAGGAAACTGGTAACCATTCACACACCTGTCCAAGAGCACAAGGAAACTGATGGCCATTCACACACCTGTCCCAGAGCACAGGGAAATTGGTGACCATTCACACAACTGCCACTGAATACAGGGAAACTGGTGCCCATTCACACACCTGTCCCAGAGCACAAGGAAACTGGTAGCCATTCAAACACCTGTCCCAGAGCACAGTTAAATTGGTGACCATTCACACACCTGCCACTGAATACAGGGAAATTGGTGACCACTCACACACCTGTCCCAGAGCACAAGGAAACTGGTGATCATTCACACACTTGTCCCAGAGCACAAGGAAAGTGGCCACCATTCACACACCTCTCCCAGAGCACAAGGAAACTGGTGACCATTCACACACCTGTCCCAGAGCAAAAGGAAATTGGTGACCATTCACACACCTGTCCCAGAGCACAAGGAAACTAGCCACCATTCACACACCTGTCCCAGAGCATAAGGAAACTGGTGACCATTCACACACCTGTCCCAGAGCACAACAAAACTGGTGACGATGCACACACCTGTCCCAGAGCACAGGGAAACTGGTGACCATTCACACACCTGTCCCAGAGTACAAGGAGACTAGCCACCATTCACACACCTGTCCCAAAGCAAAAGGAAACTGGTGACGATTCGCACACCTGCCACTGAATACAGGGAAATTGGTGACCATTCACACACCTGTTCCACAGCACAAGGAAACTGGTGACCATTCACACACCTGTCCCAGAGCACAAGGAAATTGGTAGCCATTCAAACACCTGTCCCAGAGCACAGTTAAATTGGTGACCATTCACACACCTGCCACTGAATACAGGGAAATTGGTAACCATTCACACACCTGTCCAAGTGCACAAGGAAACTAGCCACCATTCACACACCTGTCCCAAAGCACATGGAAACTGGTGACCATTCACACACCTGTCCCAGAGCACAAGGAAACTAGCCACCATTCACACACCTGTCCCAAAGCATAAGGAAACTGGTGACTATTCACACACCTGTCCCAGAGCACAAGGAAACTGGTGACCATTCACACACCTGTCCCAGAGCACAAGGAAACTGGTGACCATTCACACACCTGTTCCAAAGCAGAAGGGAACTGGTGACCATTCACACACCTGTCCCAGAGCACAAGGAAACTGGTGACCATTCACACACATGTCCCACAGCACAAGGAAACTGGTGACCATTCACACACCTGTCCCAGAGCAAAAGGAAACTGGTGATCATTCACACACCTGTCCCAGAGCACAAGGAAAGTGGCCACCATTCACACGCCTGTCCCAGAGCACAAGGAAACTGGTGACCATTCACACACCTGTCGCAGAGCACAAGGGAACTGGTGACCATTCACACACCTGTCCCAGAACACAAGGAAACTGGTGACCATTCACACACCTGTCCCAGAGCAAAAGGAAATTGGTGACCATTCACACACCTGTCCCAGAGCACAAGGAAACTAGCCACCATTCACACACCTGTCCCAGAGCATAAGGAAACTGGTGACCATTCACACACCTGTCCCAGAGCACAACAAAACTGGTGACGATTCACACACCTGTCCCAGAGCACAGGGAAACTGGTGATCATTCACACACCTGTCCCAGAGTACAAGGAAACTAGCCACCATTCACACACCTGTCCCAGAGCACAAGGAAACTGGTGTCCATTCTCACACCTGTTCTTGAGCACAAGGAAACTAGCCACCATTCACACACCTGTCCCAGAGCACAAGGAAACTGGTGACCATTCATACACCTGTCCCAGAGCACAAGGAAACTGGTCACCATTCACACATCTGTCCCAGAGCACAAGGAAACCGGTGGCCATTCACACACCTGTCCCAGAGCACAGGGAAATTGGTGACCATTCACACAACTGCCACTGAATACAGCGAAACTGGTGCCCATTCACACACCTGTCCCAGAGCACAAGGAAACTGGTAACCATTCACACACCTGTCCAAGAGCACAAGGAAACTGATGGCCATTCACACACCTGTCCCAGAGCACAGGGAAATTGGTGACCATTCAAACACCTGTCCAAGAGCACAGTTAAATTGGTGACCATTCACACACCTGCCACTGAATACAGGGAAACTGGTGCCCATTCACACACCTGTCCCAGAGCACAAGGAAACTGGTAGCCATTCAAACACCTGTCCCAGAGCACAGTTAAATTGGTGACCATTCACACACCTGCCACTGAATACAGGGAAATTGGTGACCACTCACACACCTGTCCCAGAGCACAAGGAAACTGGTGATCATTCACACACTTGTCCCAGAGCACAAGGAAAGTGGCCACCATTCACACACCTCTCCCAGAGCACAAGGAAACTGGTGACCATTCACACACCTGTCCCAGAGCAAAAGGAAATTGGTGACCATTCACACACCTGTCCCAGAGCACAAGGAAACTAGCCACCATTCACACACCTGTCCCAGAGCATAAGGAAACTGGTGACCATTCACACACCTGTCCCAGAGCACAACAAAACTGGTGACGATGCACACACCTGTCCCAGAGCACAGGGAAACTGGTGACCATTCACACACCTGTCCCAGAGTACAAGGAGACTAGCCACCATTCACACACCTGTCCCAAAGCAAAAGGAAACTGGTGACGATTCGCACACCTGCCACTGAATACAGGGAAATTGGTGACCATTCACACACCTGTCCCAGAGCACAAGAAAATTGGTAGCCATTCAAACACCTGTCCCAGAGCACAGTTAAATTGGTGACCATTCACACACCTGCCACTGAATACAGGGAAATTGGTAACCATTCACACACCTGTCCAAGTGCACAAGGAAACTAGCCACCATTCACACACCTGTCCCAAAGCACATGGAAACTGGTGACCATTCACACACCTGTCCCAGAGCACAAGGAAACTAGCCACCATTCACACACCTGTCCCAAAGCATAAGGAAACTGGTGACTATTCACACACCTGTCCCAGAGCACAAGCAAACTGGTGACCATTCACACACCTGTCCCAGAGCACAAGGAAACTGGTGACCATTCACACACCTGTTCCAAAGCAGAAGGGAACTGGTGACCATTCACACACCTGTCCCAGAGCACAAGGAAACTGGTGACCATTCACACACATGTCCCACAGCACAAGGAAACTGGTGACCATTCACACACCTGTCCCAGAGCAAAAGGAAACTGGTGATCATTCACACACCTGTCCCAGAGCACAAGGAAAGTGGCCACCATTCACATGCCTGTCCCAGAGCACAAGGAAACTGGTGACCATTCACACACCTGTCGCAGAGCACAAGGGAACTGGTGACCATTCACACACCTGTCCCAGAACACAAGGAAACTGGTGACCATTCACACACCTGTCCCAGAGCAAAAGGAAATTGGTGACCATTCACACACCTGTCCCAGAGCACAAGGAAACTAGCCACCATTCACACACCTGTCCCAGAGCATAAGGAAACTGGTGACCATTCACACACCTGTCCCAGAGCACAACAAAACTGGTGACGATTCACACACCTGTCCCAGAGCACAGGGAAACTGGTGATCATTCACACACCTGTCCCAGAGTACAAGGAAACTAGCCACCATTCACACACCTGTCCCAGAGCACATGGAAACTGTTGACCATTCACACACCTGTCCCAAAGCACAAGGAAACTGGTGCCCATTCACACACCTGTCCCAGAGCACAAGGAAACTGGTGACCATTCATACACCTGCCCCAGAGCACAAGGAAACTGGTCACCATTCACACATCTGTCCCAGAGCACAAGGAAACCGGTGGCCATTCACACACCTGTCCCAGAGCACAGGGAAATTGGTGACCATTCACACAACTGCCACTGAATACAGCGAAACTGGTGCCCATTCACACACCTGTCCCAGAGCACAAGGAAACTGGTAACCATTCACACACCTGTCCAAGAGCACAAGGAAACTGATGGCCATTCACACACCTGTCCCAGAGCACAGGGAAATTGGTGACCATTCACACAACTGCCACTGAATACAGGGAAACTGGTGCCCATTCACACACCTGTCCCAGAGCACAAGGAAACTGGTAGCCATTCAAACACCTGTCCCAGAGCACAGTTAAATTGGTGACCATTCACACACCTGCCACTGAATACAGGGAAATTGGTGAACACTCACACACCTGTCCCAGAGCACAAGGAAACTGGTGATCATTCACACACTTGTCCCAGAGCACAAGGAAAGTGGCCACCATTCACACACCTCTCCCAGAGCACAAGGAAACTGGTGACCATTCACACACCTGTCCCAGAGCAAAAGGAAATTGGTGACCATTCACACACCTGTCCCAGAGCACAAGGAAACTAGCCACCATTCACACACCTGTCCCAGAGCATAAGGAAACTGGTGACCATTCACACACCTGTCCCAGAGCACAACAAAACTGGTGACGATGCACACACCTGTCCCAGAGCACAGGGAAACTGGTGACCATTCACACACCTGTCCCAGAGTACAAGGAGACTAGCCACCATTCACACACCTGTCCCAAAGCAAAAGGAAACTGGTGACGATTCGCACACCTGCCACTGAATACAGGGAAATTGGTGACCATTCACACACCTGTTCCACAGCACAAGGAAACTGGTGGCCATTCACACACCTGTCCCAGAGCACAAGGAAATTGGTAGCCATTCAAACACCTGTCCCAGAGCACAGTTAAATTGGTGACCATTCACACACCTGCCACTGAATACAGGGAAATTGGTAACCATTCACACACCTGTCCAAGTGCACAAGGAAACTAGCCACCATTCACACACCTGTCCCAAAGCACATGGAAACTGGTGACCATTCACACACCTGTCCCAGAGCACAAGGAAACTAGCCACCATTCACACACCTGTCCCACAGCACAAGGAAACTGGTGACCATTCTCACACCTGTCCTTGAGCACAAGGAAACTAGACACCATTCATACACCTGTCCCAAAGCACAAGGAAACAGGTGACCATTCACACACCTGTCCCAGAGCAAAAGGAAATTAGCCACCATTCACAAACCTGTCCCAGAGCATAAGGAAACTGGTGACCATTCACACACCTGTCCCAGAGCACAAGGAAACTGGTGACCATTCACAGACCTGTCCCAGAGCACAAGGAAACTGGTGACCACTCACACACCTGTCCCAGAGCACAAGGAAACTGGTGATCATTCACACACTTGTCCCAGAGCACAAGGAAAGTGGCCACCATTCACACACCTCTCCCAGAGCACAAGGAAACTGGTGGCCATTCACACACCTGTCGCAGAGCACAAGGGAACTGGTGACCATTCACACACCTGTCCCAGAGCACAAGGAAACTGGTGTCCATTCACACACCTGTCCCAGAGCAAAAGGAAATTGGTGACCATTCACACACCTGTCCCAGAGCATAAGGAAACTAGCCACCATTCACACACCTGTCCCAGAGCATAAGGAAACTGGTGACCATCCACACACCTGTCCCAGAGCACAACAAAACTGGTGATGATTCACACACCTGTCCCAGAGCACAGGGAAACTGGTGACCATTCACACACCTGTCCCAGAGCACAAGGAAACTGGTAGCCATTCAAACACCTGTCCCAGAGCACAGTTAAATTGGTGACCATTCACACACCTGCCACTGAATACAGGGAAATTGGTAACCATTCACACACCTGTCCAAGTGCACAAGGAAACTAGCCACCATTCACACACCTGTCCCAAAGCACAAGGAAACTGGTGACCATTCACACACCTGTCCCAGAGCACAAGGAAACTAGCCACCATTCACACACCTGTCCCACAGCACAAGGAAACTGGTGACCATTCTCACACCTGTCCTTGAGCACAAGGAAACTAGCCACCATTCATACACCTGTCCCAAAGCACACGGAAACATGTGACCATTCACACACCTGTCCCAGAGCAAAAGGAAATTAGCCACCATTCACAAACCTGTCCCAGAGCATAAGGAAACTGGTGACCATTCACACACCTGTCCCAGAGCACAAGGAAACTGGTGACCATTCACACACTTGTCCCAGAGCACAAGGAAAGTGGCCACCATTCACACACCTCTCCCAGAGCACAAGGAAACTGGTGGCCATTCACACACCTGTCGCAGAGCACTAGGGAACTGGTGACCATTCACACACCTGTCCCAGAGCACAAGGAAACTGGTGACCATTCACACACCTGTCCCAGAGCAAAAGGAAACTGGTGACCATTCACACACCTGTCCCAGAGCACAAGGAAACCAGCCACCATTCACACACCTGTCCCAGAGCATAAGGAAACTGGTGACCATTCACACACCTGTCCCAGAGCACAACAAAACTGGTGATGATTCACACACCTGTCCCAGAGCACAGGGAAACTAGCCACCATTCACACACCTGTCCCAAAGCAAAAGGAAACTGGTGACGATTCGCACACCTGCCACTGAATACAGGGAAATTGGTGACCATTCACACACCTGTTCCACAGCACAAGTAAACTGGTGACCATTCACACACCTGTCCCAGAGCACAAGGAAACTAGCCACCATTCACACACCTGTCCCAGAGCACAAGGAAATTAGCCACCATTCGCAAACCTGTCCCAGAGCACAAGGAAACTGGTGACCATTCACATAACTGTCCCAGAGCACAATGAAACTGGTGCCCATTCACACACCTGTCCCAGAGCACAAGGAAACTGGTGACCATTCACACACCTGACCCAGAGAAAAAGGAAACTGGTAACCATTCACACACCTGTCCCAGAGCACAAAGAAACTGGTGGCCATTCACACACCTGTCCCAGAGCACAAGGAAACTGGTGACCATTCACACACCTGCCACTGAATACAGGGAAATTGGTGACCATTCACACACCTGTTCCACAGCTCAAGGAAACTGGTGACCATTCACACACCTGTCCCAGAGCACAAGGAAACTAGCCACCATTCACACACCTGTCCCAGAGCACAAGGAAAATGGTGACCATTCACACACCTGTCCTTGAGCACAAGGAAACTAGCCAGCATTCACACACCTGTCCCAAAGCATAAGGAAACTGGTGACTATTCACACACCTGTCCCAGAGCACAAGGAAAATGGTGACCATTCACACACCTGTCCTTGAGCACAAGGAAACTAGCCACCATTCACACACCTGTCCCAAAGCAGAAGGAAACTGGTGACTATTCACACACCTCTCCCAGAGCACATGGAAACTAGCCACCATTCACACACCTGTCCTTGAGCACAAGGAAATTAGCCACCATTCACAAACCTGTCCCAGAACACAAGGAAACTGGTGACCATTCACACACCTGTCCCAGAGCACAAGGCAACTGGTGACCATTAACACACCTGACCAGAGCACAAGGAAATTTGCCACCATTCGCAAACCTGTCCCAGAGCAGAAGGAAACTGATGACCATTCACACACCTGTCCCAGAGCACAAGGAAATTAGCCACCATTCGCAAACCTGTCCCAGAGCACAAGGAAACTGGTGACCATTCACATAACTGTCCCAGAGCACAATGAAACTGGTGCCCATTCACACACCTGTCCCAGAGCACAAGGAAACTGGTGACCATTCACACACCTGACCTAGAGAAAAAGGAAACTGGTAACCATTCACACACCTGTCCCAGAGCACAAAGAAACTGGTGGCATATCACACACCTGTCCCAGAGCACAAGGAAACTGGTGACCATTCACACACCTGCCACTGAATACAGGGAAATTGGTGACCATTCACACACCTGTTCCACAGCTCAAGGAAACTGGTGACCATTCACACACCTGTCCCAGAGCACAAGGAAACTAGCCACCATTCACACACCTGTCCCAGAGCACAAGGAAAATGGTGACCATTCACACACCTGTCCTTGAGCACAAGGAAACTAGCCACCATTCACACACCTGTCCCAGAGCACAAGGAAACTGGTGACCATTCACACACCTGTCCCAGAGCACAAGGAAACTGGTGACCATTCACACACCTGTTCCAAAGCAGAAGGGAACTGGTGACCATTCACACACCTGTCCCAGAGCGCAAGGAAACTGGTGACCATTCACACACATGTCCCACAGCACAAGGAAACTGGTGACCATTCACACACCTGTCCCAGAGCAAAAGGAAACTGGTGATCATTCACACACCTGTCCCAGAGCACAAGGAAAGTGGCCACCATTCACACGCCTGTCCCAGAGCACAAGGAAACTGGTGACCATTCACACACCTGTCGCAGAGCACAAGGGAACTGGTGACCATTCACACACCTGTCCCAGAACACAAGGAAACTGGTGACCATTCACACACCTGTCCCAGAGCAAAAGGAAATTGGTGACCATTCACACACCTGTCCCAGAGCACAAGGAAACTAGCCACCATTCACACACCTGTCCCAGAGCATAAGGAAACTGGTGACCATTCACACACCTGTCCCAGAGCACAACACAACTGCTGACGTTTCACACACCTGTCCCAGAGCACAGGGAAACTGGTGATCATTCACACACCTGTCCCAGAGTACAAGGAAACTAGCCACCATTCACACACCTATCCCAAAGCTAAAGGAAACAGGTGACGATTCACACAACTACCACTGAATACAGGGAAATTGGTGACCATTCACACAGCTGTTCCACAGCACAAGGAAACTGGTGACCATTCACACACATGTCCCAGAGCACATCGAAACTGTTGACCATTCATACACCTGTCCCAAAGCACAAGGAAACTGGTGACCATTCACATACCTGTCCCAGAGCACAAGGAAATTAGCCACCATTCACAAACCTGTCCCAGAGCAGAAGGAAACTGATGACCATTCACACACCTGTCCCAGAGCACAAGGAAATTAGGCACCATTCGCAAACCTGTCCCAGAGCACAAGGAAACTGGTGACCATTCACATACCTGTCCCAGAGCACAAGGAAACTGGTGCCCATTCACACACCTGTCCCAGAGCACAAGGAAACTGGTGACCATTCATACACCTGTCCCAGAGCACAAGGAAACTGGTCACCATTCACACATCTGTCCCAGAGCACAAGGAAACCGGTGGCCATTCACACACCTGTCCCAGAGCACATGGAAATTGGTGACCATTCACACAACTGCCACTGAATACAGCGAAACTGGTGCCCATTCACACACCTGTCCCAAAGCACAAGGAAACTGGTGACCATTCACACACCTGTCCCAGAGCACAAGGAAACTAGCCACCATTCACACACCTGTCCCACAGCACAAGGAAACTGGTGACCATTCTCACACCTGTCCTTGAGCACAAGGAAACTAGCCACCATTCATACACCTGTCCCAAAGCACAAGGAAACAGGTGACCATTCACACACCTGTCCCAGAGCAAAAGGAAATTAGCCACCATTCACAAACCTGTCCCAAAGCATAAGGAAACTGGTGACCATTCACACACCTGTCCCAGAGCACAAGGAAACTGGTGACCATTCACAGACCTGTCCCAGAGCACAAGGAAACTGGTGACCACTCACACACCTGTCCCAGAGCACAAGGAAACTGGTGATCATTCATACACCTGTCGCAGAGCACAAGGAAACTAGCCACCATTCACACACCTGTCCCAGAGCATAAGGAAACTGGTGACCATCCACACACCTGTCCCAGAGCACAACAAAACTGGTGATGATTCACACACCTGTCCCAGAGCACAGGGAAACTGGTGACCATTCACACACCTGTCCCAGAGCACAAGGAAACTGGTAGCCATTCAAACACCTGTCCCAGAGCACAGTTAAATTGGTGACCATTCACACACCTGCCACTGAATACAGGGAAATTGGTAACCATTCACACACCTGTCCAAGTGCACAAGGAAACTAGCCACCATTCACACACCTGTCCCAAAGCACAAGGAAACTGGTGACCATTCACACACCTGTCCCAGAGCACAAGGAAACTAGCCACCATTCACACACCTGTCCCACAGCACAAGGAAACTGGTGACCATTCACACACCTGTCCCAGAGCACAAGGAAACTGGTGACCATTCACACACTTGTCCCAGAGCACAAGGAAAGTGGCCACCATTCACACACCTCTCCCAGAGCACAAGGAAACTGGTGGCCATTCACACACCTGTCGCAGAGCACTAGGGAACTGGTGACCATTCACACACCTGTCCCAGAGCACAAGGAAACTGGTGACCATTCACACACCTGTCCCAGAGCGAAAGGAAACTGGTGACCATTCACACACCTGTCCCAGAGCACAAGGAAACTAGCCACCATTCACACACCTGTCCCAGAGCATAAGGAAACTGGTGACCATCCACACACCTGTCCCAGAGCACAACCAAACTGGTGATGATTCACACACCTGTCCCAGAGCACAGGGAAACTGGTGACCATTCACACACCTGTCCCAGAGCATAAGGAAACTGGTAGCCATTCAAACACCTGTCCCAGAGCACAGTTAAATTGGTGACCATTCACACACCTGCCACTGAATACAGGGAAATTGGTAACCATTCACACACCTGTCCAAGTTCACAAGGAAACTAGCCACCATTCACACACCTGTCCCAAAGCACAAGGAAACTGGTGACCATTCACACACCTGTCCCAGAGCACAAGGAAACTAGCCACCATTCACACACCTGTCCCACAGCACAAGGAAACTGGTGACCATTCTCACACCTGTCCTTGAGCACAAGGAAACTAGCCACCATTCATACACCTGTCCCAAAGCACAAGGAAACAGGTGACCATTCACACACCTGTCCCAGAGCAAAAGGAAATTAGCCACCATTCACAAACCTGTCCCAGAGCATAAGGAAACTGGTGACCATTCACACACCTGTCCCAGAGCACAAGGAAACTGGTGACCATTCACAGACCTGTCCCAGAGCACAAGGAAACTGGTGACCACTCACACACCTGTCCCAGAGCACAAGGAAACTGTAGATCATTCACACACTTGTCCCAGAGCACAAGGAAAGTGGTCACCATTCACACACCTCTCCCAGAGCACAAGGAAACTGGTGGCCATTCACACACCTGTCGCAGAGCACAAGGGAACTGGTGACCATTCACACACCTGTCGCAGAGCACAAGGAAACTGGTGTCCATTCACACACCTGTCCCAGAGCAAAAGGAAATTGGTGACCATTCACACACCTGTCCCAGAGCACAAGGAAACTAGCCACCATTCACACACCTGTCCCAGAGCATAAGGAAACTGGTGACCATCCACACACCTGTCCCAGAGCACAACAAAACTGGTGATGATTCACACACCTGTCCCAGAGCACAGGGAAACTGGTGACCATTCACACACCTGTCCCAGAGCACAAGGAAACTGGTAGCCATTCAAACACCTGTCCCAGAGCACAGTTAAATTGGTGACCATTCACACACCTGCCACTGAATACAGGGAAATTGGTAACCATTCACACACCTGTCCAAGTGCACAAGGAAACTAGCCACCATTCACACACCTGTCCCAAAGCACAAGGAAACTGGTGACCATTCACACACCTGTCCCAGAGCACAAGGAAACTAGCCACCATTCACACACCTGTCCCACAGCACAAGGAAACTGGTGACCATTCACACACCTGTCCCAGAGCACAAGGAAACTGGTGATCATTCACACACTTGTCCCAGAGCACAAGGAAAGTGGCCACCATTCACACACCTCTCCCAGAGCACAAGGAAACTGGTGGCCATTCACACACCTGTCGCAGAGCACTAGGGAACTGGTGACCATTCACACACCTGTCCCAGAGCACAAGGAAACTGGTGACCATTCACACACCTGTCCCAGAGCAAAAGGAAACTGGGGACCATTCACACACCTGTCCCAGAGCACAAGGAAACTAGCCACCATTCACACACCTGTCCCAGAGCATAAGGAAACTGGTGACCATTCACACACCTGTCCCAGAGCACAACAAAACTGGTGATGATTCACACACCTGTCCCAGAGCACAGGGAAACTAGCCACCATTCACACACCTGTCCCAAAGCAAAAGGAAATTGGTGACCATTCACACACCTGTTCCACAGCACAAGTTAACTGGTGACCATTCACACACCTGTCCCAGAGCACAAGGAAACTAGCCACCATTCACACACCTGTCCCAGAGCACAAGGAAATTAGCCACCTTTCGCAAACCTGTCCCAGAGCACAAGGAAACTGGTGACCACTCACACACCTGTCCCAGAGCACAAGGCAACTGGTGACCATTCACACACCTGTCCCAGAACACAAGGAAACTGGTTAACATTCACACACATGCCACTGAATACAGGGAAATTGGTGACCATTCACACACCTGTTCCACAGCTCAAGGAAACTGGTGACCATTCACACACCTGTCCTTGAGCACAAGGAAACTAGCCACCATTCACACACCTGTCCAAAAGCGCAAGGAAACTGGTGACCATTCACACACCTGTCCAAGAGCACAAGGATACTAGCCACCATTCACACACCTGTCCCAGAGCACAAGGAAATTGGTGACCATTCACACACCTGTCCCAGTGCACAAGGAAACTGGTGACCATTCACACACCTATTAAACAGCTCAAGGAAACTGGTGACCATTCACACACCTGTCCCAGAGCACAAGGAAACTAGCCACCATTCACACACCTGTCCCAGAGCACAAGGAAACTGTTGACCATTCACACATCTGTCCTTGAGCACAAGGACACTAACCACCATTCACACACCTGTCCCAGAGCACAAGGAAACTGGTGACCATTCACAAACCTGTCCCAGAGCACAAGGAAACTGGTGACCATTCACATACCTGTCCCAGAGCAAAATGAAACTGGTGACCACTCACACACCTGTCCCAGAGCACAAGGAAATTGGTGACCATTCACACACCTGTCCCAGAGCACAAGGAAACTCGCCACCATTCTCACACCTGTCCCAGAGCATGAGGGAACTGGTGACCATTCACACACCTGTCCCAGAGCACAACAAAACTGGTGATGATTCACACACCTGTCCCAGAGCACAGGGAAACTGGTGACCATTCACACACCTGTCCCAGAGCACAAGGAAACTGGTAGCCGTTCAAACACCTGTCCCAGAGCACAGTTAAATTGGTGACCATTCACACACCTGCCACTGAATACAGGGAAATTGGTAACCATTCACACATCTGTCCAAGTGCAGAAGGAAACTAGCCACCATTCACACACCTGTCCCAGAGCACAGGGAAACTGGTGACCATTCACACACCTGTCCCAGAGCACAAGGAAACTGGTAGCCATTCAAACACCTGTCCCAGAGCACAGTTAAATTGGTGACCATTCACACACCTGCCACTGAATACAGGGAAATTGGTAACCATTCACACACCTGTCCAAGTGCACAAGGAAACTAGCCACCATTCACACACCTCTCCCAGAGCACAAGGAAACTGGTGACCATTCACACACCTGTCCCAGAGCACAAGGAAACTAGCCACCATTCACACACCTGTCCCACAGCACAAGGAAACTGGTGACCATTCTCACACCTGTCCTTGAGCACAAGGAAACTAGCCATCATTCATACACCTGTCCCAAAGCACAAGGAAACAGGTGACCATTCACACACCTGTCCCAGAGCAAAAGGAAATTAGCCACCATTCACAAACCTGTCCCAGAGCATAAGGAAACTGGTGACCATTCACACACCTGTCCCAGAGCACAAGGAAACTGGTGACCATTCACACACCTGTCCCAGAGCACAAGGAAACTGGTGACCACTCACACACCTGTCCCAGAGCACAAGGAAACTGGTGATCATTCACACACTTGTCCCAGAGCATAAGGAAACTGGTGACCATTCACACACCTGTCCCAGAGCACAAGGAAACTGGTGACCACTCACACACCTGTCCCAGAGCACAAGGAAACTGGTGATCATTCACACACTTGTCCCAGAGCATAAGGAAACTGGTGACCATTCACACACCTGTCCCAGAGCATAAGGAAACTGGTGACCATCCACACACCTGTCCCAGAGCACAACAAAACTGGTGATGATTCACACACCTGTCCCAGAGCACAGGGAAACTGGTGACCATTCACACACCTGTCCCAGAGCACAAGGAAACTGGTAGTCATTCAAACACCTGTCCCAGAGCACAGTTAAATTGGTGACCATTCACACACCTGCCACTGAATACAGGGAAATTGGTAACCATTCACACACCTGTCCAAGTGCACAAGGAAACTAGCCACCATTCACAAACCTGTCCCAAAGCACAAGGAAACTGGTGACCATTCACACACCTGTCCCAGAGCACAAGGAAACTAGCCACCATTCACACACCTGTCCCACAGCACAAGGAAACTGGTGACCATTCACACACCTGTCCCAGAGCACAAGGAAACTGGTGACCATTCACACACTTGTCCCAGAGCACAAGGAAAGTGGCCACCATTCACACACCTCTCCCAGAGCACAAGGAAACTGGTGGCCATTCACACACCTGTCGCAGAGCACTAGGGAACTGGTGACCATTCACACACCTGTCCCAGAGCACAAGGAAACTGGTGACCATTCACACACCTGTCCCAGTACAAAAGGAAACTGGTGACCATTCTCACACCTGTCCCAGAGCACAAGGAAACTAGCCACCATTCACACACCTGTCCCAGAGCATAAGGAAACTGGTGACCATTCACATACCTGTCCCAGAGCACAACAAAACTTGTGATGATTCACAAACCTGTCCCAGAGCACAGGGAAACTAGCCACCATTCACACACCTGTCCCAAAGCAAAAGGAAACTGGTGACGATTCGCACACCTGCCACTGAATACAGGGAAATTGGTGACCATTCACACACCTGTTCCACAGCACAAGTAAACTGGTGACCATTCACACACCTGTCCCAGAGCACAAGGAAACTAGCCACCATTCACACACCTGTCCCAGAGCACAAGGAATTTAGCCACCTTTCGCAAACCTGTCCCAGAGCACAAGGAAACTGGTGACCACTCACACACCTGTCCCAGAGCACAAGGCAACTGGTGACCATTCACACACCTGTCCCAGAACACAAGGAAACTGGTTAACATTCACACACCTGCCACTGAATACAGGGAAATTGGTGACCATTCACACACCTGTTCCACAGCTCAAGGAAACTGGTGACCATTCACACACCTGTCCAAGAGCACAAGGATACTAGCCACCATTCACACACCTGTCCCAGAGCACAAGGAAATTGGTGACCATTCACACACCTGTCCCAGTGCACAAGGAAACTGGTGACCATTCACACACCTATTAAACAGCTCAAGGAAACTGGTGACCATTCACACACCTGTCCCAGAGCACAAGGAAACTAGCCACCATTCACACACCTGTCCCAGAGCACAAGGAAACTGTTGACCATTCACACATCTGTCCTTGAGCACAAGGACACTAACCACCATTCACACACCTGTCCCAGAGCACAAGGAAACTGGTGACCATTCACAAACCTGTCCCAGAGCACAAGGAAACTGGTGACCATTCACATACCTGTCCCAGAGCACAATGAAACTGGTGACCACTCACACACCTGTCCCAGAGCACAAGGAAATTGGTGACCATTCACACACCTGTCCCAGAGCACAAGGAAACTAGCCACCATTCTCACACCTGTCCCAGAGCATGAGGAAACTGGTGACCATTCACACACCTGTCCCAGAGCACAACAAAACTGGTGATGATTCACACACCTGTCCCAGAGCACAGGGAAACTGGTGACCATTCACACACCTGTCCCAGAGCACAAGGAAACTGGTAGCCATTCAAACACCTGTCCCAGAGCACAGTTAAATTGGTGACCATTCACACACCTGCCACTGAATACAGGGAAATTGGTAACCATTCACACATCTGTCCAAGTGCACAAGGAAACTAGCCACCATTCACACACCTGTCCCAAAGCACAAGGAAACTGGTGACCATTCACACACCTGTCCCAGAGCACAAGGAAACGAGCCACCATTCACACACCTGTCCCACAGCACAAGGAAACTGGTGACCATTCTCACACTTGTCCTTGAGCACAAGGAAACTAGCCACCATTCATACACCTGTCCCAAAGCACAAGGAAACATGTGACCATTCACAAACCTGTCCCAGAGCAAAAGGAAATGAGCCACCATTCACAAACCTGTCCCAGAGCATAAGGAAACTGGTGACCATTCACACACCTGTCCCACAGTACAAGGAAACTGGTGACCATTCACACACCTGTCCCAGAGCACAAGGAAACTGGTGACCTCTCACACACCTGTCCCAGAGCACAAGGAAACTGGTGATCATTCACACACTTGTCCCAGAGCACAAGGAAAGTGGCCACCATTCACACACCTCACCCAGAGCACAAGGAAACTGGTGGCCATTCACACACCTGTCGCAGAGCACAAGGGAACTGGTGACCATTCACACACCTGTCCCAGAGCACAAGGAAACTGGTGACCATTCACACACCTGTCCCAGAGCAAAAGGAAATTGGTGACCATTCACACACCTGTCCCAGAGCACAAGGAAACTAGCTACCATTCACACACCTGTCCCAGAGCATAAGGAAACTGGTGACCATTCACACACCTGTCCCAGAGCACAACAAAACTGGTGATAATTCACACACCTGTCCCAGAGCTGGGAAACTGGTGACCATTCACACACCTGTCCCAGAGTACAAGGAAACTAGCCACCATTCACACACCTGTCCGAAAGTAAAAGGAAACTGGTAACGATTCGCACACCTGCCACTGAATACAGGGAAATTGGTGACCATTCACACACCTGTTCCACAGCACAAGGAAACTGGTGACCATTCACACACCTGTCCCAGAGCACAAGGAACCTAGCCACCATTCACACACCTGTCCCAGAGCACAAGGAAACTGGTGACCATTCACACACCTGTCCCAAGGCACAAGGAAACTGGTGACCATTCACACACCTGTCCCACGGCACAAGGAAACTGGTGACCATTCACATATCTGTCCCAGAGCACAAGGAAATTAGCCACCATTCACAAACCTGTCCCAGAACACAAGGAAACTGGTGACCATTCACACACATGTCCCAGAGCACAAGGAAACTAGCCACCATTCACACTCCTGTCCCAGAGCACAAGGAAACCGGTGACCATTCACACACTTGTCCCAGAGCACAAGGCAACTGGTGACCATTAACACAGCTGTCCCAGAGCACAAGGAAATTAGCCACCATTCACAAACCTGTCCCAGAGCAGAAGGAAACTGATGACCATTCACACACCTGTCCCAGAGCACAAGGAAATTAGCCACCATTCGCAAACCTGTCCCAGAGCACAAGGAAACTGCTGTCCTTTCACAGACCTGTCCCAGAGCACAAGGAAACTGGTGCCCATTCACACACCTGTCCCAGAGCACAAGGAAACTGGTGACCATTCACACACATGTCCCAGAACACAAGGAAACTGACAACCATTCACAGACCTGTCCCAGAGCACAAGGGAACTGGTGGCCATTCACACACCTGTCCCAAAGCACAAGGAAACTGGTGACCATTCACACACCTGTCCCAGAGCACAAGGAAATTAGCCACCATTCGCAAACCTGTCCCAGAGCAGAAGGAAACTGATGACCATTCACACACCTGTCCCAGAGCACAAGGAAATTAGCCACCATTCGCAAACCTGTCCCAGAGCACAAGGAAACTGCTGTCCTTTCACAGACCTGTCCCAGAGCACAAGGAAACTGGTGCCCATTCACACACCTGTCCCAGAGCACAAGGAAACTGACAACCATTCACAGACCTGTCCCAGAGCACAAGGGAACTGGTGGCCATTCGCACACCTGTCCCAGAGCAAAAGGAAACTGGTGACCATTCACACACATGCCACTGAATACAGGGAAATTGGTGACCATTCACACACCTGTCCCAGAGCACAAGGAAACTAGCCACCATTCACACACCTGTCCCAGAGCACAAGGAAATTAGCCACCATTCGCAAACCTGTCCCAGAGCACAAGGAAACTGGTGACCATTCACAGACCTGTCCCAGAGCACAAGGAAACTGGTGCCCATTCACACTCCTGTCACAGAGCACAAGGAAACTGGTGACCAGTCACACACATGTCCCGGAGCACAAGGAAACTGATAACCATTCACAGACTTGTCCCAGAGCACAAGGGAACTGGTGGCCATTCACACACCTGTCCCAAAGCACAAGGAAACTGGTGACCATTCACACACACCTGACCCAAAGCACAAGGAAACTGGTGACCATTCACACACCTGTCCCTGAGTACAAGGAAATTAGCCACCATTCACAAACCTGTCCCAGAGCACAAGGCAACTGGTGACCATTCACACACCTGTCCCAGAGCACAGGAAAACTGGTGACCATTCACACACCTGTCCCAGAGCACAGGGAAACTGGTGACCATTCACACACCTGTCCCAGAGCACAGGGAAACTGGTGACCATTCACACACCTGTCCCAGAGCACAAGGAAACTGGTGACCATTCACACACCTGTCCCAGAGCACAGGGAAACTGGTGACCATTCACACACCTGTCCCAGAGCACAGGGAAACTGGTGACCATTCACACACCTGTCAGAGTACAAGGAAACTAAAGCATGCAGATGTGGAAGTAGATCCTCGCGTAGTTGACTCGTGGTATCACACATGTCACCTCATGTCTGCAAACACATGGATGATCATTTCAGGGGCCCTTCCAGCAGAACTTCAGAGACATATTCTGTGTGGCCTCTCCCGAACATATTTGGCAGATGGCTGGGATTGTAATGGAGAGCGCGGACCTGAGCGGATATACCAGCAGCGGCAAGAATATAAAGGGAGAGGAGGAGAAGGCCCAGAAAAGAGCGCAGGCCTGAGTGGGAGCCGCAGTGGCAGCAATATCAAGGGAGCTGAGTGGCGATTCGAAAAAAAACACAAGCAGTGACATCACAGGATAGCTGGTAACTGATTGGTTGGTAAAGGTCACACCATTTATTTCACCGGGGTTGACTAGTTGGTTAGTAATAAAGTAGAAACTTCAAGATTGGTAACTCTTAAGACTATATTAAAGTCGCAAATGTTAATACTATATTAAATTAGTAACTCTAATACTATTTTATATTAATAACTTGAATTAGATACATCGTAGTCTTAGGTTTCTGTAAAGTTAGTTGTTAATCGAATAAATAAAGACATGGCAGGGCAGCTCAGTCCAGTTAAGAGCATGTCCTGTGCCATGCTTCTTGTGTCCTGGACAACCACATGTGCAGAAAATGTCATCAGCTGGAGGAGTTTGGGCTCCGAGTTTCGGAGCTTGAGCAGCAGCTGGCATCACTGAGGCTGAGAGCTTCGTGAATAGCATGTTTCAGGAGGTGGTTACCTCACAGATAAGGATTGCACAGGCAGAGAGGGAATGGGTGACCGCCAGACAGAACAGGAGGACCAAGCTGATCGTACAGGAGTCCCCTGAGTGCATCTTGCTCTCCAACCAGTATTCTGTTCTGAGTACTAGTGAGGGCAAAGATTCCTCTGGTGAGTACAGCCAGAGCCAAGTCCATGGCACCATGTGTGGCTCAGCTCTACAGGAAGGGAGGAAGAAGAGTGGAAGAGCAATAGTGATAGGGGATTCAATAGTTAGGGGAGCAGACAGGCGTTTCTGCGACTCCAGACACGACTCCAGGATGGTATATTGCCTCCCTGGTGCCAGGGCCAAGGATGTCATGAAGCGGCTGCAGAACATTCTGAGGGGGGAGAGTGAACAGCCAGAGGTCATGGTCCATGGTGGTAGAAAGAGGTCCTGCGGGGAAATTTTAGGGAGTTAGGAAAGAAATTAAAAAGCAGGACCTCAAAGGTAGTAACCTCCGGATTACTCCTAGTGCCACGTTCAAGTGAGTATGGAAATAGGAGGGTAGAGCAGATGAATGCATGGCTGGTGAGAATTTTACCCTGTGGCCCAGTACTTGTGACAAACTAGAGGCACCTATCAGAATGGCAACATGAGGCACTTGCATGCAGCATGTTCATAGACTCACATTAGATCGGTGCTGATCTGTGTACTAGGATGAGACAAAACCCTTTGTCCGATTCATCTTGCTAATGCATATTGCCCTTTCTCTGCTTGTAGGAGAAGGTTACACATAATAAGCAGCAGTGCATGGAGACTAGAGTGGCCCCCAATTGCTGACTCCAAGGAGAGGACCCTGGAGATTCTGGGCATGATGGCAATAGAGAGGGTGGCTGGGCATGATGGCAATAGAGAGGGTGGGCAGGACCAGAACCAATGTCCTCGGGGGAGTGTTTGCTAGTGATGTTGGGGAGGGGTTAAACTTAATGGCAGGGGGATGGGAATCTATGCAGGAAGACAGAGGGAAGTAGAATGGGGGCAGAAGCAAAAGATAGAAAGAAGAAAAGTAAAAGAGGAGGGCAGAGAAACCCAAGGCAAAAATCAAAAAGGGCCACATTACAGCTAAATTCTAAAGGGACAAAGTGTGTTAAAAAGACAAGCCTGAAGGCTCTGTGCCTCAATGCGACGAGTATTTGTAATGAGGTGAACATATTGACTGCGCAGTCAGCAATTAATGAATATGATATAATTGGCATCATGGAGACATGGCTCCAGGGTGACCAAGGCTGGGAACTCAACATCCAGGGGTATTCAATATTCAGGAAGGATAGACAGAAAGAAAAAGGCAGTGGGGTGGCGTTGCTGGTTAAAGAGGAAATTAATGCAATAGTAAGGAAGGACATTAGCTTGGATGATGTGGAATCTGTATGGGTGGAGCTGCGGAATACCAAAGGGCAGAGTTGTGTACAGACCACCAAAGGTTGGGGGACAGCATCAAACAAGAAATTAGGGATACGTGCAATAAAGGTACAGCAATTATCATGGGGGACTTTAATCTACATATAGATTGGGCTAACCAAACTGGTAGCAATACGGTGGAGGAGGATTTCCTGGAGTGTTTTAGGGATGGTTTTCGAGATCAATATGTCGAGTAACCAACTAGATGGCTGGCCATTCTAGACTGGGTGATGTGTAATGAGAAAGGACTAATTAGCAATCTTGTTGTGCGAGGCCCCTTGGGAAAGAGTGACCATAATATGGAAATTTAGAAATCAGCAGAGGAGGACAAAGTGTTTAATTAGGAGGAGGAAAATAGTGTATGAGAGGAAGCTTGCTGGGAACATCAAAACTGCAAAAGCTTCTATAGATATGTGAAGAGAAAAAGATTAGTGAAGACAAACGTAGGTCCCTTGCAGTCAGATTCAGGTGAATTTATAATGGGGAACAAAGAAATGACAAACCAGTTGAGCAAATACCTTTGGTTCTGTCTTCACGAAGGAAGACACAAATAACCTTCCAGAAATACTAGGGGACAGAAGGTCTAGTGAGAAGGAGGAACTGAAGGAAATCCTTATTAGGCGGGAAATTGTGTTCGGGAAATTGATGGGATTGAAGGCCGATAAATCCCCGGAGCCTGATAGTCTGCATCCGAGAGTACTTAAGGAAGTGGCCCGAGAAATAGTGGATGCATTGGTGATCATTTTCCAACAGTCTATTGACTCGGGATCAGTTCCTAAGGACTGGAGGGTAGCTAATGTAACACCACTTTTTAAAAAAGGAAGGAGAGAGAAAATGGGTAATTATAGACTGGTTAGCCTGACATCAGTAGTGGGGAAAATGTTGGAATCAATTATTAAAGATGAAATAGCAGCGCATTTGGAAAGCAGTGACAGGATCGGTCCAAGTCAGCATGAATTTATGAAAGGGAAATCATGCTTGACAAATCTTCCAGAATTTTTTGAGGATGTAACTAGTAGAGTGGACAAGGGCGAACTAGTGGATGTGGTGTATTTGGGCTTTCAAAAGTTCCCACACAAGAGATTGGTGTGCAAAATTAAAGCACATGGTATTGGGGGTAATGTACTGACGTGGATAGAGAACTGATTGGCAGACAGGAAGCAGAGAATCGGGATAAAAGGGTCCTTTTCAGAATGGCAGGCAGTGACTAGTGGGGTGCTGCGGGGCTCAGTGCTGGGACCCCAGCTATTTACAATATACATTAATGATTTAGATGAAGTAATTGAGTGTAATATCTCCAAGTTTCCTTGCAGATGACACTAAGCTGGGTGGCGGTGTGAGCTGTGAGGAGGGCGCTAAGAGGCTGCAGGGTGACTTGGACAGGTTAGGTGAATGGGCAAATGCATGGCAGATGCAGTATAATGTGGATAAATGTGAGGTTATCCACTTTACGGGCAAAAACACAAAGGCAGAATATTATCTGAATGGCGGCAGATTAGGAAAAGGGGAAGTGCAACGAAACCTGGGTATCATGGTACATCAGTCATCGAACGTTGGCATGCAGTTACAGCAGGCGGTGAAGAAGACAAATGGTATGTTGGCCTTCATAGCTAGGGGATTTGAGTATAGGAGCAGGGAGGTCTTACTGCAGTTGTACAGGGCCTTGGTGAGGCCTCACCTGGAATATTGTGTTCAGTTTTGGTCTCCTAATATGAGGAAAGACGTTCTTGCTTTTGAGGAAGTACAGCGAAGGTTCACCAGACTGATTCCTGGGATGGCAGGACATATGAGGAAAGACTGGATCGACTGGGCCTGTAGTCACTGGAGTTTAGAAGGATGAGAGGGGATCTCATGGAAACATATAAAATTCTGACGGGACTGGACAGGTTAGATGCAGGAAGAATGTTCCCGATGTTGGGGAAGTCCAGAACCAGGGGAGACAGTCTAAGGCTAAGGGGTAAGCTATTTAGGACTGAGATGAGGAGAAACTTTTTCACCCAGAGAGCTGTTAACCTGTGGAATTCCCTACCGCAGAGAGTTGTTGATGCCAGATCATTGGATATATTCAAGAGGGAGTTAGATATGGCCATTACAGCTAAAGGGATCAAGGAGTATGGAGAGAAAGCAGGAAAGGGGTACTAAGGTGAATGATCAGCCATGATCTTATTGAATGATGGTGCAGGCTCGAAGGGCCAAATGGCCTACTCCTGTACTATTTTCTATGTTTCTATGTTTCTATGAGGATGGCATTGGAGGCCTACCCCAAGCTCACTGCTAGCATCATTGTGTTTCATTATTTATTCTTTCATAGAAATTAAAATCATAGAAATTTACGGCCATTTGACCCATCGTGTCTGTGCCGGACTCATTTGTTCCTTCACACACAGACATACACAGCAGCATTACATACTAGAATGTCTTGCCATGTGTGTGTTTGTCACCCATGGCATCTCAGCTGATGATCTTCACAATAGCCTCCTTGAACCGAGTAAATGTATTTTGGAGATGGATGTGCTTACGCAATTCTGGGCAATTTGACTTTAAATGCAGCCAATGCTTTTTTTCCAACACTGTGACTGATTTCTCCACTGAATTACAAATTTTACAGCTTTGGTACAGAGCGAGCTCCCACTGTTTTAAGCTCCCCTCATGTTTTCCACAATCAAACAAGTTAGCCTCTCAGTACTTTTATGGCGTTGAGCCAAATCAGGCCATCATTCAGCAAGCATTCATGTGTTGACTGATGTACTGAAGGGAGCAAATATGTTTGTGTAATTCTGCTGCCAGCTATAGCTTTGAAATATTGCTGGATATCAGAATGACAGTGAGCGATGGATTGATCAGCATTTTGGTAAAATCTACTTGGCATGACCAATGAGTGTTGAACTAATTATTTTGGTTTCAATCCATCTTTCGGAGTTGCAAACCTTGATCACATTTTCCATTGTGCTGGGAAGAAAATGCCTTTTCTTGAATAGCACCTCGAGCACTATTCATTATTGGTGCCTCAACATGGCCTTCCCCAGGCTTAATGTTTAACAGTGTTTCAGATACTCTGTAACTGTACATCAGGTGCAACAAACCTAATGTGTTCAGCCAGCTGCCTGCATATTTCTCTCTCCTGCTTGAATCAGTCACAGAGACATAAAGATCTGCTGGAATGGTTGCAGATTTTTGGTGCCTGAATTTTTTTGCGCGGGTTTTAAATCTCTCCCAGCCGCTCTGATCATTTGTTGGCAACACATCACCTGTGGCTGAGAGGCTGAATGAGTAATCTGAGTTTGGAATCCCGTGGGTAAATGATTCAATCTACGTCATCCATTTCTTTTGAATGCTTTTTGATACTCCCAAAGTACCATACAACCTGGTGGATGCTGGGTTTTGAAATTCAGGCTTTGAAAACATCGAAAACAAGATCACTTCCCTGCTAATACAACGTTACTTTAAGTTGCAGCAGTATGGGTAAGGTAGCATAATGGTATGTCACTGGATGAGTTAATCCAAAGGCCTAGACTAAAAATCCAGAGATGTGAGTTCAAATCCCACCATGGCAGCTGGGGAATTTAAATTCCATTAAAAATAAATCTGTAATAAAAAGCTAGTATCAGTAATGGTGACCATAGAACTACTGGATTGTTGTAAAACCCCAACTGGTTCACTAATGTCCTTAAGGGAAGGTGAAACCTGCTGTCCTTACCTGGTTCTGGCCTATATGTGACTCCAGATCCACTGCCCTCTGAAATGGTGTAGCAAGCTGCTCAGTCGTGTCAAACAGCTGTTGACAAAGTCAGTGCTGTGGGAGTAAGTTCACTTAAGGACTGCAGTGGTTCAAGAAGGCACCCTCTGAATAGCAATAAGGGATGGGCAATTAATGCTGGTCTTACAGGTGATGCTCACAGCCCATCAGCTATTTTGAATAATTACACCTTCAGAAATGTTTTCTGTTTTTGTTTAGTTTTTTCAGTTTTAATATTGCTAAAATTCTTTGACGTGAAATCTCCCAAGTTTCTCATCAAGAGTTCTAATGAAATCTGGCCAATCACGAGTTGCCTGTGATTATGTGGGTTTCACACTGAGTGGTTTACCAGCCATTCCGCTGCACTAAGTAGCAGCTGTTTAGGTAAATGGCACAGTGGTGATTAGAATTCCACACACACAGCTTGTTTTACTGACAGGACCCTTTCACCATTGGTTGTTATGGTGCTAGTCATTTTTGACCAACATTAAGATATTGCAGACGGGATGAATGCTGCATCTCCTATCCCTGCCTACACACATGATGAGGGGTATAAGAAACATAAGCACCTTCAGAAAGCCACCTAGGTACAATAACAGTTATAGTAAGTACAAATTCTGAGGCTGTTGAGTAAATATCAGTAATAACAACAGAAAGTGCTGGAATTACTCAACAGATCGGGCAGCATCTGTGGAGAGAGAAACAGAGTTAATATTTCAGATCGATGACCTTCTGTCGGAACTGGGAGAAGTTAGAGGTTTAACAGTTTATAAGCAAGAACAGAGTCAGGGAAAAAAAGGGATCGGTGCGAAAAGAACAATAGGGAAGGTCTGTAATAGGGTGGAGGGCAGGAGTAATTAAATGACAAAAGGGATGATGGTGCAAGGTCAAAGAGGGTGGGAATAGGACAAGTAAAGAAACAAAAGATGGAGCTGTAATTGACCACAGCAAAACCATTACCAGCATTTGCTGTCCGAATAAACAGGAGAGGTGGTTATCATTATGTCCAGAATAAACTAATGTGATTGAGTACTGTAGACGTGAGTAAGTGTGACCTTAGTTTCTTTTTTCTAACTCCAGAGTGTTGGTACAGCATGGAAGGCCTGCTTATATACAGTGCTCTCAAGGGATGCTGGGATCCCTTGGGACTCCAACAGATACGCCCTCTGGTGGCAGTAGAATGCTGGTTACATAGGGTTGCATACATAACATCACTCCCTCCCAAAGTCAATAGTACACTTATTTACAGGGTGAGACGATCTGGGGCTTTTCGCTCCCTGGTCGATCGTCTCGGTACAAATGCAAGTGCAGGTGAGTTGGTTGGTTCTTCACTGAGCTGCTGCGTAGCTGGCCTTGCTGGGCTGCTGGGGATGATGAGTTCAGCTTCGTGGTCAACCATGATGTCGGTTGCCACTTGTGTGTGTGTCGGAGGGTCGAAGTTGGTGGTGTCCTCTTCAGGTTGCTCGTGGCTGTCTGTGAGTCACAGTTTGGTTTGGTCCAAATGCTTTCTGCAAGTTAGTCCATTTGCGAGTTTGACCTGAAACACCCTACTCCCTTGTTTGGCTATGACAGTGCCAGCAAGCCTTTTGGGATCATGTCCATAGTTGAGTACAAATACAGGGTCATTGACTTCAATATCATGTGACAAATTTGCACGATCGTGGTACATGCTTTGTTGATGCCGCCTGCCCTTGACGTGATCATGACGATCAGAGTGGACGAGAGAGAGCCTTATTTTGAGCGTCTTTTTCATGAGCAGCTCGGCAGGGGAAACCCCGGTGAGCGAGTGGGGTCTGGTGCGGTAGTTGAGCAGGACTCGGGACAGGCGGGTCTGCAGAGAGCCTTCCGACACACGTTTCAAGCTTTGTTTGATGGTTGGGACTGCCCGTTCTGCCTGGCCGTTGGATGCGGGCTTGAACGGGGCAGATGTGACATGCTTGATCCCATTGCGGGTCATGAATTCTTTGAATTCAGCGCTGGTGAAGCATGGCCCGTTGTCGTTGACAAGGTCATCAGGCAGGCCGTGCGTGGCAAACATGGTTTTCGATGGTGGCAGTGAACGTGCTTACAGACATTATTACACACTCAATCCATTTTGAATAAGCATCCACAACAATCAAGAACATTTCGCCTAGAAACAGGCCAGTGAAGTCAACATGGATCCTAGACCACGGTTTGGAGGGCCATGACCACAAACTTAGTGGTGCCTCCCTGGGTGCATTGCTCAGTTGAGAGCAAGTGTTGCAATGGCACACGCAAGACTCCAAATCTGAGTCGATGCCGGGCCACCACACATGGGATCTGGCTATAGCTTTCATCATTACTAAGCCTGGGTGGGTACTGTGTAGGTCGCGTAGAAGCGTTTCCTTGCCTTTCTTGGGCAAAACCACGCGATTACCCCGCAAAAGACAGTCCGCCTGTATGGACATTTCGTCTTTGCGCCGCTAGAACGGCTTGATCTCTTCACACATCTCCGCTGGGACGCTGGACCAGCTCCCATGGAGGACACAGTTATTTACAAGGGACAGTAAAGGGTCCTGGCTGGTCCAGGTCCTGATCTGGCACGCCGTAACAGGTAACTTTTCATTTTCAAATGCATCCATCACCAAGAGCCAGTCTGCAGGCTGTGCCATTTCCAGCCCAGTGGTGGGCAATGGTAGCCGACTGAGAGCATCAGCGCAGTTCTCTGTGCCTGGCCTGTGGCGAATTACATAGTTATATGCAGACAGCGTGAGCTGAGGCATTGGTATTGATACTTTGCTCTCTGAGAATAGCGATATGAGCAGCTTATGGTCAGTTTCTAACTCGAACTTGAGCCCAAACAGATAGTGATGCATTTTTTTAGCCCATAAATGCATGCCAGAGCTTCTTTTCAATTATCTTGTAGGCCTTTTTGGCCTTGAACAAACTCCTGGATGCATAAGCGACCAGTTGCAATGTCTCTGATTTGTTTGCTTGTTGTAACACACACCCGACCCCGTACGAAGACGCGTCGCAAGCTAGCACTAAACGTTTACAAAGATTATACAGGACAAGCAGTTTGTTGGAACATAACAGATTTCTGGCTTTCTCAAAAGCTGTATCCTGTGATTTCCCCCTTACTCAGACATCTCCTTTGCGTAGCAGCACGTGTAGGGGTCCAGCAAGGTGCGTAACCCGGGTAGGATATTACCAAAATAATTGAGGAGTCCCAGCAATGAACGCAGTCACGTTCTGTGGTGTCAGCGCGTTCTTGTTGGCCTCCGTCTTGGCGTCAGTGGGTCTAATGCCGTCTGCCGCGATTCTTC
The DNA here is from genome assembly GCF_044704955.1 of Pristiophorus japonicus. Taxonomy (NCBI): domain Eukaryota; kingdom Metazoa; phylum Chordata; class Chondrichthyes; family Pristiophoridae; genus Pristiophorus; species Pristiophorus japonicus. Next base: position 112,765,606 of record NC_091985.1, on the reverse strand, counting down.
TCCCTAAGAACTCGACCTCTGGTACCAGAAAAACACACTTCGAGCATTTCAACCTGAGTCCCACACAATCAAGCCGACTTAGAACCTCTTCCAGGTTCTGCAAGTGTTCAATGGTGTCCCGACCTGTGATCAATATGTCGTCCTGGAAAACCACTGTGCGCAGAACCGACTTTAGCAGACTCTCCATATTCCTTTGAAAAATGGCCGTGGCCGATCGAATCCCAAACGGGCATCTATTGTAGATGAACAGACCTTTGTACGTGTTGATGCAGGTGAGGCCTTTCGAAGATTCCGCCAGCTCCTGCGTCATGTAGGCCGAGGTCAGGTCCAACTTGGTGAACGTCTTCCCTCGTGCCAACGTCGCAAATAGCTCGTCTTCCTTGGGTAGCGGGTCCTGGTCCTGCAGCGAAAAACGGTTAATCATTACTTTATCGTCCCCGCAAATTCTGACCATGCCAACGTCCTTGAGAACCGGAACAATCAGACTGGCCCACTCGTTGAACTCCACTGGCTCGATGATGCTCTCTCGTTGCAGCCTGTCTAGCTTGATCTCCACTTTCTCTCGCATCATATATGGCACCGCCCGTGCCTTGTGGTGGATGGGTCGTGTACCGGGAATCAAGTGGATCTGCACCTTCTACCCGAGAAATTTCTGATGCCTCGCTCAAACAACGACAGGAACTTGCTCAAAACCTGGGCACATGAGACGTCGTCGACGGACGAAAGTGCTCGGATGTTGTCCCAGTTCCAGCAGATTTTTCCCAGCCAGCTTCTGCTGAACAGTGTTCGGCCATCTCCCAGTACAATCCATAGTGGGAGTTCATGCACCGCTCCATCATAGGGGACCTTTACTGCTGCACTGCCAATTACAGGGACCAGCTCTTTTGTGTAAGTTCTCAGCTTGGTATGAATAGGGCTCAGCTTGGGTCTTTGTGCCTTGTTGCACCACAGTCTCTCGAAGGCCTTTTTGCTCATGATAGACTGACTCGCACCCGTGTCCAATTCCATGGATACTGGAATTCCGTTCAGTTCAACGTTTAACATGATCGGTGGACATTTTGTGGTGAAGGTGTGTACCCCGTACACTTCTGCCTCGTTGGTTCGAGTCTCTAGTTCAGTTTGATCCACCATGGATCGGTCTCCCTCTGCAACGTGGTGGTTTGCAGGGTTTACAGCTCGTCTGCACATTCGCTGGAGGTGTCCCATTGTTCCACAGCCTTTGCACACATTGTGTTTGAAGTGGCATTGGTGGGCTCGATGATCACCTCCGCAACAAGGTGTTAACTGCCTCGCATTCACGCTTGATGGCGGACTCTGGGTCATCTGAAGTCGTGCAGCTGTAGGCGCGTACATTCTACCATATGCATTCCTGCCTGAAAACAACGTCACTTTGTGTATAGTACTTGCCGAAACATCTTTATGCTGCGAAATTTGTTTGGTTTTATCGCTGGTGGGCATAAATGCCTGGGCTATCGTTATGGCTTTGCTCAGGTTCGGTGTTTCAACAGTGAATAGTTTGCGAAGGATAACCTCATGGCCAATGTCAAGCACAAAAAAGTCTCTTAGCATTTGCTCCAGAAATCCATCAAATTCGCAATATCCTGCAAGGCGCCTTAGTTCGGTGACGTAGCTCGCCACTTCCTGGCCTTCAGACCGTTGACATGTATAAAATCGATACCTTGCCATCAGAACGCTCTCCTTCGGATTTAGCTGCTCCCGGACCAGCGTACACAGTTGTTCATACGATTTGGTTATTGGTTTCACCGGAGCAAGAAGATTCTTCATGAGGCCATAGGTTGTTGACCCGCAGACAGTGAGGAGGACCGCCCTTCGTTTGGCAGCATTCTCATTCCCTTCCAGCTCATTGGCCACGAAGTATTGATCGAGTCGCTCCACGAAGGCCTCTCAATCATCCCCTTCTGATAATTTCTCCAGGATACCAACAGTTCTCTGCATTTTTGTGCGATTGTTCGTTATCTCGTCGCCAGTTGTTTAGTCCAGAATAAAGTAATGTGATTGAGTACTGTAGATGTGAGTAAGTGTAACCTTAGTCTCTTTATTCTAACTCCAGAGTGTTGGTACAGCACGGGTGGCCTGCTTATATACAGTGCTCTCAAGGGATGGTGAGATCCCTTGGGACTCCAACAGATACGCCCTCTGATGGCGGTAGAATGCTGGTTACATAAGGTTGCATACATAACAGTTATGATCTGAAATTTTTGTCCTGAAGGCTGTAAAGTGTCTAATCAAAAGTTGAGGTGCTGTTCCTCAAACGTCTGTTGAGCTTCATTGGAACAGTGTAGGAGGTGGAGGATGGAGAGGTGAGAGAGGGAGCGGGATGGAGAATTAAAATGGCAAGTGACCGGAAGCTCGGGGTCACGTCACGCTTGTGGACTGAACCGAGGTGTTCAGCAAATCTGCGTTTTGTCATTCCATTTTTCCATGGCTCCATTCTTGCTTATAAACTGTTAAATCTCTTAACATCTTCCAGTTCTGATGAAATGTCATCGACCTGAAACGTTAAGTCTGTCTCTCTCTCCACAGATGATGCCTGACCTGCTGAGTATTTCCAGCATTTATGGTTTTTATTTCAAATTTCCAGCGTCTGCAGTATTTTGCTTTTGGTTGAGGATAGATATCAGTGTTCACTGCGCTTGGGGAGTCAAAATTCTGCAAGCTCAGTGAAGAGGGAGTGGCAGCAAAAATCCTTTTTGTCAGGTATTGTTGTCCTGCCCCTGGGCTCTTCTGAGTTTTCTGGGGTTTCCCTTAGTTAAACAAGTGCAGATCATATCAACACATAGAATTGGTTGGATAGATGGTTGAAGGAAAGGAGAATAGAGGCATCTGGGAACAGGGTGAACATGAGATTAGGTGACTGCTCGTGTGGAGGATAAACACCAACACAGAGTAGTTGGGCTGCAGCCTGTTTCTATGTTGACGTTCTGTCTAATTATTTCTCCTTGTTGGAAGCACAGGCTGAGTGTTCCTATTGTAATGAGACAGATCCTTGGCCGAGAAATTCGCTGCATTTGCGCCTCCCATTAGCACCCCCAGAGGCTCCCCTGCTCCCTTGGTGGTTGGGTAGGTGCTTTTTTAATTGTAGAGCCTGCAGCGATGGCCCTTCCCTTTAAAGGAGCAAAGGGCCCTTAGCATGTGGCAGGGCTGCACGGCCCAGTATGTAGCGCTGCTGAAGTGTGCACCCTGTTAGCGCTCCAAGAAGGAAGTGGAAGGCTTGATTAAGTGCTCCACTTCCTTCCGGGACCGCTAAAGCGAATTTTGTGAGAGGGAGGAAACTTTCGCACCTGGCTAAAGTTGTATCACTTAGTGTTAAACTATATATACAAAAAATTCAGCTTTAAATTGAGCAATAAAAACTATTACAATGCAGAGAAGTGTGAAGTGATGCATTATGGAAGGAAAAATGAGGAGAGGCAATATAAATTAAATGGTACAATTTTGAAGGGGTGCAGGAAGGGGTGGGAGTTAACAGACACAAATCTTTGAAGGTGACAGGACAAGTTGGTAAGGCTGCTGAAAAAACATACAGGATCGTTGTCTTTATAAATAGAGCCTTAGGGGAAAAATGCGTGTTGTTTGCGCCTCCCATTAGCGCCCCCAGCTAACAGGCCGTAAAGAACTTTCCGCATGGGCGTGGCGCCACTACTGACTCCCACGAAATTCCGCATGAGTTTAGCGGCGGTGGTAACTGGTAGCGCCCGGGCTGCTGCGCTGGCAATGACGATGTCATCACCATGCGCAATGACCCGCTTTCGCCCCAGAGCGAAAATTGGTTAGCGCTCCGAGAAGCTGCCGTGGCGATGCCCAGGACAGCTTTGCGGGGCATGTACCGGATTGTAGGCCGCTCGCGGGGCGAAAATTAAAGGGGAGGTGAGGCAGTAATAAAAACATAGCCTTCTTGATTGTAGATCGGGGGCCTGTGCCACGATCTTACAGCTTGGCACTCTGCTTATGTGCCGGGCTGCTGCCACAGCACCCCGTTCCCTGGTGGTCCAACGATGGCCCCGTTGTCCGCCCGCAGAGTCGGCAGCTTGGCCCTCCCCTTTAATGGGCGGGGAGGGATCTATTTACCTGCTAGCGCTACACGTCCCACCGCTTAGTGCTGGCAACTTCATATCCCTTTGCACCCCCGTCCCGCCCTCGACAGGAACTGCAGAGCGAGATTTTGCGCTGTAGTTCCTCTTAGGGGCTGTAAGCCCAATATAGCTCGTGCATCTGCTGCAGGAACTCCTGCCTCATGGCTGTTGCCGTCTCCAAACAGAGCGGTACTAAAGTTCAACCCAACAGAGTAAAAAGCAAGGAACTTATGGTTAACATGTCTAAATGACAGTTAGTATTTGCAACTCCAAAGTTCTGATTGGTTCCCTTGGATGACAAGACACACCCAGCAGTTTGTCTGGAATGTGTAATTAAAATCTGCCTGCCTGAGTGGTGAAGCATTTTTGTAATGTGTAACTAGAGGTCGGCACCGGAGGGACTGGAGTGCATTATTACCCCCGGCAACCAAATTTTAATTTGATTTTATATGTTTTAAAGTTTAATTTGTTTTAATTGCCGGTTTTAGTGTCCCCCTCCCCTTTTATAGGGGGCACTTGTAAATTATGGTTTTAGTGCCCAAAAGAAAACACAAAAAAAAACTACAAAAATACAAAACAAAACCCCCAAAAAACGAAAAAGGGCCTTTGAAAATGTTTGAAGTGGCCCCCAGATTGGAGAGCACTTGATTTAAATGTTTTATTTTGTCTCCTTTAAAAGAGTTGTAATGTGTAACTTGCTCTATTCATTCTGACCACCAGGCTCCAGACAGGGCCCACAGTATTTCTTTCAGAGAACAGACAGGGCTCACCCTCGTGGGTTAGGACTTTCTCTGCCCCCCTCTGCCCCAACATGTTTCTAATCTCCCCAATAAGTTCCAACCTTCTCCCCCCTCCAAGTTCCTGACCTACCCCCTGAGTTCCTGACCCCCCACAACAAGTTTCTGATCTACTCCCTTTCTGACCTTATTGGATGGTTAGGTGTATAAAGTTGGATTGGAAAGTTTTATTTCAACATCAAAGCCAAGACGATGTTGTGATAGTCAGTAACAGAGGGAAGGTAAGGTGGGTGAAAATTGTTGAAAGAGAAATTGGGGTTGCGGTCACTGGGATCGCAGGCGGATGATTCCATCCGGGATATCCTGGCCAGAATGGGGCTGTCTGAGTAGCATCCTTCCTTCTGCTTTCTCTTCTTCTGTGTCTTCCTCTTCTGTTTCCTCCTCTTTGTCTTACTCCTCTTCTGTTTTCTTCTCTTCGGCTTCTTCCTCTTCTGTTTCTTCCTCTTTTACGTCTTCCCCTTCGCTCTGCGAGCGGATGCTGTAAATCTGAAATGACAGCATAAAATGCTGCAAATACTCTCTCCACTGATGTTGCCTGACCTGCTGAGTATTTGCAGCATTTCTGTCTTCTCAGAGGCCTTCCTTTACCATCCAAGGCCAGCAGCACTACCTACACACTTTAAAAATTTTTAACATCTGTTGCAGCAAGCCACTACTTCAATAAAATCAAAAAATCGCAGTCCAAAAGCTTAAATGCAAACTTACCTGAAAGATGTGTGTGTTCCTTTCAGTGGTGCTGACAGCGTGTCTGTGAATCTACTGAACGCTGGGTTTTCATGGCGAGCTTAGGACCCAGTGGTGAACTCAGCACTAGGGTCGAAGTTTGCTCAGGTGACGTTAAATCGATGTTGCGTGCCGGCTGATATCATCGCCCCCTCATTTAAATCTGCAGGACGATATTTCTTAACGGCAGTGCTGCCAAGCCTGGGAAAATGGAGGATGCCGCAGGACCCACCACCAGCTAGCGAAAGAGGAGCTGCCGGTAACGGGTGGCGTAAAGCTCCTGAATTTTTAGCCCTTAGGGTACAAAAGCAAGCAAGTTTGCGAAACCTATATAAAGCACTTGTTAGGCCTAAACTGGAGTCTTGAGTTCAATTCTGGACACCAAACGTTAGGAAGGATGTCAACACCTCAGGGAAGATGCAGAAGAGAGTTACTAGAATGGTACCAGGGGTTACAGACTTTCTATGAAGAGACTGGAGAAGCTGGAGTTGTTCTTCTTAGAGCAGAGAAGGTTAAGCGGAGATTTGACAGAGGTGTTCAAAGCCATGAATGACGTTGATGGAGTAAATAATGAGAAACTGTTTCCAGTGGCAGAAGGGTCAGTAACCAGAGGACATAGAACGAATGTTTTTTACACAGTGAGTCTTTGTGATCGGGAATGCACTGCCTGAAGGACTGGTGGATGCAGATTCAATTGTAACTTTCAAAAGTGAATTGGCTAAATACTTGAAGGGGAAAAAATGCAGGACTATGGGGAAAGAGCTGGGGACTATTTGGATAGCTCTACAAAAGAACCAGCACAAGCACAATGGGCCAAGTGAGCTCCTTTTGTGCTGTGTCACTCTTTGATTCTATAATTCTAGGAAAGAACTAAGGATGTAAGACTATTTAAAATAATGCAAAGAACTGCTCCAAATGACTCAGTGGTAAATGCACCGTGTGGTGTGATACTCAGTGATACTGATCAGGAAGGCCCCAGGTTTAGGCCTGGTCTGTGCTAATCTAAACCAGGGCAGCAGTGTGTTGGGGTGATGGACCCTACAGTTAGCCTTGGTCTTCCTGAGCTCGGAAACGGTTAAAATCAAGACCTGCTTCCTTCTTCAGATTGTTAATAACTGACTTTTATTGGAAAGTACACACGCACTGACAGCAGACTCCTTTGTGGCATCTTTTACTGCTGAACAACCCACTGACAATTGCTCTTGTATGAAAAATGGAGGGTTAGACAAAGTGCTCATGGAGTTGTACCCCAGTGTGAGTGCCCTACCTTCGGAATAGGAGACATTGCATAATGATCAATGATAGTCAAGACAAAGAAAGCAAAGACATTTGACAGTTTATATCAGTAATTCAGAAATTTAGGGAACCACAAATTGAGGAAAATATATGCAGAACAAATATTTGTTTCCTAATTCCACCTTTCATATTTATGTCATCTTCAGCAAAGACATCATGCAGTGCAGAGTGAAAACAAGGCTTGTACTGTTTCGCCACAGATGTTTTTGACTTCTCTGCTCTTTTACTCCAAACCATGAAGAATATTGCCTGACACACATTAGAATGAGCAGTAACATGCATACATCACACACAGACTCTGGATGTATAACACGCTGTGATTAGAGAATAACTTGCATCAACCAAGAGGAAAAGAATCATAGAATGTTTAGTGCCATCAGCTCTGTACTGATTGATTTTAGCCAAATGAGCCAAATTGAATACTACTCTCCTGCTCACGACCCATATATTTTAATATTTTACCCAGTCTAATCCTATTCTCCTACTCACTCACCAGATCCTTTAATATTCCACTTATTCTATTCCTACTCACTCCCCATGCCCTTTAATATCCCACCCAGTCTATTACATAGAAACATAGAAAATAGGTGCAGGAGCAGGCCATTCAGCACTCCGAGCCTGCACCGCCATTCAATAAGATCATGGCTGATCATTCAACCTCAGTACCCCTTTCCTGCTTTCTCTCCATACCCCTTGATCCCTTTAGCCGTAAGGGCCATATCTAACTCCCTCTTGAATATATCTAACGAACTGGCCTCAACAACTTTCTGCGGTAGAGAATTCCACAGGTTAAACCACTTTCTGAGTGAAGAAGTTTCTCCTCATCTCGGTCCTAAATGGCTTATCCCTTATTCTTAGACTGTGACCCCTGGTTCTGGAACTCCCCAGTATCGAGAACATTCTTCCTGCCTCTAACCTGTCCAATCCCGTCAGAATTTTATATGTTTCTATGAGATTCCCTCTCATTCTTCTAAACTCCAGTGGATACAGTTGATCCAGTCTCTCCTCATATGTCAGTCCTGTCATCCCGGGAATCAATCTGGTGAACCTTCGCTGTACTCCCTCAATAGCAAGAACGTCCTTCCTCAGATTAGGAGACCAAAACTGAGCACAATATTCCAGGTTGGCCTCACCAAGGCTTTGTACAACTGCAGTAAGACCTCCCTGCTCCTATACTCAAATCCGCTAGCTATGAAGGCCAACATGCCATTTGCCTTCTTCACCACCTGCTGTACCTGCATGCCAAACTTCAATGACTGATGTACCATGACACCCAGGACGCGTTGCACCTCCCCTTTTCCTAATCTGTCACCATTCAGATAATATTCTGTCTTCCTGTTTTTGCCACCAAAGTGGATAATCTCACATTTATCCACATTATACTGCATCTGCCATACATTTGCCCACTCACCTAACCTGTCCAAGTCACCTTGCAGTGTCTTAGCATCCTCCTCACAGCTCACACCGCCACCCAGCTTAGTGTCAGCTGCAAACTTGGAGATATTACATTCAATTCCTTCATCTAAATCATTATGTATATTGTAAATAGCTGGGGTCCCAGCACTGAACCCTGCGGCACCCCATTGGTCACTGCCTTCCATTCTGAAAAGGACCGGTTTATTCCTACTCTTTGCTTCCTGTCTGCCAACCGGTTCCTTATCCACGTCAATACATTACCCCCAATACCATGTGCTTTAATTTTGCACACCAATCTCTTGTGTGGGACCTTGTCAAAAGCCTTTTGAAATTCCAAATACACCACATCCACTGGTTCGCCCTTGTCCGCTCTACTAATTACATCCTCAAAAAATTCTAGAAGATTTGTCAAGCCTTACCACTTTCCTACTCACTCCCCATGCCCTTTAATATCTCAACTAATCTCACTCTGTTATTCACTCCTTATACCCTTTAATATCCCAACAAATCTAATCCAACTCTCTTGTTCTCGCCACATACCTTTAATATTCTGTTTTTTTGAGCAATTATCAAATTCTGTTTTAAAAGAATTGATGGACTCTGCTTCAACAATTGTTTTGTGGCTGAAAATTCCATATTCTAACCCCCTTTTATGTAAAGGCATTTTTCCTAACCTCACCTTTATTCTTTTTGTGATTATCTTAAATGAATGCCTCATCACCATCTCGCTCACCAGTGGAAACGATCCATCACTATTTACACCACAAAACCCTTCAGAATTTACAGGCTCTCAGTTAGGTCTCCCCTTTAACATTCTCTGCTCCACTTCAGAAAGATTTGCCTTTGCAACTTAAACATAACTTGCTGGAATTGCTTCTTGGACAATATGTTTTCGTAATATATTCATAAGGTAATTCTAAAACCTTCTGGGTTTTCCACTGCTAGCATTGTAATGTATAGCAAGGAAACCCAGACATGATTCAAACATACTGTCATCTTTTTCACCCTCCCAGGTACTATTACCTCAGCCCAATTTCCACATCTCTCTCAGTTGGATTTTTGTGCGGGAGAGTTGATAAAAATGATAACACATTAGTGCAGTTTTAAAAAGGCGGTAAGGGAAATATTTTAGACAAAGTAATTATTTTCTAATTTCAACTGAGACAGTATTACCAAGTAAGCTATCTGATTTAATTATAGAAAAATGCGCAATGAGATGGCAGCACAAGTCAAATTGGGAGAGTAAATCACAAGCGTTCTGAGTTATTTAAGTCCCAGCTCATATTATTATTACTCAGAGGACACCAAAGTAATCAATCCTTGTTTGACACTGTCACAATGTGCGAGCATGGTGATTTGTGCTCATTACTCTCCCACAAGGAATTAACAACTACATCTGTGCTACTGAACTGAGGCTTAGATAATCACTGGAAGAGCACAACATCCTGAGTTACCTTTGTGCAGCCGCTAATGTACCTCTTGGTGATTTGGCCCAGGAAAGTTGTTCGGTCATACGAGTTGGAAGTACGGAATTGACCCTTAAATATTTCAAATGCTATTTTACTCTGTCTGATGGGGCTGAATTTCCGTCTTGGATCAGGGCAAAGAATGGTTAGATTAGGCACTCCTGCATCAAGGGTCGCGAGCAGGCGCATCAGTGCCAATGGTCGTAATTTGGGGTAGATCTCTATTCCGCAGGTATTCTATCCTATTTCTTTTCCAAGATTAATTTACTGGCAGAGAAGCCATTGTCAAATCTTCTGTTCGACCCTCCCTCCCCAGGTCAGGGCAGTGTCTGATGACTATACGGAGAATTACACCCAGTACCTTCTTATAAAGCCTGAGCAAAACTCTTGTTAGCTGAAAGTTGGTGCAAGTCCCAATGAGACATTTTGAATCACCTCAAACTTTCTGAAGAGGAAGCAAATCAATTCAGTAAGGGACCGATCATCCTTCTGTGGAAGATTCCTTTGCTTTTCAACACTGAGAAGGGACTTGGGCATCTCAGGGCAGGTGCTGGCGCCCGCACATGACCCCGCCTCCCCACAACTGAAACAAGGCCATGCATTGGCTCCACTACCAAGATGGCTGGTACGGCCAATTAGGTGATGGCAACAGTGTCTGCGTAACCAGAATGACTCCAGGGTAGGAGGGGGGAACATTGGGTGGGGTGCAAGTGGAGAATAAAGAGCGAAAATCCATCTTGGATATATATATGAACATGTACAAAGAGAATATAGTAAATGTGTAGCATTGTCTGCCTCTAACTCTGCACAAATAGGACACGGTGGAATCTGCTGAACCTGATCACGAGTATCTCTGCAATAAGACAAGCCATGCTCAAGGTGACAGCTGAGTGCCAAATCTCCTGATAGCTGCTTTCTTTAAATATCTTTTTATTAAAAAAAATATGGCGGTGAAACTCCCCAACGCCCCGTTTGGGGGCGGTAACCGAGTCAGGGCTGGACTTCCTGCATCCCGCATGGCATTCCCACCACGGCTGCGAATTTGCAGTTATCGCCCCTCACAGGAAGTGGAGCGCAATGTCATGCGCTGTACTTCCTGCTGGGGTGGGTTCGGCAGCGCTACACAGCTGTTCGCGTAGCGTTGATGCGTTTCAATGCCCCTCGCTTTCCGTTAAAGGGGAGGTCCGCTGTGCAATCTGCATGGCCACTGATAGCCTCCAGCGGGCCACCAGGATGGTGTGGTGCTGAGGTCGCAGACCAGCATCCAAACGGAGTGCCAAGCTGCACGATGGCGGCCCGGACCACGCCACGGACACTCAAGATGGGACGATGGGTGAGTCGGCCAAAAAGTAAAATGGCGGCGCGCGGCGTAGCGCACCTCCCCTTTAACTTCCACTCTGCAAGTGGATGTCGACCTCATTTACGACCCACCAGGTTGGTGCTGACACTGCTTGCGGCAGCGTTGCAGGGTGCTGGCCAAGTACCGCCATGGGGTGGAAAGGGGTCGCTACACACGGCGATGACATCATTTCCAGTTGCACGGCGGACTGGGGTGCTACCGGTGGGGCGCAGCGCTACTGTGTCAGCACCTCCGCTAACTCCCATGCAATTTCGCGGGAGCTGATAGCACCCCCACTCCCCTGGGCATAAACAGTTTTGCGCCACGTTAGCGCCCCCCGAAAGCGTTAATGGGAGGCACAGAACAGGGCAATTTCGGCCCCCATATTTTTTATTATTTATTGGCATTAAGTGGAATGCACTACAAAGAGTTAGTAATTGAAGCAGAGACCATGTCATCATTTAAGAATTAGTTAACTGATATTGTTAATGGTTCACTCTCCATAGCTATTGTCTTCATCCCCTTCAAATCTGACATCTTCACTCCTCTCCTCAAAATAGCCAACCATTGACCCCTCTGTCCTTGCACACTGCCATCCAATCTCCAACTTCTCTTTCCTCTCTAAACATAGAAACATAGAAACATAGAAAATAGGTGCAGGAGTAGGCCATTCGGCCCTTCTAGCCTGCACCGCCATTCAATGAGTTCATGGCTGAACATTCAACTTCAGTACCCCATTCCTGCTTTCTCGCCATACCCCTTGATCCCCCTAGTAGTAAGGACCTCATCTAACTCCTTTTTGAATATATTTAGTGAATTGGCCTCAACAACTTTCTGTGGTAGAGAATTCCACAGGTTCACCACTCTCTGGGTGAAGAAGTTCCTCCGCATCTCGGTCCTAAATGGCTTACCCCTTATCCTTAGACTGTGACCTCTGGTTCTGGACTTCCCCAACATTGGGAACATTCTTCCTGCATCTAACCTGTCTAACCCCGTCAGAATTTTAAATGTTTCTATGAGGTCCCCTCTCATTCTTCTGAACTCCAGTGAATACAAGCCCAGTTGATCCAGTCTTTCTTGATAGGTCAGTCCCGCCATCCCGGGAATCAGTCTGGTGAACCTTCGCTGCACTCCCTCAATAGCAAGAATGTCCTTCCTCAGGTTAGGAGACCAAAACTGTACACAATACTCCAGGTGTGGCCTCACCAATGCCCTGTACAACTGTAGCAACACCTCCCTGCCCCTGTACTCAAATCCCCTTGCTATGAAGGCCAACATGCCATTTGCTTTCTTAACCGCCTGCTGCACCTGCATGCCAACCTTCAATGACTGATGTACCATGACACCTAGGTCTCTTTGCACCTCCCCTTTTCCTAATCTGTCACCATTCAGATAATAGTCTGTCTCTCTGTTTTTACCACCAAAGTGGATAACCTCACAATTATCCACATTATACTTCATCTGCCATGCATTTGCCCACTCACCTAACCTATCCAAGTCGCTCTGCAGCCTCACAGCATCCTCCTCGCAGCTCACACTGCCACCCAACTTAGTGTCATCCGCAAATTTGGAGATACTACATTTAATCCCCTCATCTAAATCATTAATGTACAGTGTAAACAGCTGGGGCCCCAGCACAGAACCTTGCGGTACCCCACTAGTCACTGCCTGCCATTCTGAAAAGTACCCATTTACTCCTACTCTTTGCTTCCTGTCTGACAACCAGTTCTCAATCCATGTCAGTACACTACCCCCAATCCCATGTGCTTTAACTTTGCACATCAATCTCTTGTGTGGGACCTTGTCGAACGCCTTCTGAAAGTCCAAATATACCACATCAACTGGTTCTCCCTTATCCACTCTACTGGAAACATCCTCAAAAAATTCCAGAAGATTCGTCAAGCATGATTTCCCTTTCACAAATCCATGCTGACTTGGACCTATCATGTCACCTCTTTCCAAATGCACTGCTATGACATCCTTAATAATTGATTCCATCATTTTACCCACCACCGATGTCAGGCTGACCGGTCTATAATTCCCTGTTTTCTCTCTCGCTCCTTTTTTAAAAAGTGGGGTTACATTGGCTGCCCTCCACTCCATAGGAACTGATCCAGAGTCAATGGAATGTTGGAAAATGACTGTCAACGCATCCACTATTTCCAAGGCCACCTCCTTAAGTACTCTGGGATGCAGTCCATCAGGCCCTGGGGATTTATCGGCCTTCAATCCCATCAATTTCCGCAACACAATTTCCCGGCTAATAAGGATTTCCCTCAGTTCCTCCTCCTTACTAGACCCCCCGACCCCTTTTATAACCGGAAGGTTGTTCGTGTCCTCCTTCGTGAATACCGAACCAAAGTACTTGTTCAATTGGTCCGCCATTTCTTTGTTCCCCGTTATGACTTCCCCTGATTCTGACTGCAGGGGACCTACGTTTGTCTTTACTAACCTTTTTCTCTTTACATACCTATAGAAACTTTTGCAATCCGTCTTAATGTTCCCTGCAAGATTCTTCTCATACTCCATTTTCCCTGCCCTAATCAAACCCTTTGTCCTCCTCTGCTGAGTTCTAAATTTCTCCCAGTCCCCAGGTTCGCTGCTATTTCTGGCCAATTTGTATGCCACTTCCTTGGCTTTAATACTATCCCTGATTTCCCTTGATAGCCACGGTTGAGCCACCTTCCCTTTTTTATTTTTATGCCAGACAGGAATGTACAATTGTTGTAGTTCATCCATGCGGTCTCTAAATGTCTGCCATTGCCCATCCACAGTCAACCCCTTAAGTATCATTCGCCAATCCATCCCAGCCAATTCACGCCTCATACCTTCAAAGTTAGCCTTCTTTAAGTTCTGGACCATGGTCTCTGAATTAACTGTTTCATTCTCCATCCCAATGCAGAATTCCACCATATTATGGTCACTCTTCCCCAAGGGGCCTCGCACAACGAGATTGCTAATTAATCCTCTCTCATTACACAACACCCAGTCTAAGATGGCCTCCCCCCTAGTTGGTTCCTCGACATATTGGTCTAAAAAACCATCCCTTATGCACTCCAGGAAATCCTCCTCCACCATATTGCTTCCAGTTTGGTTAGCCCAATCTAAGTGCATATTAAAGTCACCCATTATAACTGCTGCACCTTTATTGCACGCACCCCTAATTTCATGTTTGATGCCCTCCCCAACATCACTACTACTGTTTGGAGGTCTGTACACAACTCCCACTAACGTTTTTTGCCCTTTGGTGTTCTGCAGCTCTACCCATATAGATTCCACATCATCCAAGCTAATGTCCTTCCTAACTATTGCCTTAATCTCCTCCTTAACCAGCAATGCTACCCCACCTCCTTTTCCTTTTATTCTATCCTTCCTGAATGTTGAATACCCCTGGATGTTGAGTTCCCAGCCCTGATCATCCTGGAGCCACGTCTCCGTAATCCCAATCACATCATATTTGTTAACATCTATTTGCACAGTTAATTCATCCACCTTATTGCGGATACTCCTTGCATTAAGACACAAAGCCTTCAGGCTTGTTTTTTTAACACCCTCTGTCCTTTTAGAATTTTGCTGTACAATGGCCCTTTTTGTTCTTTGCCTTGGGTTTCTCTGCCCTCCACTTTTCCTCATCTCCTTTCTGTCTTTTGTTTTTGCCTCCTTTTTGTTTCTCTCTATCTCCCTGCATTGGTTCCCATCCCCCTGCCATATTAGTTTAACTCCTCCCCAACAGCACTAGCAAACACTCCCCCGAGGACATTGGTTCCGATTCTGCCCAGGTGCAGACCGTCTGGATTGTACTGGTCCCACCTCCCCCAGAACCGGTTCCAATGCCCCAGGAATTTGAATCCCTCCCTGCTGCACCATTGCTCAAGCCACGTATTCATCTGAGCTATCCTGTGATTCCTACTCTGACTAGCACGTGGCACTGGTAGCAATCCCGAGATTACTACTTTTGAGGTCCTACTTTTTAATTTAGCTCCTAGCTCCTTAAATTCATTTCGTAGGACCTCATCCCTTTTTTTACCTATGTCATTGGTACCAACGTGCACCACGACAACTGGCTGTTCTCCCTCCCTTTTTAGAATGTCCTGCACCCGCTCCGAGACATCCTTGATCCTTGCACCAGGGAGGCAACATACCATCCTGGAGTCTCGGTTGCGGCCGCAGAAACGCCTATCTATTCCCCTTACAATTGAATCCCCTATCACTATTGCTCGCCCACTCTTTTTCCTGCCCTCCTGTGCAACAGAGCCAGCCACGGTGCCATGAACTTGGCTGCTGCTGCCCTCTCCTGATGAGTCATCCCCCTCAACAGCACTCAAAGCAGTGTATCTGTTTTGCAGTGGGATGACCACAGGGGACCCCTGCACTACCTTCCTTGCACTACTCTTCCTGCTGGTCTTTCATTCCCTCGCTGGCTATGGACCCTTCTCCTGCGGTAAGACCAACTCGCTACACGTGATACTCACGTCATTCTCAGCATCGTGGATGCTCCAGAGTGAATCCACCCTCAGCTCCAACTCCGCAACAACCTTCCGAGATCTGTGCACTCCTCCAATTCTGGCCTCTTGCACATCTTTGATTTTAATCGCGCAGCATTGGTGGCCAGGCCTTATCTGCCAAGGAACTGGGCTTTGGCATTCCCGCCCTAAATCTCTTTGTCTCTCTGCCTCTCTCTCACCTCCTTTAAGACGCTCCTTAGAACCTTTCCCTTTGACCAAACTTTTGTTCATCTATCATAATATCTCCTTATGTGGCTAACTTTTACATTTTGTTTGATAACGCTGCTGTGAAGCACCTTGGGATGTTTTACTACATTAAAGACGCTATAGAAATACAAGTTGTTGCTGTTGTTAGATAGGCGGGTGAAGGCACTAGAGATAGAGAGACATGGGAACACGGTGGACATACAGGATAAGGACTATTGCTTGTGTGGGGGATAAACACCAATATGGATTTGTTGGGTTGAACAGCCTGTTTCCATGTTGTATTTTCTATGTACAGGTAATTCTATGGCAAACATTCAGTTCTGCTGGTCTGTTCAGCACAATTCTACCTCAAATCAACATAACAAGTGCAAAAGATCATGGAATTTTACGCCCCGCCCATAAAACTGGCCACGGCCCAGAATGAATTAGTCACCATTGGGAGTTTCCGCTAATTACACTCGTTTGTAGGCCTTCGAGGAGGCATCAAAATTTAAGCTGATTCTTTTGAGTGCAAAGGCATTAATAGACATGTTTTAATAGCATTTAAATGTAATCTTAAAAAAATCGTTGAGTAACTGACTACTGTACCCCAATATAAGAACATAAGAACATAAGAAATAAGAGCAGGAGTAGGCCTGCTCTGCCATTTAATAAGATCGTGGCTGATCTGATCATGGACTCAACTCCACTTCCCTGCCCACTTCCCGTAAGCCTTTGTCCCCTTATCGCTCAAAAATCTGTCTATCTCCACCTTAAATATATTCAATGACCCCTCTGCTCTGGGGCAGAGAATTCCATAGATTTACAACCCTCTGAGAAAAGAAATTCTTCCTCAGCTCAGTTTTAAATGGGCGGCCCCTTATTCTGAGACTATGTCCCCTAGTTTTAGTTTGCCCTATGAGTGGAAATATCCTCTCTGCATCCATCCTGTCGAGCCCCCTCATTATCTTATATGTTTCAATAAGATCAGCTCTCATTCTTCTAAACTCCAATGAGTATAAGCCCAAACTACTCAACCTACATTCATAATTCAACCCCCTCATCTCTGGAATCAACCTTTTCCATCTGCCAAATTTTTGCCCACTCATTTAGATTATCTATATCCCTTTGCAGATTTGTTGTGTCCTCCTCACAATTTGCTTTCCCACCCATCTTTGTATCATCAGCAAACTTGGCTACATTACACTCGGTCCCTTCATCCAAGTCATTAGTATAGATTGTAAATAGTTGAGGTCCCAGCACAATCTCTGTGGCACCCCACTAGTTACTGTTTGCCAACTGGAAAATGACCCATTTATCCCGACTCTCTGTTTTCTGTTAGTTAGCCAATCCTCTATCCATGGTAATATATTACCCCCCACCCCTAGAAACTAGTTTTGTATATTTTTTTTAAGTTATTTTCTGTGATTTAAAATTGGGTTACACACAGCTTGCGAATTTAAAATACTTATTTTTTGTGATAAATCCATTTTCAGTTGTTCTAGTAAAACTGTACTTTGATGCCAATCTTAAATATATCAAGGAGTAATATTTAAAGCAAAATTAAGTTTTCAAAATGATGTTTTAATACACAGCCCGATTGCACTGGTTCCTGGCTGATTTTGCATTTGCCGAAAATTCCAATGAGTTTGCTTTCCTACCCATCTTTGCATCATCAGCAAACTTGGGTCCATTTCTCTCGGTCCTTTCATCCCAGTCATTAATATAGATTATAAATAGTTGAGGACCCAACCTCAGCAGAGTTTTTCAAAACCTGCGTAATTTTGTGCGCTATTTGCGCCCGTATAGCCAATTGCAGCCACAGTGAAAACTCATACCCATTATACTTAAATTCCCATTAAAATACTATTATGTAACAGCTTGGAAATAAGTACAAGCAGGCTGAATTTTATTTGTGTAAGAATGTCTACTTTTATTAGATCTGTTGCCTTGTTCTATGGCCAATTTTTATTAATATTGTAAGAAAAGAAACTGCACTTAATCAAGTTTAAAAAGGTAGGGTTGAAGCCAAATTTTCCATCTGGTTGTTGTGGTGAATGCCAAGCAGTTACACCATCACTGACAGTCCATTAGAATCAACAAAGTCCATGTAAGTCACAAAACAGCCACATAAATCTCAAGAGGTGCCTGGATAAAAACTAAACTACCTACGTGGAAGAAATGAGCTCACAAATCAAGGGAGAGTGGAAGTCCCTGCTACATTAACTACTAGGTTTTCAGTGTTGAATACCAGTGAGGGTGACGACACCTCAGGGGAGTGCAGTCTAGAGCCCATAGAAACATAGACAGTTAGAAAATAGGTGCAGTAGGCCATTCGGCCCTTCGAGCCTCCACCACCATTCAATATGATCATGGCTGATCATTCAACTTCAGTACCCCATTCCTGCTTTCTCGCCATACCACTTGATCTCTTTAGCCGTAAGGGCCATATCTAACTCCCTCTTGAATATATCCAATGAACTGGCATCAACAACTCTCTGTGGTAGAGAATGCCACAGGATCACAATTCTCTGAAGAAGTTTCTCCTCATCTCGGTCCTAAATAGCTTATCCCTTATCCTTAGACTGTGACCCCTGGTTCTGGACTTCCCCAACATCGGGAACATTCTTCCTGCATCTAACCTGTCCAATCCCGTCAAAATTTTATATGTTTCTATGAGATCCCCTCTCATTCTTCTAAATTCCAGTGAATATAAGCCTAGTCAATCCAATCTTTCTTTATATGTCAGTCCTGCCATCCCGGAAATCAGTCTGGTGAACTTTCACTGCACTCCCTCAATGGCAAGAATGTCCTTCCTTAGATTAGGAGACCAGAACTGTACACAATATTCAAGGTACAACTGCAGTAAGACCTCCTGCTCCTATACTCAAATCCTCTCGCTATAAAGGCTAACATGCCATTTGTCGTCTTCACTGCCTGCTGTACCTGCATACCAACTTTCAATGACTGATGTATCACGACACTCAGGTCTTGTTGCACCTCCCATTTTCCTAATCTGTCACCATTCAGATAATGTTCTGCCTTTCTGTTTTTGCCACCAAAGTGGATAACCTCACATTTATCTACATTATACTGCATCTTCCATGCATTTGCCCACTCACCTAACCTGTCCAAGTGACCCTGCAGCCTTTTAGCATCCTCCTCACAGCTCACACTGCCACCCAGCTTAGTGTCATCTGCAAACTTGGAGATATTACATTCAATTCCTTTGTCTAAATCATTAATGTATATTGTATATAGCTGGGGTCCCAGCACGGAACCTTACGGTACCCCACTAGTCACTGCCTGCCATTCTGAAAAGGATCCATTTATTCCTACTCTTTGCTTTCTGTCTGCGAACCAGTTCCTTATCCACATCAATACATTACCCCCAATACCATGTGCTTTAATTTTGCACACAAATCTCTTGTGTGGGACCTTGTCAAAAGCCTTTTGAAAGTACAAATACACCACATCCACTGGTTCTCACTTGTCCACTCTACTAGTTACATCCTCAAAAAATTCTAGTAGATTTGTCATGCATGATTTCCCTTTCATAAATCCATGCTGACTTGGACCAATCTTGTCACTGTTTTCCAAATGCACTGCTATTACATCTTTAATAAATTGATTCCAACATTTTACCACTACTGATGTCAGGCTAACCGGTCTTTAATTCCCTGTTTTCTCTCTCCCTCCTTTTTTAAAAAGTGGGGTTACATTAGCTACCCTCCAATTCATAGGAACTATCCAGAGTCTATAGAATGTTGGAAAATGACCACCAATGCATCCACTATTTCTAGGGCCATTTCCTTAAGTACTCTGGGATGCAGACTATCAGGCCACGGGGATTTAGCGGTCTTCAATCCCATCAATTTCCCTAACACAATTTCCTGACTATTAAGGATTTCCTTCAGTTCCTCCTTCTCGCTAGACCCTCGGTCCCCTAGTATTTCCGGAAAGTTATTTATATCTTCCTTAGTGAAGACAGAACCAAAGTATTTGTTCAATTGGTCTGCCATTTCTTTGTTCCGCATTATAAATTCACCTGATTCTGACTGCAAGGGACCTACATTTGTCTTCACTAATCTTTTACTCTTCACATATCTATAGAATCTTTAGCAGTCAGTTTTTATGTTCCCTGCAAGCTTACTCTCACACTCTATTTTCTCCCTCCTAATTAAACCCTTTGTCCTCCTCTGCTGATTTCTAAATTTCTCCCAGTCCTCAGGTTTGCTGCTTTTTCTGGCCAATTTATATGCCTCTTCCTTGGATTTAACACTATCCCTAATTTCCCTTGTTAGCCACGGTTGAGCCACCTTCCCTGTTTTATTTTTACTCCAGACAGGGATGTACAATTGTTGAAGTTCATCCATGTGATCTGTAAATGTCTGCCATTGACTATCCATCATGAACCCGCTAAGTATCATTCGCCAGTCTATCCTAGCCAATTCATGTCTCATACCATCGAAGTTACCATCCATGGCAACCATGGGGCAAATGATTGCACAGGGGGGCATAGCAAAGTGTGGAAATGCAGTGGTCATAAGGGATTCGATAAACGCGAGACGACATGTGTGTTGCCTCCCTGATACCAGGGTAAAGGACATTTTGCGGGGCAAAGAGGATCAGCCAGAAGTTGTGGTCCATGATAGAAGCAATGGCATAGGTAGGAAAAAGTTTGAGGTCCTACATAAGGAGTTTTTGGATCTAGGGAGGAAGTTAAAGAACAGGAGCTTAAGGTAGTAATCTCTGGATCACTTCAAGAGCCACATGCTAATGAGTATTGGAGCAGTAAGATAAGGCAAAGTAATGTGTGGCTGGAAAAATGGTGCAGGAGAGTGGGGTTCAGAAAGCTAGGACTTTGGGACCAGTTCTCAGGAAGGGGGGAGCTGTACAAATGGACAGACTGCACCACAGCAGGACTGGAACAAATGACCTCGTGGGTAAACTAGTGCTGTGAGGGAGGGTTTAAACTAATTTGGCAGGAGGAGGGGCACCAGAATGAAGCATTAGGTGCACAGCGGACTATGAGAGACAAATAGCTTTTGAATAAACAATAGTTCAGAAATAGGAGGGATCAGACAGGGGGGAATTGCAAGACAGACTATGATGGTTTGGAATGCATGTGTGAAAAGGCATGGAGCGTGTTAAATAAGGTTGGTGG
Organism: Pristiophorus japonicus; assembly: GCF_044704955.1. NCBI lineage: Eukaryota > Metazoa > Chordata > Chondrichthyes > Pristiophoridae > Pristiophorus > Pristiophorus japonicus. Next base: position 112,744,617 of record NC_091985.1, on the reverse strand, counting down.
ACTGCAGACACAAGTAACCACATGAAATTATGATAAAATGGCAATTGCAAACTGTCCACCACTACTATCGGCTTTGGATCTGATTCAAACAAAGGGAGAAATGGGCACTCAATATTCTTGGCTACAGTGTAATGAAGAAAGATAGGAAGGGAGAAGGAGAGGGTGAGGTGGCAAAGATACTGTTGCAGCACTAGAAAGGGATGATGTACTTGAGGGTTCAAAAACAGAATCTATTTGGTTAGAATTAAAGAACAATTGAGGAGCTATGTGCTGCTGGATGTGTACTATTGGCCACTAAATAGTGGAAGGAGACAGAGGAGCAAACTTGCATGAAAATTGCAGAAAGATCCAAGACCTTTAGAGTAATGATACTGGGGACTTCAATTATTCTACTATAGATGGAAACTAACGGTGTAAAGGGTAAAGAGGAGAAGGAATTTCTGAAATGTGTACAAGAGAACTTGCTTGATCACTGTGGACTAAATTGAACAGGGCCCAAAAACAGGTGCAGGAAATGCAATGCAGCATTAATCTGCGCCCGTTGCTTCCAATGCAGGCAGCACACCAACTTCGTGCAGCACTAAGCGTGCATTTGAATAGCTGCATGTTTGAGCAGGGAGTGCAAAATTGTGAGAGGCCAGAAGCAATTAAAGCCAGCCTAAGCAGGCTGGAATTTACCGAGAATCATTACATGAAACTATCATAAGCAGAGTAGACAGAAACTACATGACATACCAAAACTTGAGTCCCAAACATTGTGTTGCTTTCCAAGTGGCAGAGTGTGATCAACCAAAAATTCATGTCAGAACTAACAACATTTTGGGCTAAATTATACACTTTTGTGCAGATCGCCCAATAATGGGCGTTATTTCCGGCGTGGGATGTAAACATGGGTTTTCCGATCGCTGGCTTGTCGCCAACTTTCAAACCTCCTACTTTCCATTTTACAAAATGGGCATTACCGCGAGCAATCTGAAATGGGCATTAGAGTTAAATCTCTCTGACCTTCTGCCATAAAGTGTCACCGTCCTTAGCAACGGCATGGCAACGCTCGATTCCTGCGATTCAGGAGGTCAAGGATCATCATTACATGCGCCTAAGAGGAGACAGAGAGAGAGGGAGCTGAGAGGGAGTGAAGGCGTGTGTGGGTGTGGTGTCGCTGCTTTGGGAGGAAGGAGGGAGAGTTTCGAGTTTTATAGCAAATTGTGCCAAAAAACTTAGCTGTTCTCAGTCAGATATTTTCCCAAATTTGGTGCCTATAATGGAGGGAGTTGAGGAGGCGACACAGCACGCTGTGGAGACTGACACCTGATGCTGGCGAGAGCAGTGAGGTGGGAGAGGAGCATTTGGAGGGCGCAAAAGAGCCAGGAGGTTCTCGGACGAGGCGAATGCCTCCCTCATGCAGGAGGTCGAGTCACACTAGGGTGATTTGACACAGGGAGGGCGTGGGAAGCCCACTCTAAAGGCCTACCAGAGGATATGGGCTGAGATAGCAGAGGTGGTCTCGTCGACGACCAACAAGGTGCGTGAGGGCAACCAATGCCGTAAGCGATGGAACGACCTTGTTGGATCCGCAAGAGTAAGTATTACATTTATTTACATGTACTTATGTATTATATAATTTGATTTGTAAGAGTCATTAGTGACTATCATCAGATGTGAGGTCTTTCACTTTCACCAGGAATGTTGTACTCAAAGCCTGCGGACATGGTGCACGTCTTTAGGTAAAGAATGATCATTATCATAGTAATAATTACATCTGTCGGTTATGTGTTGTATCAGTCTCTGTGACAGTACCTAGCAATGATATCATGCAATTATCTCATGCTATGTCGTCCTGTTACTTTTTACAGAAGAAACTATCGAGGAATAGGTCCGAGCAGAGACGAACGGGTGGGGGGGCCACCAGTCATCAGCGACATCACTGACATTGAGGAGCGGGTGCTGTCTGTAATGGGGAGCAACTGCCGGACAGCCACGCAGGCAGCTTCAGACCCTGAAGTGATGCCACGTGAGTAAAGTATACACCATTGCGTGATACCACACCCACTCATATCCGAACAATTATATATGATAGATGATTTCTAAAAGTGTCCTATAAATAATGCTGGCCTCATGGGAATCATTGCAATGCAGAATGTGTTGATGGTCATGAAATGTGATGTCTGGGATGATTTTGATAGCGGTGGTGCTTTTGTTGTGCATATGAAGTGTGTAGCGCTGGACTCACCTTGTCACCCCAGCACCCACTTCTCCTCTAATAACCTCATTTGTGTTTTGCAGCTCAGCCAGCAGCGTGTCCCAAGGCAAGACCACAAAGGCCAGAAGGTGGGGGTGCAGGGCCGGACTCACCGGACGATCCTACATCTGCTGCTGGGGAGCTGCGATTCTCGCCCATCAATCAGCTGGGTCTGTTCTCCATGGATGGGAGCGCCGACTTTGAGGAGCCTGCATCGCCAGGCGCCAGAAGGCATTCCACCCCAAGGCCATCTAGTCCTCCTCCGGCCATTCCCACCTCCACTCTGGAGGTACCGAGCCCAAGCACCTTGCCACAGAGCAACCCCAGGTGTCCCCAGGATGGCGCCGACCCCGCGGAGGTTTCGTGGACGCGGTAGGTCTGCTTCACGAGTGGAAGATGAGAGCGGAGAGATGGTACAGTTGTACACAAGGACTGTTGACATAGGTGACCGGATCATAGAGGCACTGAGGGACATATCCCGACAGCTGGCCACCATCTCCGGTGTTATATATGTATACTTGTATTTACTCTATACAGCCACCAGAGGGCTCATCCACTGGAGTCCCAAGGGATCCCATAATCCCTTGGGAGCACAGGTATTTGAGGAGGCTTCACAGGTTGGAGAGGTACTCTGGAGACCTGCAATAAAAGACTAGGTTCACACTTTACTTTGAGCTCACAGTGTTCAATCTGAATCTTTCTCCATACACAACAACTGGCGACGAGATACAGATAACGAAACCAAAGATGCAGAGAACAGTGGGCTTCCTGGAGAAATTTTCGGAGGGAGATGATTGGGAAACTTTTGTGAAGCGACTCGACCAATACTTTGTGGCCAACGAGCTAGATGGGGAAGAGAGTGCTGACAAACAAAGGGCGATCCTCCTCACCGCCTGTGGGGCACCAACGTATAGCCTCATGAAGAATCTGTTCACTCCAACGAAACCCACGGAGAAATCGTATGATGATTTGTGCACACTGGTCCGAGAGCATTTGAACCCGAAGGAAAGCGTTCTGATGGCGAGGTACCGGTTCTACACCGACAAAAGGTCTGAAGGCCAGGAATTGGCGAGTTATGTCGCCGAGCTAAGACGCCTTGCAGGACATTGCGAATTTGAAGGACATTTGGAGCACATGCTTAGAGACTTTTTCGTACTTGGCATTGACCACAAAACCATACTTTCGCAAACTTTTGACTGCAGAGACCCCAACCTTGAGTATGGCCATAGCGATAGCCCAGGCGTTCATTGCCACCAGTGACAATACTAAGCAAATCTCTCAGCACACAAGTGGTGCTACAAGTACTGTGAACAAAGTGATGTTGTTTTCGAATCGTAGCGTACCGGGCAGGTCACACATACCTGCAGCTACATGCCCGCAGATGTCTCAGAGTCCACCATCAAGGGTGATGAATGCAAGGCCATTAACACTTTGCTGGCGCTGCGGGGGTGATCATCATTTCCTTTCATGCCGATTCAAAGAGTATGTTTGCAAGGGCTGTGGAACAATGGGACACCTCCAAAGAGTGAGCAGGCGAGCTGCAAAGCCTGTTAAACCTGCAAACCAGCATGTTGCAGAGAAGGGCAGATCCACGGAGGATCACGACAAACCAGAGCCTCAGATCGAGGAGGCAGAGGTACATGGGGTGCATACATTCACCACGAATTGTCCCCGATAATGCTGGATGTTGGACTAAATGGACTCCCAGTGTCAATGGAGTTGGACACGGGTGCGAGCCAGTCCATCATGGGCAAAAAGACTTTCGAAAGTTTGTGGTGCACCAAGGCCTCAAGGCCAGTCTTAACTCCAGTTCGCACGAAACTAAGAACTTGCATGAAAGAACTGATTCCTGTAATCGGCAGTGCTACCGTAAAGGTCTCTTACAATGAAACGGTGCTCAAGCTACCACTCTGGGTGGTACCGGACAATGGTTCCACGCTGCTCAGCAGGAGCTGGCTGGGAAAGATACGCTGGAACTGGGACGACATCCGAACGCAATCGCCCGCTGACGACACATCGTGTGCCCAGGTCTTAAACAAATTTCCTTCGCTGTTTGAACCAGGCATCGGGAAATTCCAAGTAGCAAAAGTGCAGATCCACTAATTCCGGGGGCGTGACCCATCCATCACAAGGCGAGAGCAGTACTGTCCATGATGAGAGAAAGGGTAGAGATCGAGCTAGACTGGCTGCAAAGAGAGGGCATAATTTCCCCGATCGAGTTCAACGGGTGGGCCAGTCCTATCGTCCCAATCCTCAAGGGAGATGGCACCGTCAGAATCTGTGGCAATTACAAAGTAACTATCAATCGTTTCTCCCTGCAGGACCAATACCCACGACCAAAGGCCGGCGACCTCTTTGCAATGCTGGCGGGAGGAAAGACGTTCACGAAGCTGGATCTGACCTCAGCCTACATGACGCAGGAACTGGAGGAATCATCGAAGGCCCTCACCTGCATCAACACGCACAAAGGTCTTTTTGGTTATAACAGATGCCCGTTTGGAATCCGATTGGCGGCGGTGATATTCCAGAGAAACAAAGAAAGCTTACTGAAGTCGGTCCCGCACACCGTGGTCTTGCAGGACGACATCTTGGTCACAGGTCGGAGCACAATCGAGCATCTGCAGAACCTGGAGGAGGTTCTTAGTCGACTCAACTGCATGGGGCTCAGGTTAAAATGCTTGAAGTGCGTTTTCCTGGCGCCTGAAATGGAGTTCCTGGGAAGGAGGATTGCGGCGGACGGCATCAGGCCCACCAACGCGAAGACGGAGGCAATCGAGAATGCACCGAGGCCACAGAACGTGACGGAGCTACGGTCGTTTCTGGGACTCCTGAACTACTTTGGTAACTTCTTACCGGGTCTCAGCACCCTGCTAGAACCACTACATGTCTTACTACAAAAAGGGGGCGAATGGGTTTGGGGCAAAAGCCAAGAAAATGCCTTTGTAAAAGCGAGAAAATTGTTATGCTCAAACAAATTGCCTGTGTTGTATGATCCAAGTAAGCATTTGGTACTAGCATGTGATGCATCGAAATATGGCATCGGGTGTGTATTGCAGCAAGCTAATGATTTCGGGAAACTGCAACCGGTTGCTTATGCATCCAGGAGTCTGTCGAAGGCTGAGAGAGCCTACAGCATGATTGAGAAAGAAGTGTTAGCGTGTGTCTATGGGGTAAAGAAAATGCATCAGTACCTGTTTGGGCTAAAATTCGAATTGGAAACTGACCATAAGCCACTTATATCCCTGTTCTCCGACAGTAAAGGGATAAATACCAATGCATCGACCCACATCCAAAGATAGGCGCTCACGTTGTCCGCATACAACTGTGCCATCCGCCACAGACCAGGCACAGAAAACTGCGCCGATGCTCTCAGTAGGCTGCCATTGCCCATCACAGGGCTGGAAATGGCGGAGCCAACAGATCTAGCCATGGTTCTGGAAGCATTTGAGAGTGAGCAATCACCAGTCACTGCCTGGCAAATCAAAACCTGGACAAGCCAGGACCCCTTATTATCTCTAGTCAAAAGCTGTATGCTTCATGGGAGCTGGTCCAGTGTCCCAGTGGAAATGCAGGAAGAGATAAAGCCGTTCCAGCGGTGCAAAGATGAAATGCCTATACAGGCAGACTGTCTTCTGTGGGGCAATTGAGTAGTGGTCCCCAAGAAGGGCAGAGACACCTTCATCAATGACGTCCACAGTACCCACCCAGGCGTCGTAATGATGAAAGCAATAGCCAGATCCCACGTGTGGTGGCCCGGTATCGATGCGGACTTAGAGTCCTGCGTTCACAGATGTAATACATGCTCGCAGTTAAGCAATGTACCCAGGGAGGCGCCGCTAAGTTTATGGTCTTGGCCCTCCAAACCCTGGTCTAGGGTACACGGCGACTATGCAGGCCCATTCTTGGGTAAAATGTTCCTTGTGGTTGTAGACACGTACTCCAAATGGATTGAACATGAGATAATGTTGGCGAGCACATCCGCTGCCACCACTGAAAGCCTGCGGGCCATGTTTGTCACACACGGCCTATCCGGTGTCCTGGTGAGCGACAACAGCCCATGTTTTACCAGTGCTGAGTTCAAAGAATTCATGACCCGTAACGGGATCAAACATGTCACATCTGCCCCGTTTAAACCAGCGTCCAATGGTCAGGCAGAGAGAGCAGTGCAAACCATCAAGCAAGGCTTGAAGAGGGTAACTGAAGGCTCACTGCAGACTCACCTATCCCGAGTCTTGCTTACCTACCGCATGAGACCCCTCTCACTCACTGGGACCCCACCTGTGAACTGCTCATGAAAAGAGCACTTAAGACAAGGCTCTCGATAGTTCACCCTGATCTACATGAACAGCTAGAGAGCAGGCAGTTTCAACAAAGTGCATACCATGATAGCGCAAATGTATCACAAGAGATTGAAGTCAATAATCCTGTATTTGTATTAAATTATGGACAAGGTCCCAAGTGGCTTCCCGGCACTGTCGTGGCCAAAGAGGGGAGCAGGGTGTTTCGGGTCAAACTTTCAAATGGACTCATTCACCGGAAACACTTGGACAAAATCAAACTCAGATTCACGGACTATTCTGAGCAACCCACCTTGGACCCTACCTTTTTTGATCCCCCAACATACACATCAGTGGCAACCGGCACCACGGTTGACCATGAAGCTTTCACACTGAGACGATCAACCAAAGCAAGAAGGGCCCCAGATCGACTCACATTGTAAATAGTTACACTATTGACTTTGGCGGGGGAGTGTTGTTATATATGTATACTTGTATTTACTTGGTACAGCCACCAGAGGGCTCATTCCCTGGAGTCCCAAGGGATCCCATAATCCCTCGGGAGCACAGGTATTTAAGGAGGCTTCACAGGTTGGAGAGGCACTCTGGAGACCTGCAATAAAAGACGATGGTCACACTTTACTTTGAGCTCTCAGTGTTCAGTCTGACTCTTTCTCCATACACAACATCTGGCACCATGACAGAATATGTATCGCCGATGGTGGAGGCCCTGGAGATGATGGCACAGGCCTCCCTGTGGTCCTGGAGCAAAGGCACTGCACCCCTAGGCTCCACACCCCCAATGCCAACGACACATGAGAGGGAGGAGCAGGATCCTGCTTCTGCATCCGCTAACGTTGCCACCTCGGTACCCCCCGCTCCCGGATCTGTGCGACCACCGGCTCTGCCTTCATCCCCCCCAATGAGGCACCACCTGAGGAGCTCCTCGGCCAGGCAGCGTGGAGTGAGGAGTGGAAGGAGTAGAGATGGAGAGAAGAAGGGTTGGGGGGAAGGAAAGTGAGGTGCATGTCTGCAGGTGATGGCTTTGTTATATCTCCATCTCGGTGTATGCAATTTGTTGTAAGATATGGGGGAAGGGGGCCAGCCTCATTCTTTGCATTTGTATTCTGTGTTGCTGGACATGCTGACCATTTGATTGATGTCAATATTCTAAAAAGTGGGGTGGGGGTGGGGTGCTTTTTCCCGTGATACTTGTGATTTCAGACCAATGGTCGTATTAAATGTTTTTTATTCAACATAACCTTGTTGCACATTGTCTCAGATAGCTGGACCATTACACATTCCTTAACATGAAAGGGTATAATTACACTTAACTTGAATCAAATTAAACTTTAACTGGCACCAACATGATGCCCGCCATTGATGTCTGAGCTGCACACACAGCAGTGTGTCAGCTTTGTCAATAACAGCAATGTTCTTTCAACTCTGGATCAGTTCCTATGGACATAGAAACATAGAAATATAGATAATAGGTGCAGGAGTAGGCCATTCGGCCCTTCGAGCCTGCACCGCCATTCAATGAGTTCATGGCTGAATATGCAACTTCAGTACCCCATTCCTGCTTTCTCGCCATACCCCTTGATCCCCCTAGTAGTAAGGACTACATCTAACTCCTTTTTGAATATATTTAGTGAATTGGCCTCAACAACTTTCTGTGGTAGAGAATTCCACAGGTTCACCACTCACTGGGTGAAGAAGTTTCTCCTCATCTTGGTCTTAAATGGCTTACCCCTTATCCTCAGACTGTGACCCCTGGTTCTGGACTTCCCCAACATTGGGAACATTCTTTCTGCATTTAACCTGTCGAAACCCGTCAGAATTTTAAACGTTTCTATGAGATCCCCTCTCATTCTTCTGAACTCCACTGAATACAAGCCCAGTTGATCCAGTCTTTCTTGATATGTCAGTCCCGCCATCCCGGGAATCAGTCTGGTGAACCTTCGCTGCACTCCCTCAATAGCAAGAATGTCCTTTCTCAAGTTAAGAGACCAAAACTGTACACAATACTCCAGGTGTGGCCTCACCAAGGCCCTGTACAATTGTAGCAACACCTCGCTGCCCCTGTACTCAAATCCCCTCACTATGAAGGCCAACATGCCATTTGCTTTCTTAACCGCCTGCTGTACCTGCATGCCAACCTTCAATGACTGATGTACCATGACACCCAGGTCTTGTTGCACCTCCCCTTTTCCTAATCTGTCACCATTCAGATAATAGTCTGTCTCTCTGTTTTTTCCACCAAAGTGAATAACCTCACATTTATCCACATTATACTTTATCTGCCATGCATTTGCCTACTCACCTAACCTATCCAAGTCACTCTGCAGCCTCATAGCATCCTCCTCGCAGCTCACACTGCCACCCAATTTAGTGTCATCTGCAATTTTGGAGATACTACATTTAATCCCCTCGTCTAAATCATTAATGTACAATGTAAACAGCTGGGGTCCCAGCACAGAACCTTGCGGTACCCCACTAGTCACTGCCTGCCATTCTGAAAAGTACCCATTTACTCCTACTCTTTGCTTCCTGTCTGCTAACCAGTTCTCAATCCACATCAGCACACTACCCCCAATCCCATGTGCTTTAACTTTGCACATTAATCTCTTGTGTGGGACCTTGTCGAAAGCCTTCTGAAAGTCCAAATACATCACATCAACTGGTTCTCCCTTGTCCACTCGACTGGAAACATCCTCAAAAAATTCCAGAAGATTTGTCAAGCATGATTTCCCTTTCACAAATCCATGCTGACTTGGACCTATCATGTCACCTCTTTCCAAATGCGCTGCTATGACATCCTTAATAATTGATTCCATCATTTTACCCACTACCGATGTCAGGCTGACCGGTCTATAATTCCCTGTTTTCTCTCTCCCTCCTTTTTTTTAAATTGGGGTTACATTGGCTACCCTCCACTCCATAGGAACTGATCCAGAGTCAATGGAATGTTGGAAAATGACTGTCAATGCATCCACTATTTCCAAGGCCACCTCCTTAAATCCTCTGGGATGCAGTCCATCAGGCCCTGGGGATTTATCGGCCTTCAATCCCATCAATTTCCCCAACACAATTTCCCGACTAATAAGGATTTCCCTCAGTTCCTCCTTCTTACTAGACCCTCTGACCTCTTTTATATCCGGAAGGTTGTTTGTGTCCTCCTTAGTGAATACCGAACCAAAGTACTTGTTCAATTGGTCTGCCATTTCTTTGTTCCCCGTTATGACTTCCCCTGATTCTGACTGCAGGGGACCTATGTTTGTCTTTACTAATCTTTTTCTCTTTACATATCTATAGAAACTTTTGCAGTCCGTCTTAATGTTCCCTGCAAGCTTCCTCTCGTACTCTATTTTCCCTGCCCTAATGAAAACCTTTGTCGTCCTCTGCTGAGTTCTAAATTTCTCCCAGTCCCCGGGTTCACTGCTATTTCTGGCCAATTTGTATGCCACTTCCTTGGCTTTAATACTATCCCTGATTTCCCTTGATAGCCACGGTTGAGCCACCTTCCCTTTTTTATTTTTACGCCAGACAGGGATGTACAGTTGTTGTAGTTCATCCATGTGGTCTCTAAATGTCTGCCATTGCCTATCCACAGTCAACCCCTTAAGTATCATTCGCCAATCTATCCTAGCCAATTCACGCCTCATATCTTCAAAGTTACCCTTCTTTAAGAGCTGGACCATGGTCTCTGAATTAACTGTTTCATTCTCCATCCTAATGTAGAATTCCACCATATTATGGTCACTCTTTCCCAAGGGGCCTCGCACAACGAGATTGCTAATTAATCCTCTCTCATTACACAACACCCAGTCTAAGATGGCCTCCCCCCTAGTTGGTTCCTCAACATATTGGTCTAGAAAACCATCCCTATGCACTCCAGGAAATCCTCCTCCTCCGTATTGCTTCCAGTTTGGTTAGCCCAATCTATATGCATATTAAAGCACCCATGATAACTGCTGCACCTTTATTGCCTGCACCCCTAATTTCCTGTTTGATGCCCTCCCCAACATCACTACTACTGTTTGGAGGTCTGTACACAACTCCCACTAACGTTTTTTGCCCTTTGGTGCTCTGCATTCTACCCATATAGATTCCAAGCTAATGTCTTTCCTAACTATTGCATTAATCTCCTCTTTAACCAGCAATGCTACCCCACCTCCTTTTCCTTTTATTCTATCCTTCCTGAATGTTGAATACCCATGGATGTTGAGTTTCCAGCCCTGATCATCCTCGAGCCACGTCTCTGTAATCCCAATCACATCATATCTGTTAACATCTATTTACACAGTTAATGCATCCACCTTATTACGGATACTCCTTGCATTAAGGCACAAAGCCTTCAGGCTTGTTTTTTTTAACACCCTTTGTCCTTTTAGAATTATGATGTAGTGTGGCCCTTTTTGTTTCTTGCCTTTGTTTACTCGGCCTTCCAGCCTTCCACTATTGTTTTTTACCTTTCTACCATCTGTTTCTGACTCCATATTACTTCGCCCTATCTCGCTGCATAGGTTCCCATCCTCCTGCCATATTAGTTTAAACACTCCTGAACTGCATTAGCAAATGTTACCCCTCGGACATTAGTTCCAGTCCTGCCCAAGTGCAGACCGTCCCTTTTGTACAGGTCCCACTTCCCCAGAACTGGTTCCAATGTCCCAGGAATTTGAATCCCTCCCTCTTGCACCACTGCTCAAGCCACGTATTTATTCTAACTATCCTGCTCCCTCTACTCTGATTAGCACATGGCACTGGTAGCAATCCAGAGATTACTACCTTTGAGGTCCTACTTTTTAATTTAACTCCTAGCTCCCTAAATTCAGCTTGTAGGACCTCGTCCCGCTTCTTACCTATATCGTTGGTACCTACATGTACCACGACAACTGGCTGTTCACCCTCCCTCTCCAGAATGCTCTGCAGCCGCTCTGAGACATCCTTGACCCTTGCATCAGGGAGGCAACATACCATCCTGGAGTATCGGTTGCGGCCGCAGAAACTCCTATCTATTCCCCTTACAATAGAGTCCCCTATCACTATAGCTCTCCCACTGGAGGGTAGCTAATGTAACATCACTTTTTAAAAAAGGAAGGAGAGAGAAAACAGGTAATTATAGACCGGTTAGCCTGACATCAGTAGTGGGGAAAATGTTGGAATCAATTATTAAAGATTAATCAATTATTAAAGATTATTAAAGATTAATCAATTATTAAACTGGGGGTCTTACTTCAGTTGTACAGGGCCTTGGTGAGGCCACACCTGGAATATTGTGTTCAGTTTTGGTCTCCTAATCTGAGGAAGGACGTTCTTGCTATTAAGGGAGTGCCGTGAAAGTTCACCAGACTGATTCCCGGGATGGCTGGACTGACATATGAGGAGAGACTGGATCAACTGGGCCTTTATACATTGGAGTTTAGGAGGATGAGAGAGTATTTCATAGAAACATATAAAATTCTGACGGGATGAGACAGGTTAGATGTGGGTAGAATGTTCCTGTTGTTGGGTAAGTCCAGAACCAGGGGACACAGTCTTAGGATAAGGGGTAGACCATTTAGGACTGAGATGAGAAGAAACTTCTTCACTTAGAGAGTTGTTAACCTGTGGAATTTCCTGCCGCAGAGAGTTGTTGATGCCAGTTCACTGGATATATTCAAGAGGGAGTTAGATATGGCCCTTATGGCTAAGGGGATCAAGGGGTATGGAGAGAAAGCAGGAAAGGGGTACTGAGGGAATGATCAGCCATGATCTTCTTGAATGGTGGTGCAGGCTTGAAGGGCCGAATGGCCTACTCCTGCACCTATTTTCTATGTTTCTATATTTCTATGTTTCTAAATAACAGTGCATTTGGTAAGCAGTGACAGGATCGGTCCAAGTCAACATGGATTTATGAAAGGGAAATCATGCTTGACACATCTTCTGGAATTTTTTGAGGATGTAACTAGTAGAGTGGACAAGGGAGAACCAGTGAATGTAGTGTATTTGGACTTTCAAAAGGCTTTTGACAAGGTCCCACACAAGAGATTGGTGTGCAAAATTAAAGCACATGGTATTGGGGATAATATACTGACGTGGATAGAGAACTGGTTGGCAGACAGGAAGCAGAGAGTCGGGATAAACGGGTCCTTTTCATTATAGCAGGCAGTGACTAGTGGGGTGCCGCAGGGCTCAGTGCTGGGACCCCAGCTATTTACAATGTACCTTAATGATTTAGATGAAGGAATTGAGTGTAATATCTCCAAGTTTTCAGATAACACTAAACTGGGTGGCGGTGTGAGCTGTGAGGAGGATGCTAAGAGGTTGCATGTGACTTGGACAGGTTAGGTGAGTGGGCAAATGCATGGCAGATGCAGTATAATGTGGATAAATGTGAGGTTATCCACTTTGGGGGCAAAAACACGAAGGCAGAATATTATCTGAATGGTGGCAGATTAGGAAAAGGGGAGGTGCAACGAGATCAGGGTGTCATGGTGCATCAGTCATTGAAAGTTGGCATGCAGGTACAGCAGGCGGTGAAGAAGGCAAATTATATGTTGGCCTTCATAGCAAGGGGTTTTGAGTATTGGAGCAGGGAGGTCTTGCTGCAGTTGTACAGGGCCTTGGTGAGGCCTCACCTGGAATATTGTGTTCAGTTTTGGTCTCCTAATCTGAGGAAGGACGTTCTTGCTATTGAGGGAGTGCAGCGAAGGTTCACCAGACTGATTCCCGGGATGGCTGGACTAACTTATGAGGAGAGAATGGATTGACTGGGCCTTTATTCACTGGAGTTTAGAAGGATGCGAGGGGCTCTCATAGAAACATATACATTTCTGACGGGACTGGACAGGTTTGAGGCAGGAAGAATTTTCCCGATGTTGGGGAAGTCCAGAACTAGGGGACACAGTCGAAGGATAAGGGATGAGCCATTTAGGACTGAGAGGAGGAGAAACTTCTTCACTCAGAGAGTTGTTAACCTGTGGAATTCTCTACCGCAACTGTGTTCAGTTGGTGCCAGTTCGTTAGATATATTCAAGAGGGAGTTAGATATGGCCCTTATGGCTAAAGGGATCAAGGGGTATGGAGAGAAAGCAGGAAAGGGATACTGAGGTGAATGGTCAGCCATGATCATATTGAATGATGGTGCAGGCTCGAACGGCCGAATAGCCTACTCCTGCACCTATTTTCTATGTTTCTGTTACTATGTTTCAGGCAATCGCTCATTTCTGAGCTGCTGACGTAAGAGTCTTGCAGCTATGTAGTCACCACGGGCCCTTTCCTGTGGTCTGGAGGGGGGCGTGGTCATGGTTGCATAGTCAGCCTGATTGTCTGGCCCGAGGTCATGGTCCAGCCCCTCATCCTCCTCTTCCTCTCTCTCCTGAGCTGTACCATCAGTCCCTTCTAGCAATTCTTGTCCCCTGATAGTCAGGTTGTTCCGCATGGAGCACACGACCACGAATTGAGCTGCCTGATCAGGGTTGTATTGTTGCTCCCTTCCTGAGTGCTCCAGGCATCTAAAGCGTTGCTTAAGCACAGTTGTTGTTTTCTGGACCACATTGCGTGTGGCTCTGTCGCTCTCATTGTATCGCGTCTCGGCCTCGGTGTGGGTGTCACGCAGGGGGGTCATCAGCCAGGTGGCTAGGCCATATCGTTTGCCACCAAGCATCTAGCATTGTCCTTGTGGTTGACTAGTAAACATGTCAGATACAGTACAGCGCTCTCACGCAGGATGTAAGCCTCATTGAAACTGCCCGGATATTTGGCATTCACTACCAGAATTATGTGGTCGACAAATAGTTGGACCTTCAGGGGATGAAATCCTTTTCTGTTGCAAAAAAACCTCTGGGTCCTGAGAAGGTGCCTGCATGGCGATGTGCGTATACTGTATTGCTCCCCGCACCTTGGGGAACTTAGGAATTTGTTAGAATGCTCGAGCCCTGTCAGTCTGAGCCTCCATGGTCATAGGGAAGCTGACCTGTCTAATGTTGCAATATCTGAGACATAGGGGAAATGTGGACCGCGGAGGCCTGAAATGAACCGGACACATAGAACGACAGTGCCGCGGTGACTTTGACCTCGATGGTTCTGAAGGTTCTGGCAGGCTTCAGATCTGCCTGATGAGCTGGCATATCTCACTGATAATCACTTTGTGGAATTGCAGTCTCCGAAGGCAGATATTCTCGGATAAGTCAAGGTAAGACCGCTTCTCCCTGTAAGTGCGGGGGGTGTATGGTCTGGACCTCCTCATCAGTCAGATTGGACACATAATGCTGTGGATTAGACGTTGTGCCATTTGCACTCTGCAGCATCTGTGTTATAATCGATGCAGGCTGAGAAATAGCTGGCCCCATTCCAATAAAAGTGTAATGCCGATTGTTCACGAGCAATAAATTTCCCCTCTAGCACACCTATAGTAAAACCCAATCATCCACAGTATGAAAAGATGTCTGTTCAGATGGTCACATCACCTGAGAAGAACTCCAGAGTAAATCCAAACTCCCCTGAAGTTGAACCAGCCTGTTCAATGAAGCAATCTGCGATTTATAAAATAGTGTCCACACCGCTGGGATTAGTTCAGAACAGTTCAACTTTTTCAGAGCGGTGTTTTTGGCGAGCGATATTGTGGGCGAGATGGGTGCAAGGTGCTGAAAGTGATGCTGGGCGATATACTGGGGGCTAGTATCGGCAAATGTGATCTTTACGACAAAAAGAAGTGGGTGGTTGGTATTATTGAATCTCGTCGTTAATTACGTGCCGAAAGTAATGCTCGGCGATAAGTGTTCGAGAAATGGGCGTCAGTTTACATTTTTTGGCTAAATGGGCAATATCTGGGCATTACATCTCATTTCAGCGTTAAAATGGACATTAAGTGGGCATTGTGCATGCAAAAATAATGGAAAATCTAGCCCTTTATGCTCCCAGCGTTATATTACCTTTATATTGACATAACATTGAATTACATGACTGTAGTACAACCCAGGGATTATGCAGACATACCCTCCGTGAGAACCGGTTCAGCATCAACACACATAGCAGTGTGATCATACGCTCCTGTCGGGCTGCAGAGCGTTCTTCGAGGTCCATCAATTCAATCCTCTTCGGCAGATCTCTGCCTGTTTTACGGAGCACCATCCTATTGTGCAAAGGTGACAAAAAAATATGTGTAAACTAATTTCACAGCTACCATTATGGAACACGCATATACATATATAGGTAAACATTCCCAATCCTTTCATCAACAAGTGCACCATTTAAGTTCCATTAGGACGCAAATGCTGCATGATGAACACATGAAAATACAGAGGACTAACACAATGAGATCGATGATGGGAAATAAAAAATGACACCAAGCTTTACAACATAATAAAATGTGGCACGACTTAAGAGTAATTAGTCAATGCATGATAAAAGTTATTACTTACTCTCGTCGACCCAATGATGTCATTTCACCGTTTGCGGCACTGGTTCGGCCCCCGCATCTTAGGCGCGATGGACGACACCGCTTCAGCGATCTCTCGCCATAGCCTCTGGTACACATATGGTACAAGATAGAGGTGTACCGATGGATGTGGTGTATTTAGATTTCCAAAAGGCATTCGATAAGGTGCCACAGAAAAGGTTACTGCAGAAGATAAAGGTACGCGGAGTCAGAGGAAATGTATTAGCATGGATAGAGAATTGGCTGGCGAACAGAAAGCAGAGAGTCGGGATAAATGGGTCCTTTTCGGGTTGGAAATCGGTGGTTAGCGGTATGCCAGAGGGATCGGTGCTGGGACCACAACTGTTTACAATATACATAGATGACCTGGAAGAGGGGACAGAGTGTAGTGTAACAAAATTTGCAGATGACACAAAGATTAGTGGGAAAGCGGGTTGTGTACAGGACACAGAGAGGCTGCAAAGAGATTTAGATAGGTTAAGTGAATGGGCTAAGGTTTGGCAGATGGAATACAATGTCGGAAAATGTGAGGTCATCCACCTTGGAAAAAAAAACAGTAAAAGGGAATATTATTTGAATGAGGAGAAATTACAACATGCTGCAGTGCAGAGGGACCTGGGGGTCCTTGTGCATGAATCCCAAAAAGTTAGTTTGCAGGTGCAGCAGGTAATCAGGAAGGCGAATGGAATGTTGGCCTTCATTGCAAGAGGGATGGAGTACAAAAGCAGGGAGGTCCTGCTGCAACTGTATAGGGTATTGGTGAGGCCGCACCTGGAGTACTGCATGCAGTTTTGGTCACCTTACTTACGGAAGGATATACTAGCTTTGGAGGGGGTACAGAGACGATTCACTTGGCTGATTCCGGAGATGAGGGGGTTACCTTATGATGATAGATTGAGTAGACTGGGTCTTTACTCCTTGGAGTTTAGAAGGATGAGGGGGTGATCTTATAGAAACTTTTAAAATAATGAAAGGGATAGACAAGATAGAGGCAGGGAAGTTGTTTCCACTGGTTGGGGAGACTAGAACTAGGGGGCACAGCCTCAAAATACAGGGGAGCCAATTTAAAACCGAGTTGAGAATGAATTTCTTCTCCCAGAGGGTTGTGAATCTGTGGAATTCTCTGCCTAAGGAAGCAGTTGAGGCTAGCTCATTGAATGTATTCAAATCACAGATAGATAGATTTTTAACCAATAAGGGAATTAAGGGTTATGGGGAAAGGGCGGGTAAGTGGAGCTGAGTCCACGGCCAGATCAGCCATGATCTTGTTGAATGGCGGAGCACGCTCGAGGGGCTAGATGGCCTACTCCTGTTCCTAATTCTTATGTTCTATGTTTTCTCACCCACCCCGTGTCAATTGCTCCCAATGAGCCGCCATTTTGTGCACTAACGATTCCTGGGCTTTTTCACAAATCACATGGCCCACCACCCACCGACCTTCCTCTCCACTTCCAAATCTTGTCTTTGCATATTAATTATTTATTATTTATATTTATATTTATTAATTAATTATTATTTCTTCTTATTATTATTATTAATCTTGTAGTATTATTATGTATTATAATATTATGTATTATGAATTATAATAATGCTTCCAATCCTTTCAAAATACTTTCAAAAAACTGCTCTCTCTCTCGCTCTGCAGACAACAATCTCCACCTCACCACTCAACAATCCCCTCTCTCTCTTTTCTGCGCATACGCAGGGTCAACTCTGACCCCAAAATCGCAGGAGAATGCCCGCGCATGCGCAGAAAGAAAAAAAATGGTCGTTGCTAGGGGTCTGCAGATTGCCAACCCTGAGGGACTTTGCCACCGCCCGCTCCGGTCCACTACTGCTGAGTACCGCCACTGCCAACAATCATCACATAAAAATCGCAGGCGCGCGCGCCTTAGTGGTTTTCTGGCGGTTCGAAAGATGCAACCGCCGGAATACCGCTAAGATTTGGGCCGGAGCAATCTGGTAGAAAATTCTAGCCCATTAATCTGGGACAAAATTAAATTGACACCTGGAAAAAATGGGTTAATAAATGAAAGTCAGCATGGATTTTTTAAAGGCAAATCATGTTTGACAAACTTGATTGAGTCCTTTGCTAAAGTAACGGAGAGAGTGGGTGAGGGTAATGGTTGATGTTGTGTACATAAACTTTCAAAAGGTGTTGATAAAGTACCATATAATAGACTTGGAAGCAAAATTGAAAGCTATGGGATTAAAGGGGCAGTGGCAGTGTGCATACGAAATTGGCTGAGGGACAGAAAGCAGAGAGTAACGGTGAACGGTAGTTTTTCAGACTGGAGAGATGTATAAAATGCTGTTTCCCAGGGGTCAGTGTTGGAACCACTGCTCTTTTTGATATATATTAATGACCTGGATTTGGATATTCAGGACATCATTTCAAGGTTTGCAGTTGACACAAAACTCTGAAATGTAGTAAACAATGAAGAGGTTAGTAATCGACTCAGGAGGACATCGACAGGCTGATGGAATGGGCAGACACGTGGCAGACGAAATTTAATGCAGAGAAGTGTGAAGTGATACATTTTGGTAGGAAGAATGAGGGGAGACAATATAAACTAAATGGTGCAACTTTCAAGGGGGATCTGGAACAGAGAGGCCCAGGAGTGTTTGTACATAAATCTTTGAAGATGTTGCGAAGGCTTTTAAAATGCAGATGGGAACCTTGGCTTTGTAAATAGAGGTATCGGTTGCGTCTCTGTTGTGGCATTGTTCCGGGCGGAGAGGTAAATTTTGCGTTGGCAAATGGATTGCGTCTGTCGCCGCAAAAATTAATCAGCTGGATCTCAAGTTTGGAGTGGAATGCTAAGGGAGTCGTTGCACACCTCTTTTAGGGTGCTAGGCCGGCTGAGCAAGCAAACATCCTGAGCTAAACAGCCGGCCTCGGAAAGCCATAAGTGAGAACTCGGAGGAAAACAAAACCTGAAAAAAAAACCACCAAAAACATTTCCAATACATTACTCACGCCACCACAACATAAATTGCAAAACTAAAACCAATCAGACTTACCTGAGGTCGATATTATTTACCTCACTGCGGCCGGTACAGCTTGGAACGCCAACTTTTACAGGCGTTCCCAGCAGGGCGCCCTATGGAGCGTGAAGAATTGGACGGCAGCCAAATATCGAGTCTGTGTTGCAACCAGGGGCATTGCACACCAGTTCGCTACTTCCGGGCGGTAGTGCTCCATGCCCCCTCAAAACCGGCACCGAATGTCCCAGCGGGGTGCTGGAAGCTGGTCGCCCGTCCGGAAGTGCCTACCGCCACCATTGCCGTCCCTCTGCAGCGCTAACAGGGGCAGCAGAGTACCGAAAATGCAACCCATAGAGTACAAAAACAACGAGATTATGTTAAACCTTTACAGAACACTGGTTAGGCCACAGCTACAGTACTGTGGCCAATTCTGGGTACCACACTCGAGGAAGGATGCCAAGGCTTAGAGAGGATGTAGAAGAGATTTACTAGAATGGCACCAGGGTTGAAAGACTTCAGTTACATGGAGAGATTCTACAAACTGGGGTCGTTCTCCTTAGAGCAGAGAAGGTTAAAGGGAGAACTGATAGAGGTGTTCAAACAACATGAAGGGTTTTGATGAAGTAAATAAGAGGAAACCATTTGCAGTGACAGAAGTGTTTGGTAACCAGATGGCACAGGTTTAAGATGTTGGCAAAAGAACCAGAGGCGACATGATGTTGACTTGATTTCAACAGCGAGCGAAATATGATCAACTTCATAATGCTAAGTTGCACAACCTTACCTTGCCAATACTAATTCATGTCTTTTCTCTCCAATTTTACACCTGCACCTAAACCCACATGCTCCTGTTGTGTATCTGTAAAGTATGCACTCCCATGTTCCGCCACCAGGGAGCGCATCCCCTGAAGTCCCAAGGGATCTCAGCATCCCTTGGGAGCACTGTATATAAGCCGGCCCCTAAGGCCTGTTCCTCACTCTGGAGTGTCTTAATAAAGACTGAGGTCACAGATACTTTAACCTCCCTGTGTGCAGTCTCATCTGTGTTAGGAACAAAATAACTGGTGACGAGTATACGAATCCAACGCAAAGATGCAGCAAACTGTGGGCATCCTGGAGAAGTTCTCGGAGGGTGAGGACTGGAAAGCCTATGTCGAACGGCTAGACCAGTACTTTGTAGCCAACGAGCTGGACGGAGAAGGAAGCACTGCAAAAAGGAGAGCGGTCGTCCTCATGGTCTGCGGGGCACCGACCTACAGCCTCATGAAGAATCTTCTGGCTTCGGTGAAACCCACAGATAAGTCATATGAGGAGCTGTGTACACTGGTTCGGGAGCATCTTAACCCGAAGGAGAGCGTGCTGATGGCGAGGTCTCGGTTCTACACGTGCCAGCGATCTGAAGGTCAGGAAGTGGCGAGTTACGTCGCCGAGCAAAGGCAACTTGCAGGACAATGTGAGTTTGATGGCTACCTGGAGCAGATGCTCAGAGACTTTTTTATACTCGGCATTGGCCACGAGACCATCCTAAGAAAACTTTTGACTGTAGAGACACTGACCCTCAGTAAGGCCATTGCGATAGCACAGGCGTTTATGTCCACCAGTGATAACACCAAACAAATCTCTCAGCACTCAAGTGCAAACAATGTTCATAAATTAACTGGAACTGTGTTTGTGAGCACAAATGTATAGGGCAGAAACCATGAGTCTGCAACTGCCAGCAGGCCTCAGGTGACCCAGATGACTCAGAGTCCGCAACAAAGGATAAATGCAAGGCAATTCACACCTTGTTGGCATTGTGGAGGCTTCTATTCATGCCGCTTCAAAGGGTATGTTTGCAAGAGCTGTGGAACAATGGGGCACCTCCAACGAGCTTGCAGACGAACTGCAAGCTCTGCAAAACCTGCTAACCACCACGTGGCAGAGGAAGATTGTTCCATGGTGGATCAAAGAATTTCGAGCCTCAGAGAGAGGAGGCAGATGCTGAAGTACACGGGGTGCACACATTTTCAATGAAATGTCCACCTATAATGCTAAATGTAAAATTGAATAGTTTACCCATAGCCATGGAACTGGATACTGGTGCTAGCCAATCCATCATAAGTAAAAAGATGTTTGAGAGACTGTGGTGCAACAGGGCAATTAGACCAGCACTGAGCCCCATCCACACGAAACTGAGAACGAAACTGAAAGAGCTCATCACTATCCTGGGCAGCGCCATGATCAAGGTCACCTATGAGGGCACGGTGCATGAACTGCCACTCTGGATTGTCCCGGGCGATGGGCCCACACTGCTGGAAGGAGCTGGCTGGGCAAGACCCGCTGGAACTGGGATAACATCCGAGCGCTATCACATGTTGATGAGACCTCATGTACCCAGATTCTAAACAAATTTCCTTCTCTTTTTGAGCCAGGCATTGGAAACTTTTTTAATGCGAAGGTGCGGATCCACTTGGTCCCAGAGGCATGACCCATTCACCACAAGGCGCGAGCGGTGCCTCATATGATGAGGGAGAGAGTGGAAATAGAGCTGGACAGGCTGCAACGCGAGGGCATCATCTCCCCAGTGGAATTCAGCGAGTGGGCCAGCCCGATTGTTCCAGTACTCAAAAGTGATGGCACGGTCAGGATTTGTGGCTATAAAGTAACTATTAATCGTTTCTCGCTACAAGACCAATACCCGCTACCTAAGGCAGACGACCTATTTGCGACGCTGGCAGGAGGCAAGACGTTCAGCAAGCTCAACCTAACTTCGGCCTACATGACGCAGGAGCTGGAGGAGTCTTCGAAGGGCCTCACCTAAATCAAAACGCACAAGGGACTGTTCATCTACAACAGATGCCAGTTTGGAATTCGGTCGGCTGCAGCGATCTTCCAGCGAAACATGGAGAGCCAACTCAAGTCAGTACCACGCACGGTGGTTTTTCAGGACGACATATTGGTCATGAGTCAGGACACTGTCGAGCACCTACAAAACCTGGAGAAGATCCTCCAGCAACTGGATCGCGTAGGGCTGCGGCTGAAGAGGTTCAAAAGCGTCTTCATGGCAACAGAAGCGGAGTTTTTGGGTAGAAAGATCACGGCGGAAGGCATTCGGCCCACAGACGCCAAGGCAGAGGCTATCAGGAACGCGCCCAGGCCACAGAACGTCACGGAGCTGCGGTCGTTCCTGGGACTCTTCAACTATTTTGGTAACTTCCTACCGGGGTTAAGCACCCTTTTAGAGCCCCTACATGTGTTATTGCGTAAAGGTGAAAACTGGGTATGGGGAAAAAAACCAAGTAATTGCTTTTGAGAAAGCCAGAAACATTTTATGCTCCAACAAGCTGCTTGTATTGTATAACCCGTGTAAAAGACTTGTGCTAGCATGTGACGCGTCATCGTACGGAGTCAGGTGTGTATTACAACAAGCTAACTTTGTGGGGAAGTTGCAACCTGTCGCCTATGCCTCCAGGAGCTTGTCCAAGGCCGAGAGCGCCGACAGAATGATTGAGAAAAAGGCATTAGCGTGTGTGTTCGGGGTAAAGAAAATGCATCAGTACCTGTTTGGCCTCAAATTTGAGCTGGATACCGATCACAAGCCCCTCATATCCCTGTTCACTGAAAACAAGGGGATAAATACTAATGCCTCAGCCCGCATACAAAGGTGGGCACTCGCGCTATCAGCGTATAACTATACCATCCACCACAGGCCAGGCACCGAGAACTGTGCAGATGCCCTCAGTCAGCTACCATTGCCCACCACGGAGGTGGAAATGGCGTAGCCTGCAAACTTGTTGATGGTGGCGCAGCCCGCAGACTTGTTGATGGTCATGGAAGTGTTTGAAAATGATAAATCACCTGTCACGGCCCGCCAGATTAGGACTTGGACCAGCCAAGATCCTCTGCTGTCCCTAGTACAAAACTGTGCACTGCATGGGAGCTGGGCCAGCATCCCTGTTAAAATGCAAGAGCTAATCAAGCCGTTCCAGTGGTGAAAGCACGAGCTGTCCATTCAGGCAGACTGCCTGTTGTGGGGTAACCGCGTAGTGTTACCCAAAAAGGGCAGGGAGATGTTCGTCTCGGATCTCCACAGCACACACCCAGGTATAGTAATGATGAAAGCGTTAGCCAGATCCCACGTGTGGTGGCCCGGTATCGACTCTGGTTTAGAGTCCTGTGTACGGCAATGCAGCATGTGTGCTCAGTTGAGCAACGCGTCCAGAGAGGCGTGGTCCTGGCCCTCCAGACCATGGTCGAGGATCCATGTTGACTATGCGGTCCCTTTTCTCGGTAAGATGTTCCTGGTGGTGGTGGATGCTTTTTCAAAATGGATCGAATGTGAAATAATGTCGGGAAGCATTGCCACCGCCACCATTGAAAGCCTGAGGGCCATGTTTGCCGCCCACGGCCTGCCTGACATACTGGTCAGTGACAACGGGCCATGTTTCACCAGTGCCGAATTTAAAGAATTCATGACCCGCAATGGGATCAAACATGTCACCTCGGCCTCGTTTAAACCGGCCTCCAATGGGCAGGCAGAGCGGACAGTACAAACCATCAAACAGAGCCTTAAACGAGTCACAGGAGGCTCACTCCAAACCCGCCTGTCCCAAGTACTGCTCAGCTACCACACAAGACCCCACTCACTCACAGGGATGCCCCTGGCTGAGCTACTCATGAAAAGGACACTTAAAACCAAACTCTCGCTTGTTCACCCCAACCTGCATGATCAGGTAGAGAGCAGGCGTCAGCAACAAAATGTAAACGATGGTGTCGCCACTGTGTCACGGGAAATTGATCTGAATGACCATGTGTATGTGCTAAACTATGGACATGGTCCCAAGTGGATCGCGGGCATGGTGATAGCTAAAGAAGGGAGTAGGATGTTTGTAATCAAACTAAACAATGGATAAATTTGCAGAAAGCACCTGGACCAAATGAGGCTGCGGTTCACAGACTGCCCTGAACAACCCACAGCAGACACCACCTTTTTCGAGTCCACAACACACACCCAAAGGATCAACGACATCACCCCGGACCAGGAAATCGAACCCATCACGCCCAACAGCCCAGCAAGGCCAGGCTCACCCAGCAGTTCTGCAGCGCCAACAACACACCAGCCCAGCGAGGGCACAGCCAACATACCAGAACAGACATTTGTACTGAGGAGGTCCTCCAGGGAAAGAAAGGCTCCCGACCGCCTCACCTTGTAAATAGTTTTCACTTTGATTTTCGGGGGGAGTGATGTTGTGTATCTGTAAAGCATGCACTCCCATGTTCCGCCACCAGGGAGCGCATCCCCTGAAGTCCCAAGGGATCCCAGCATTCCTTGGGAGCACTGTATATAAGCTGTCCCCTAAAGCCTGTTCCTCACTCTGGAGTGTCTTAATAAAGACTGAGGTCACTGTTACCTTAACCTCCCTGTGTGCAGTATCATCTGTGTTAGGAACACAATACTCCTCAAGGTTAAAAATCCCGCCATTGCATCCAGTATGCAGGAGGGATGCCAATGCCTTGAATGGGGAAGGGGGTGTGTGTGGGTGAGAGAGATTTAAGGTAATTGGAAAAAGAAACAAAGGGGATATCAGGAAAACTTTTTGGCAGTGAGTTTTGATGCACTGCCTGAAAGGGTGTTGGAAGCAGATTCAATAATAACTTTCAAAAGGGAATTGGAAAATACTTGAAGTAGAAACATTTTCAGGACTATGGGAAAAAAGCAGTGGAGTGGGATAGCTCTTCACAGAGCCGGCACAGGCAAGATGGGCATAATAGACCCTTTCTGGTGTTGTATCATTCGATGAATCTATTTAGTCTGTTGTTACCGAGAGGTCAGCCATCTTAAGCACTCTGCACAGCCTGCATCCCTCCTGGAAAAATATAGCCTGCCTGTGAAGCTCCTGCACATGATTATAAAGAGGAAGTAGACCTCAAGTCAGTGGTTCGTAGGTGTCAGCTTTGGATCAGTTGGTAGCACTCTTGCTTCTGAGTCAACAAGTTGTTAATGCACCAACCGCTCCAGAGATTTGAGCACAAAATCTAGGCTGATGCTTCAGTGCATTACAGAAGGAGAGCTGCATTGATGCTGTCTTTCACCATGAGATGGGATGGATAGGTGATCAAGAGGGCTGTGCAAATATTTCAGAGCATGCAAGGAGACTGGGGGGTGGGGAGTGAAAGATCGGGGCTCAAGCATCGGACCAGGGGGAAGGATCGGGGCCGGAAGAGCATTGAGGCTGGACAGGGGAGTCCGGGAAAGCGATTGGAGGCTTTGTGGGGGTGGGCGGCGGGATCGTAGGCCTCATGTGGGATTGGAAGCCTCATCTAATCAGGGAATGGAGGCCTCTTGGTGGGTCTATGATCATGGGGTTTGTTAGATCTCTTAATTTCCAATGAAATACGAACTCTGATGGTAGTTTTAACTTTTTAATCTCGGCAGAGAGCAACAAACTGCTGGCTGATTGCCAGTTTCTTTGTCTTACTGAAACCACATGGTCAAAATGGCTGTATTTATGCCTGGATCAATTTACAGAAAAGAACTCGCCTTCTTTGACCTTATTGGCTCAATTGAAAGTCTTTTAACGTTTTATTGGCTCGCTACCCAAGGTCCGAAAATGTCAAGTTGATTGATGACTTAACGCAATGTGGCTGAAATGCATGTAGCATCTCTGACTTGTTGTCTGTGAATTTTCACAGCCTGTCTAAATGAGCCTGGTTGAATACTCTATCAATCCCCCCTTTGATTCTTTCACAAGCTGAATCATAAAACTTCAGGTATCACTGGTTAAACATTCTACAAAATAATTTCATACATGTTAATAGAGTTTCCTTCTAAAATTTGTTGATGTGTTTCGCCACATGTCCAGACTAGTAGCTTCCACACAAATTTACACCAACCTGAGTTCCATCGTGGCCACAATGGAAGTCTGGTTTTAGTAGGTTAATTAACCTTATTCCAATTTAATCCAAATCAATATCTTAATTCAACCAGTAAACCACCTTTCCTTAAGCATAACATAAACAAGCAATATAAAAGTAAAAGGTATTTACATGTAATTCCCTTGCTACCCTACTATTTCCCTTTGGTGCAGAGGGTTGGCTAGTGAGAAGTAGGCCTATGCCTAGAATACCTACAATCAATACTACAGTAAATTTAAACATTTTCGCAAAATGTAATTGTCCTTATTAGATTTCAGCTTCAGTTACGGGTGCTCGTTTAACGTGTGAAGCGTGGATCCAGGCTTTCTTTCCTTGGACTTTAACAGCTGCCTGGGTGGTCAATAACACTTGATAAGGTCCCTCCCACTTGGCACCCAAAGGTTCTTTATGCAACTTTTTCCACACACACCCAGACTCCCGGGATGATGTCGTGTCCTCCTTCGGGTGGATTACCCCAAGCTGCCGATACTTGTCGGGAAACAGAACTAATAGCATTGGTTAAATTCTGACAGTATGATAACAAAGTGTCACTCATTAAGTGAACATCAGCTTTCCGTAAATCGATAGTTCCTGGCAGCGACATGGGTCTTCCTGTTATAATTTCAAATGGGCTTAGACCTGTAGTTCTGTTCGGGGTTGCCCTAATGCTACATAGCACTATTGGTAGTGCCTGGGGCCATGGTGTTCCTTCTTGGTGATATTTGGCAAGCCGTTGTTTCAGAGTTCGATTCATTCGTTCTACTTGTCCTGATGATTGTGGATGATAAGGACAGTGTAAATCCCACGTAATGTTCAGTAACCTACAGACTTCTTGGCAGACAGCACCTGTGAAGTGTGTTCCCTGATCTGAGTCAATGCTACTCGGGACTCCCCATCGGGGAATGTAATCCTTACACAAGACCTTTGCAGTGTGATTGGCTGTGGCTCTTTTAGTTGGGACAGCTTCTACCCATCTAGAGAATCTGTCAACCATGACAAGAATGTTAGTGTATCCTTGGCATGAAGGAAGAGATATATAATCAACCTGCAGATGCTGGAATGGTCCGACAGGGGCAGGGGGCCTCAGTTGGGGCATTACCGTGATGGGTCCAGAATTATTTTTCTGGCAGACCACACAGCGGTCTGTTACCAGCTGGGCATGTTTTTTAAATCCCTGACCCCACCAGCTTTTCTGGAACCGTGCCGTCATCTGTTGTGAGGCCAAGTGTCCCCACGAGTGGATCTGTTGGGCTAAAAAAGTCATAAGCGTTTGTGGCGCAACTGGCTTGTCGGTAACTCTTTGTCTCCAGACACCATCTTCGCATAGCTTTATTCCTGCCTCGATCCATGCCCATTTTTCTTCTCGGGAGCACTCGCCTTGCATTGTTTGAAGGTCTCGTGTCAGAGTCCTGAGTGCTTTCAATCTGCACATCTGTGTTGGTTCTTCTGGAGGAACTCCCTGTGAGGCGGCATCTTTAGCTGCCTGGTCGGCTAGGGCATTTCCCTATGCTTCTGTGGTATTTTCCTTGGTATGGGCCTTACACTTCAGGATGGACACTTCCTGAGGTAATTGTATGGCCTCCAGTAAGTCTCAGACTTCTTTTCCATTTCGGATAGGTGTACCAGCAGCAGTGAGGAATCCTCTTTTCCGCCATAACATACCAAAGTCGTGAGCGACTCCAAAAGCATAACGCGAATCTGTGTAGACATTAGCTGTCTGTCCTTCTGCTATTTGACATGCTTCTGACAGGTCCCGTAACTCGGCCTGTTGTGCTGACGTTCCTGAGGGTAAACATCCTTTTGCCACTACCTCATATAAGGTTGTAACTGCCCATCCTGCTTTTCTGGTACCATTGTCAACAAAGGAGGAACCATCTGTAAACAGGATGAGGTCTGGGTTGTGCAGAGGCTCCTCTGCTGCTAAGGCTGCTTCTTCTGTTTCTTTTAAAATCTCCACGCAGTCATGCTCTTCACATTCTCTCCCTTCTTGCTCCCTCGATTCTAACATCGGGAGCATAGTTGCGGGATTAACCGGGCTGGCCTGGACGATATGGAGATTAGGAGCTTCCAAAACTGCTGTTCGGCGGGTCCATCTTGCTGCTGTCACCTGAGACATTCTATTCATAGACAGCAAAGCGTGTACGGTGTGGGGACACTTGACCATCAGCTTTTGGTCGAGGACTAGACCCGCAGTGATCATTGCCGCTCGACATATAGCTTCCATGGCCCTTAGGCAACTTCCCCATCCGAGGGCTACCGCATCCAGTTTTGCCGAATAATAACCAATAGGTCTTTGCCGATCCCCATGTTCTTGTGTCAGTATAGCTGTCATATATCCTTCTTTCTCATGAACAAACAGAGTAAATGGCTTACCACTGTCGGGGATTCCCTGAGCCGGTGCCGAACACAAAGCCTTTTTCAAACTCAGGAAGGCCTCTTGCTGTTCTTTAGTGAGGGTGATAGCTTCTTTAGAGGCACGTTTCCCCTTTAAAATATCATTCAGTGGCTGAGCAAGCTGTGTGAAGGAGTCAATCCAATTTCTGTTAAAGTTACACAATCCCAAAAAAGACCTTAGTTCCTGAATAGTGGTGGGTTTTTTAGCAGCCCGAATGGCTGCAGTTCTATCCTGGGTAAGTTCTCTCTTTCCTTGTGAAATCTTTTGTCCCAGGTATACAACCTCTTCTTGGGGTATTTGTGCTTTGTTGATGCTGGCTTTATGTCCTTTCAGACGAAGGTGATCCAGCAAAGCTCGTAAATCTTGTTCATGCTGTTCTTCCGTGTTTGAAGCTAGCAGGATATCGTCTACATATTGTTGGGGTAAGCATGTTAATTCCGCCCCTGTGTCTAAAAGACAGTCCACATCCTTATCACCCACCCTCACAGTTATATATATCCCATCTCCTCTCTGTTGTATTAGTGTGAGGAGGGGGGCCAGGGTGGGCTCTAATCGTTTTTTGCTATCTCAAGTAACTCCTTCTGTTGTTGTATTGTCAGTCGCTTAAATGCTTCTATGAGGTCATTACCTTGTGACAAGCCTGGCTTGTTGGCTGAATTGTATCCCTGGCTGCGTCCTCTTCCCCAGCCACGACCTTTCTGTTTTGCCCTGCACGTCTTGGCCCAGTGACCTTCTTTCCCACAATAATGACATTTTCCGGGTAATTTTCCGAATGACTGTTTATCGGAATCCTGGGATTTCCATCCCATAGCCTGTACAGCTCGGACTTTAGCTCCCATATCCCGATCTAATTGGTTACATCGATCCACGCAGTCATGCTCTTCACATTCTCCCCCCTCTTGCTCCCTCGATTCTGACATCGGGTGCATAGTTGCAGGATTAACCTTTTAATTTCCATTTTATGGCCCCCAACTCCATAGGCTGTACGTGCCCTACCATCCAACGGCAAAAAGTCTCCATATTGTAGGGGTAAGCATGTTAATTCTGCCCCTGTGTCGAAAAGACAGTCCACATCCTTATCGCCCACCCTCACAGTTATATATAGCCCATCTCCCCTCTGTTGTATTAGTGCGAGGAGGGGGGCCAGGGTGAGCTCTAATCGTTTTTTGCTATCCCAAGTAACTCCTTCTGTTGTTGTATTGTCAGTCGCTTAAATGCTTCTATGAGGTCGTTATCTTGTGACAAGCCTGGCTTGTTGGCTGAATTGTATCCCTGGCTGCGTCCTCTTCCCCAGCCATGACCTTTCTGTTTTGCCCTGCACGTCTTGGCCCAGTGACCTTCTTTCCCACAATAATGACATTTTCCGGGTAATTTTCCGAATGACTGTTTATCGGAATCCTGGGATTTCCATCCCATAGCCTGTACAGCTCGGACTTTAGCTCCCATATCCCGATCTAATTGGTTACATCGATCCACCAATGCTGCAAAGGTAGTTCCTCTACCTTCCCAGTCCGGTAACACTACCTTAAGCATTTTGGACAGTTCTGGCTTTAGACCTGCCACGAAAGCTGCTTTCAGGGGTCCAAACACTTGTTCATCCATTTCCTCATCCGTATGATTCATACCCGAATGTTCTAGCCACGTGCATCTAAACCGCTCGTCATACTCCAGGACCTCCTCTGTTCCTTTCTGTTGGCAGGCTGCAATTTTTCCCCAGTCTGTCTTAGCTGGACTGAAGGCTTGCAGCCAGTGTTTAATCGTCTCCCATCCTGCGTCTAATTCTTGCTCATTCTGCCGCAAAGCTTCATCTACCTTGTCATGCAATTTTCTTCCCTGTGTTTTTGGCACCATTATGGTCAAAATTTGCACTCCGTCCCAGGAATGAAGTTGATATATATTTCTTAAGCGGTCCAATTGGTCCCACGTTTTTACTCCCCCTTCTCTTTGTTTTTTTGGTTCCGTCCTCATCCGCAGTCTCTTCTGATTTGACTACAACTTGTCTTTTTTTAAACGGGGCAAAGCGCACCCCTAATTCTTCATCATCCTCCGACACTGTATTGTCGGAGGATTCAGAAACCGTATCTATTCCTCGGTCGTGTCTTCGGGTTTGCGCTTTTAATTTATCCAAACATGGGTACCCTGGGAATTGATCAATACATTTTCCTTTTCCTATTACTGTCTCTTGACCTAATGATTTTTTCCATTCTTTAATTTCACCTTTAAGATCTTTAACTTCCGCTTCCAGCTTTTCAAGTTCAAGCTTTTTCTGTCGCAGCTGTGCACAAACTGCTTGCAATTGATCCTTTGTACTGGTCAGTTCTCGATCATGTTGGGAACGCATTATAATTTCATTCCAGTTTCGGATCTGGCCCATAACCGCTAGGGACCATCTAGTTCACTCTTTATTTTTCATACAGGTCGTTTTTCCCCAGACCCTTTTAATCTCATCCAAGGATCATTGTCCTTTGGAGGTTCCGTACTTTTGTTCGATCTTAATACAGGTTTTAGATAAGTTGAATTATTGCTCTATGTATTCTTTCAACTGTTCGAGAATTAAATCTACCGAAACTCCAGGTGGTGCCTGCCCACCTTTAACAGTTGTAGGCAATTCTTTGTTCTTGTCTCCTGCTGCCATTTCTTTACTAGGGTTCTTTACTGAGGTCTCGAGTCGTAGGCCTGCTAGCTGATCAATAGGTCGGTGATTAATTAACTAACACACCGCCGAAGTTTAGATGTCTATGGGACCTCGAGCCGACTACCAACCGGCGGGTTCGCAAACCGGAGGCTTTCGGAATCGCGTAGAAGGAGAGGCGAATTTAGACTTTTGACCGAGGACTTTTTTTTAAAAAAGAGGATTCCTTATCTCAAGATATAGATCCGATGTCCAAAATTCAGTTTCTTTCCTCAGCGACCCTGCTCGCAGCACCAAAATTGTTAGATCTCTTCATTTCCAATGAAATACGAACTCCGATGGTAGTTTTAACTTTTTAATCTCGGCAGAGAGCAACAAACTGCTGGCTGATTGCCAGTTTCTTTGTCTTACTGAAACCACATGGTCAAAATGGCTGTATTTATGCCTGGATCAATTTACAGAAAAGAACTTACCTTCTTTGACCTTACTGGCTCAATTGAAAGTCTTTTAACGTTTTATTGGCTCGCTACCCAAGGTCCGAAAATGTCAAGTTGATTGGTGACTTAACGCAATGTGGCTGAAATGCATGTAGCATCTCTGACTTGTTGTCTGTGAATTTTCACAGCCTGTCTAAATGAGCCTGTTTGAATACTCTATCAGGGTTGGGTGAGGCAGAGACGCTGGATCCAGGAGGTAAGTGTAAAGTGTTCCCCGAGGCCCTTGAAAATCGACCAGCCAGAGTTAACTTTGAAATGGTGGTTAACTCATTATAATATTGAAATGGGAGACCCGTCTCCTGTGAGTGGTTTGGCTGCCCGCCGGGTCCCGCCCCATCCCGTCTCTGTTAAAACCGGAAGTGGGTGCATTGGCGGCAGGTTGGAATAGGGGCAGTAAAGGTTTGGCAGCCGCGAGCGCCCGCATTCGTGCCACTTGGCAATTGCAGTGTGCCGGTATCGGCGGCACCGAGGAGTACCGCCCAGGAGTGTCGCACTGGTGTACAACGCCCCCGGTATCGACCCGCTTTCAACATTTGTTTTGCGCTGAACCCGTAGCGCCCCGTAGTGACCCCGCCAGAGAAAGCTGGCGTGCAGAGCTGTCCTGGCGATGGTGAGGGAAGGAATGACTGCATGAGGTTAGTGTGATTGTTTTTTTTCTTTTTGTGGTTTAAGTTTATTTGGGGTGAGTAATATAGAGGGCATATTTTTTGTTCTGATTTTTTTGTTGTTGCAGGGAGGCTTTTCTTAGGGCACTACGAAGCCGGCTCTTTAGCAACGGATATTCAGTTGCTCACCTGGCCTCGTACCCTAAGCTAAGTATGGAACGTTTCCCTTCACGCTCCACTCCACTGTCAGGGCACAGCTGATGAATATTTTGGCTGCCGACGCAATGCATTTTCCGGCGCCAAATTGATCCATCGCCCAACGTTAACGCCTCAAAAAAACCATCAACCTAATTTCCAGCCTATTATCTCCAATTCCATGCACTCTCATTTGTGCGAATAATCTCTTGTGTGGAACCTTATTGAATGCCTTCTGGAAGTCCATAACATTCATAGACATGCTATTATCTACTTTATTCGTGATCTCCTCAATAAATTCAACTAAATTAGCCAGACATGACTTTACCTTTACAAAGCAATGTTGAAAATTTGTTCAAGTCCTCAGTCACTCTATTCCTAAAGACAGATTCTAGTAGCTTCTCCACAACTGACTTTAAACTGACAGACTAGTAGTTACCTGGTTTATCTCTCCCACCCTTCTTAAATAATGGAGCGACATTAGCAAATTTCCAATCTAATAGCACAATTCCTGAATCATAGAATTATAGAATAGCATAGCACAGAAGGGGGCCATTCGGCCCCATCAAGTCTGTGCTGGTTCTTTCGAAGAATAATCCAGTTAGTAAGTCCCACTCCCTCTCTCTTTCCCCACATCCCTGTAATTTTTCTCCTTCAAGTATTTATTCAATTCCCTTTTGAAAGCTACTATTGAATCTGTATCCACCAGCCTATCAGGCAGTGCATTCCAGATCCTAACCACTTGTTATGTAAAACCGTTTTTCCTCACGTCGCCTCTGGTTCTGCAATTCCCCCACCTATTTACTTTCATTCCT
Organism: Pristiophorus japonicus; assembly: GCF_044704955.1. NCBI lineage: Eukaryota > Metazoa > Chordata > Chondrichthyes > Pristiophoridae > Pristiophorus > Pristiophorus japonicus. Next base: position 112,711,659 of record NC_091985.1, on the reverse strand, counting down.
GGGAGCGGGAGCTATCAGGTCCTGGGGTTTTATCTATTTTGGCCCATTATTTTCTCCATTACCATTTTGTTACTTATATTGAATTCAAAAAGTTCCTTTCCTTGACTTATCTTAGGTACTCTTTTACCACTGTTATAGAAACATAGAAACATAGAAAATAGGTGCAGGAGTAGGCCATTCGGCCCTTCGAGCCTGCACCACCATTCAATAAGATCATGGCTGATCATTCACCTCAGTACCCTTTTCCTGCTTTCTCTCCATACCTCTTGATCCTCTGAGCCGTAAGGACTATATCTAACTCCCTCTTGAATATATCCAATGAACTGGCCTCAACAACTTTCTGCGGCAGGGAATTCCAAAGATTAACAACTCTCTGAGTGAAGAAATTTCTCCTTATCTCAGTCGGAAATGGCCTACCCCTTATCCAAAGACTATGTCCCCAGGTTCTGGACTTCCCCAACATCGGGAACATTGTTCCCGCATCTAACCTGCCCAGTCCCATCAGAATCTTATACGTTTCTATGAGATCCCCTCTCATCCTTCTAAACTCCAGTTGATCCAGTCTCTCCTCATATGACAGCCCAGCCATCCCTAGAATCAGTCTGGAGAACCTTCACTGCACTCCTCAATAGCAAGAACGTCCTTCCTCAGATTAGGAGACCAAAACTGAACACAATATTCCAGGTAAGGCCTCACTAAGGCCCTGTACAACTGCAGTAAGACCTCCCTGCTCCGATACTCAAATCCTCTAGCTATGAAGGCCAACATACAATTTGCCTACTGTACCTGCATGCCCACTTTCAGTGACTGATGTACCATGACACCCAGGTCTCGTTGCACCTCCCCTTTTCCTAATCTGCCGCCATTCAGACAATATTCTGCCTTTGTGTTTTTGCCCCCAAAATCGATAACCTCACATTTATCCACATTATACTGCATCTGCCATGCATTTGCCCACTCACCTAACCTGTCCAAGTCACCCTGCAGCCTCTTAGCGTCCTCCTGACAGCTCACACCGCCACCCAGTTTAGTATCATCTGCAAACTTGGAGATATTACACTTCATTCCTTCATCTAAATCGTTAATGTATATTGTAAAGAGCTGGGGTCCCAGCACTGGGCCCTGCAGCACTCCACTAGTCATTGCCTACCATTCTGAAAAGGACCCATTTATTCCGACTCTCTGCTTCCTCTCTGCCAACCAGTTCTCTATCCACATCAGTACATTACCCCCAATACCATGCGCTTTGGTTTTGCACACCAATCTCTTGTGCGGGATCTTGTCAAAAGCCTTTTGAAAGTCCAAATACACCTCATCCACTGGTTCTCCCTTGTCCCCTCTGCTAGTTACATCCTCAAAAAATTCCAGAAGATTCGTCAAGCATGATTTCCCTTTCATAAATTCATGCTGACTTGGTCCAATCCTGTCACTGCTTTCCAAATGCGCTGCTATTTCATCCTTAATGATTGATTCCAACATTTTCCCCACTACCGATGTCAGGCTAATCGGTCTATAATTACCCGTTTTCTCTCTCCCTCCTTTTTTAAAAAGTGGTGTTACATTAGCTAATCTCCAGTCCATTGGAACTGATCCAGAGTCAATAGACTGTTGGAAAATGATCACCAATGCATCCACTATTTCCATGGCCACTTCCTTAAGTACTCTGGGATGCAGACTATCAGGCCCCGTGGATTTATCGACCTTCAATCCCATCAATTTCCCTGACACAATTTCCTGCCTGATAAGGATATCCTTCAGTTCCTCCTTCTCAATGGACCTACTGTCCCCTCGTACATTCGGAAGATTATTTGTGTCTTCCTTCGTGAAGACAGAACCGAAGTATTTGTTCAATTGGTCTGCCATTTCTTTGTTCCTCATTGTAAATTCACCTGAATCCGCCTGCAAGGGACCTACGTTTGTCTTCACTAATCTTTTTCTCTTCACATATTTATAGAAGCTTTTGCAGTCAGTTTTTTTGTTCCCGGCAAGCTTCCTTTCGTACTCTATTTTCCCCCTCTTAATTAAACGCTTAGTCTTCCTCTGTTGAATTCTAAATTTCTCCCAGTCCTCAGGTTTGATGCTTTTTCTAGCCAAATTATATGCCTCTTCCTTTGCTTTAACACTATCCTTAATTTCCCTTGTTAGCCATGGTTGAGCCACCTTCCCCGTTTTATTTTTACTCCAGATAGGGATGTACAATTGCTGAAGTTCATCCATGTGATCTTTAAATATTTGCCATTGCTTATCCACCGTCAACCGTTTAAGTTTCCTTTGCCAGTCTATTCTAGCCAATTCACGCCTCATACTGTCGAAGTTACCTTTCCTTAAGTTCAGGACCCTAGTTTCTGAATTAACTGTGTCACTCTCAGTTTGGTTAGCCCAATCAATATGTAGATTAAAGTCGCCCATGATAACTGCTGTACCTTTATTGCACACATCCCTAATTTCTTGTTTGATGCTGTCCCCAACCTCACTACTACTGTTTGCTGGTCTGTACACATCTCCCACTGGCGTTTTCTGCCCCTTGGTATTCCGTAGCTCCACCCATAATGATTCTACATCATCCAGGCTAATGTCCCTCCTTACTATTGCATTAATTTCCTCTTTAACCAGCAACGCCACCCCGCCTCCTTTTCCTTTCTGTCTATCCTTCCTAAATGCTGAATACCCTTGGATGTTGAGTTCCCAGCCTTGGTCACCCTGGAGCCATGTCTCTGTGATGCCAATTACATCATATCCGTTAACTACTATCTGCGCAGTTAATTCGTCCACCTTATTCCGAATACGCCTCACATTGAGGCACAGAGCCTTCAGGCTTGTCTTTTTAACACACTTTGCCGCTTTAGAATTTTGCTGTAATGTGGCCCTTTTTGTTTTTTGCCTTAGGTTTCTCTGCCCTCCACTTTTACTATTCTCCTTTCTATCTTTTGCTTCTGACTCCAATTTATTTCCCTCTGTCTCCCTGCATAGGTTCCCATCCCCCTGCCACATTAGTTCAACTCCTCCCCAAAAGCACTAGCAAACACTCCCCCGAGGACATTGGTTCCGATCCTGCCCAGGTGCAGACCGTCCAGTTTGTACTGGTCCCACCTCCCCCAGAACCGGTTCCAATGCCCCAGGAATTTGAATCCCTCCCTGCTGCACCACTCCTCAAGCCACGTATTCATCTGAGCTATCCTGCAATTCCTATTCAGACTAGCACGTGGCACTGTTAGCAATCCTGAGATTACTACTTTTGAGGTCCTACTTTTTAATTTAACTCCTAGCTCCTTAAATTCGTCACGTAGGACCTCATCCCGTTTTTTTACCTATATCGTTGGTACCTATATGCACCACAACTGGCTGTTCACCCTCCCTTTTCAGAATGTCCTGCACCCGCTCTGAGACATCCTTGACCCTTGCACCAGGGAGGCAACATACCATCCTGGAGTCTCGGTTGCGGCCGCAGAAATGCCTATCTATTCCCCTTACAATCGAATCCCCTATCACTATCGCTCTCCCACTCGTTTTCCTGCCCTCCTGTGCAGCAGAGCCAGCCATGGTGCCATGAACTTGGCTGCTGCTGCTCCCCACTGATGAGTCATCCCCCTCAACAGTACCCAAAGTGGAGTATCTGTTTTGCAGGGGGATGACCGCAGGGGATCCCTGCACTACCTTCCTTGCACTACTCTTCCTGTTGGTCTTCCATTCCCTATCTGGCTGTGTACCCTTTACCTGCGGTAAGACCAACTCGCTAAACGTGCTATTCACATCATTCTCAGCATCGTGGATGCTCCAGAGTGAATCTACCTGCAGCTGCAGTTCCGCAACGCGGTCCGTCAGGATCTGGAGGCGGATACACTTCCCGCACACGTAGTCTTCAGGGACACCGGAAGCGTCCTGACTTCCCACGTAGTACAGGAGGAGCATAACACGTGACCGAGCTCTCCTGCCATGACTTAACCCTTAGATACACTTTAATTGGCAACAACAATGCTAAATGTTACTTACTGATAGAGAAAAAAAAAGAAAAGCTACTTACCAATCACTTACCCCCTTGGCTGTGACGTCACCTTTCGATTTCTTTCTACTTAATTTTTGCCTTCTACCCCTGCTGCAACTGCACCAGCTCCGCCTCAGCAACAAACTCCCGACTCTGCCGCTCCGCCTCCAACAACGCTGCTACCCGGACTCCCTGCTGTGCCTTTTGTTGGCCTCAGCAACAAACTCCTTTATCCTTTTCATTGAATATGAAAATGTAAACATAGTACTTGTTTAATAAATCTGCCATTACCTTGCTGTCTATTTCAATGTCAACTGATGTTGCCATTACCTTGCTGTCTATTACAGTATCAGGTGGTGGTGAGCTGCCTTCTTGAAACATGGACTGCAGCGGATGAAGAATGCGGCTCACCACCACCTTCACAAGGGCAACCTCGGGATGGCAATGAATGCCAGCAACACTGCGTCTGTCTTTACTGGGCCCACATCTCCCTCAGCCACTCTGGGGTTGAAATTCAGCCTCCCGATAACGCCTGTTACCGCTGGAAAGCGGCGGACACATGGTGATGTCGCATGGCTGCCGACTTTTTGTCGAATGGTCGCCGCTCGCGAAATTCTCCCCAGTGGTTTTTCTGGCGTTCCCTCTTGTGCCCCGCTGCTGCCGAACCCTCCTAAGTGTGACATCAAAGTGGCACTGCACGCCGATCTCCCGCCCCGTGGCAAAATTTACCTGGAAACGTCTTCGGCCCGCTGCTCAGTGCCTCTGACAGTTTTTTCTGTCGGTGCACTGTGCTTGCAATGTCTGCAAAATGGTGGTGCGGCCACCATTAAAGGGGAGGGCTCACTGCCGCAGCTGCTATCTTTTATTTTTATCGACCAACTGTCAAGTTGGCCCGACAATTATGCTCCCGGGTTGGTCCGGGCCACCAACATGCAGCCTGGCACCCCCTCATGGGTGCCAGGGCACTGGCCTGGACAAAACCCTCCCTGGTGGCCCAGTGGACCTAATTAAACTAATCGCAGAACTCGCAGCGGCCCTCCACTGTAAGTGAAGGGGAGAGACGTGGTGACGCACCAGCATGATAAATAACAGCAGCGGATACTGCGCCCGTCCCCACTTGCTCCCCCATTATGAGCGACTTCCTCCTCTCTGGAAAAAGAAAGACAAAGAGCTGAATTTCGCGCAAGATGCCACTGCATCCATTGCGGTGGTGAAAACAGCTGAAACTCGGTAAGTACTCCCTATTTCTGCCGGGTGTGATTTTGGCCCCTCTTACTCAGAATATATTTATCACAACTTTTACTATTAGCCTTTATATTACTTGCAAGTTATCTTTATATTCTCTTTTTGCAGCTCTTGATAGTTTTTTTGTTTTCTTTTGTTGTTTTTTTTATATTTCTCCCAGTCTGCTGGATTACCACTTGTCTTGGCATTTGTGTAAACCATTTTCTTTAGTTTTATACTCTGTCTTACCTCATATGTTGAACATGGTTGCTTGACTGTACAAGTGGAACTTTTGCTCTTATGGGGTATATATACTACTAAATGAGTCTTTGAGTTCCTCCCACTGTTTTTCTGTAGGTTTAACCGTGAATAACTTAGCCAGTTTAACGTGTTCAACCTACGCCTCATTCCTTCAAAGTCAGGCTTATTTAATTTTAAAACATTGTAAGGTGCTCCCGTATTGTCAACAATATTAAATAAATCGGGCTCGTTACTTGTTACAAAATCCAGTTCCCTTGTCAGTTCTACAATATATCGGCCCAGATTTTGCAGTCAACTTATAGACATCTTGGTATGGGCAGCAGCAGTCTGGGCTGGTTGGCTGACAGACAACAAGTAGGGCACTGGCGGAGTGGCAGTGATGGGAGGACAAATGCTGTCATCCTGAGAGACGACAGCAGGTTCATGCTCCATGGAGCCACGGCCACTCCCTCAGGACGCGCCTCAGCATTCCTAGCCATCTGTTGGAGGTCAGATTGTTGGATTGCTGTGACATCCCGCAAGCCCTTTTGAACACTGGAATACACAGCCATGATGGCAGCAAGCTGACCTTGTATGAGCTTCCACTGCAACACTCAGGCATTGGATGGCTACTGCCTGTGCTGCAATGAAAGCTGCGACATCGCCCATCAGACACTGCATCATGGCTGGGTCCAAAAGTGTGCTACCACTTTCAGCTCTGCTCAAAGCCCTGTGCCAAGTTGGTGCCGGACTTGTCCATGCACATTGATATTGCACATGGGCTTTTTGTCAGGCTTCCCGATGCATCAAGCATTTCATTGTGCATTCCCATCAGCCTTCTTCTGTAGCCTGCCCCATCCAAGTCTTCATCTGAGTTCTCTGCAGCAGAACCCATATGTGACCTCGCTCTCTGGTGAGCTGGCACCTTTCCCCCTGCCTTGGCTGCAGACCACTCATGCACGGTGTCTCACCATGTGCAGATCCTGCCTCTAATTTATCCTCTAAGATGCGTGCGATGTCAGAACCTGAGCTGATGGCTGCGAGTGTGAAATCAATAAACGGTACTGTATCTTCATCATCACTCTCTCCTTGCTGTTCCTCCACTGCCTGGCCAGGTTGCACTTCTTGGGTATCTGAAAGGAGAAAGGCACAAGAGTAAGGTTGTGATGAGGAGAAGGGGGGAAATTATGAGGTACATGCTTACGCAATCTGCAGTTTGTAAATCAGAAGAAATTGTGGAATGAGGAGGAAGAGGGATGTGAGAAGTATGATTGTGATATATTCTTATGACATCACGAACAAACATACTTCATAAGGTGGCTCCAATACATCATGTGACTTTTATTGTATTTATGACAGCAGTTGCATTACCACAGTGGCCCACTAGTTGGAGCAGTAGTCCACTACGTGGAGCTCTATATTACACTTCTCTCTCCTTAATGAAGAAATAATCATAACAAAATAATCATCATACATAATTTGCATGGTTATACACAACAAAAGATATGGGGCTAAAATTTCCAGTGATTCACTGCCCGGTTTCTTGGTGGTATTGGTTGTTTTGGGCGAGAACCGGGTCGGCGAAAAACTCCCTAGCTGAGTTCCACCCATGGTTTCGAAGTACTGCTGGGGAGCGAACCGCCGGCGTGCACCATCCATAGACCGCCCTGGAGCGATGTTTGGCTCAGCGGTGACCCGTAGGTAAGTTGAAAAAAAATCGGCCACGAGAATCAGCGGAGCTGGACGGTAGGTAAGTAGCCCTGCAAGAAAAAGGTGGGTAATTGTTTTTTTACTGATGATTTTAAAATTCTCTTGTAGTGATTTAAGTGAAAAGGGTCCTGAGAATGTTTATAAAATTTTCTATTTTATGTTTTTTGAAAAAATATTTTTTGTGTTTTTCTCCTCCTAGGCCCAACCCGCAGCCTCGGTGTAAATTTTTAGTAAAGTTATTAATTATTGCCCATGTTTTTTTAAGAACCGCCTAATCGGCCCAAGATTCCATTTTTTTGCTGAGAATCCGGGTTCAACGCCCATTTTTTTCGCTGGGTGGATTTTTTTCTTTTTTGGGGGGAATTTTCCGCTGGCGATAATATTGGGAATCTTAGCGTTATTTTGGGCGGCAATCGGACGCTGGCAGGTTGTTTGGAAATTCTAGCCGCCAGACATATTTTGCCATATTTACAAATCAAACTTAACCATTGGTTTTCTGTTTCGAATAGGATACATTCGCTCTTGAATGGAACTTTCCAAACTTGGTTGAGAACTTAGACTCATTCTAAGCTGATCCTGAGGAGAGTTTTTCTCCAAGGGTAACCCTTGATTTACATTTGGACTCTCTACAACTCCAGACTGTTTGTCTGCCTGACTCAGACTCAGACTTATTTTCTGACTTTCTCTTGAACTTGTTTCTAGTATATCTGATGTAGGATTTTCTACTGGTACTCTACTTGTAACAAGACGACTTGACTAAATCAAAAATAATTGAATCATTCCAACTTTCAACTCCTTTCACATCTGTAGGTAAGATATGATCAAAGTGAACAAATCTAACCTTTCCATGATCAAACATCTTGACCAAATATGTGCGAGGACCACATATCTTCAATACTCTTCCTGATAATTACTTTAACCATTTATGGTGATGGTTCTTCATTCTAACCTTCTGATTCAATTTCAGACTTCTCTCTCTTATTCTACCTCTATCGTGATTCTCTTTCTATCTTAATTGTTTCTCTTCTACTGACTATGCCAAGTTCGGTGTTAACAACAACAACCTGGTTCATGGTTGTCATTTGAAAAACAACTGCTGGTGTTCTACTAATAGTTGTATGAAGAGTATTACGATAAGTAAATAGAAAATTTGCCAATTTGTGATCCAACGACAACTGTCATTTCTTTGGATTTGGATCTAACAATTGCTTGATGAGAGCATGTTTTACAATTTGTACTGTGCGCTCTGCTGCACCATTTGAAGCAGAGTGGTAGGGTGGAACCTTGGTATGATTCACACCATTTCTGCTTATGAACTTTGCAAATTCTTCTGAACAAAATTTCTTCTGGGAGGCCATATGAAGAAAACAATCTTCGCAAGTTGTCTAGTGTTTTACTTGTTGTTATTTTCCGCATTGGAAACACCTCTATCCACTTCGAATGGCTATCAATCACAATGAACAATTGTTGTCCTTCGAGTTCAGCAAAATCTACATGTAACCTTTGCCACACCTGGGAGGCCATTTCCATGGCTGTAACGGTACTGATGGTGGTTGCTTGCTTATCGATTGACATGATGTACACTGACTAACGATGTACTCTATATCTTTATCTAGACCTGGCTACCATAAGTAACTGTGTGCAAAACTCTTGGTCAAGCACATTCCCAGATGCTGGTCATGAAAATCTCCTGACAATTTGGATCTGAACTTATTTGGAATAACTACTCTTGCACCCCACATAATACAATCTTTATCGACTGATAATTCATTCCTGTGAACGAAGTGTGGATGAATATCATTCTCTGATACCAGGTTTGGCCATCCATTTGCTATGTAATCATACATCTTTGACATAATAGGGTCACATTTGGTTGCTCTACCAATCTCTTCAGCTGTTCATCAATGTATGAAAAATAGAACACTTCTTCCCTATTTGGTGTAACATGTGATGGGGATGACAACCTGGATATAGTATCCTTGTTACTGTGATCAACATTACTTAGATCTAGCTTGGGGATAATATTCTCAGTTTCTAGTCTTTTGAGTTCTTGCTCAACTTTCTCCTTGAGTGCATATGGTATGGGATGTGGCTTGCAGTAAACTGGTCTAGCATCTTTCTACACTCTGACACTCGCTTTGAAGCCTAGGATCAGACTGCCTGTTTCACAGAACACCTTCAGATACTGTTCGATGCAAATCTTGTTTCAACATGAAAAATCTCATTCCAATCCTTCAGTGATCCCAACCAATTTCTACATATTAAGGCAGGCTTGTCTCCTGACACTACTAAGATAGGCAAGCTCTGAAACTGATTCTTGTATTTCACCAGTGCAGTGATAGGAGAGAAAATTCCTGTAGTAGGACCTGAGTAGCCTCGCAGCTCTATCTTCGACTACTTCAGTGGAAAATCACTCAACTTGTCGAGATATAGCGATTCCGATACGACGCTCACGGATACACCAGTGTTGATTTCCATTGGTATCCTGGTACATGCACCGTCTACTTGGATGACGATACTTGTGCTCCTGATGATGTGTATCTTTAGAACCTCCTAATCCTGTTGCTTCTCTTCAATGCTATGTAGTCTCTGGCGATTTATACTTCTAGCATTGAACACCGGTTTATTCTTCAGTCGGCATGCCTTTGCAAGATGCCCAGTTTTCTTGCAGAAGAAACAGGGCTGGATTTTCGGCTTTGCCATTTTCGGGGCGAAAACGGAAGTGGAGCGGGAAAGTTACTGCCTGGGTAACGTCTGCGCCATGTGCAGAAATTTTTGCCATCTGGGCCCTGCACCAGGGGTACAGTGCAAAGGGAGGCATTGTACGACTTTCGTGGCACAAAACTGGGAACCTCGCCAATTGAAGTGCGGGGCCGGGAACCCGCTCCAAGAGAGGCCTTGGGAGGGGTAAACAAAAATGACAAAAACATTCCAAAAACATTGCCCACAAATCGCTACAAAAAAATAAAAGAATAAACACTGGAACTTGCCTGTTTTGCAGTTTATCCACCTCACGGCCGCCGGCAGGGCTGGACCGCTCTGTTTTCCGTGGCGGTCATCGCGGGGCGCGCTTTGGGCTGTACAGGTCGGGTGCGAGTCGAAACTACTTCCGGTGTCGCAACGAGAGGCATTGCACACCTGGAACAGCTCTTCCCGACGGTGCCTCTAAGTGCCGCGGCAAAACCTGACCGGAGGATCGCGGCCGGATGCAAATGACCTCACTGCCCCATTTCTTGCTGCGGAGGGTCAGAACCCGGAGAAACCCAGAGTGCAAATGACCCGAAAATCCAGCCCAGCCTTCACATATGGACAACTTTGAGCAATGTATTGTCCCAGGTACCAATAGCACGACTTCAATTCATTGTTGCCGTGGCCAGTTATTAAGGCCTTGGGGCCCAACTGCCTTTTACTTTTAACCTGCAGGTGATTCACCTCAGTTGTCTGATGACTGGAAATGGCGCAAAATTATCGGGGGTATTGCTCAGCAATATCCATTGATATAGCTGTCTGACAAACTGATTGCTTCATTTTTCATCCCACAAACAAAGCGGTCCTGCAATGTTTGGTCCTGAAAGTTTCCGAAATGACAGTGAATGGCAGCAATGTACTCTGATACTCTCGTCAGTTAATTGATCTCGTATTCCGAAATGATAACTTTCAACAATTTCTATGGGCTCAGGACTGTAGTGCTGTTCTAACTTGGTTAGAAGCTCCGTCAGTGGCGTGTTCTTTGGTTTGATGGGAACAAGCACATTTTTCAGGCTTTCATACACCTCGGGGCCTGCTTCAGTCAAGAAAATAGCCCGTTTTCTTTCAAACACCACCCGGTTATGGTTTTAATCATCGGGGACTTCGTCGATACTATTTGCAGTGAAAAACATTTCTAGCCGCTCCATATACACTCCCAGTCATGCTGGAAGTCACCCAAGCACCTTATTATTCCCATAGGTGTGGAAATCTGGACTCTGTTAGTTCAGCCTAGTGTGCTTGAAATTTACCTTGCATTTTTAGCTGTGCTGCAAAACAAAGAACCTCTCACAGTCACTCTGTTGGGTGGCAGGATCATTCACCAACAAAGAGTTCAGCTACGGAATCCAGAATTCCCATCCTACATCGTCAAATGTGTTATATTCTTACGAGATCACTAACAAATACACTTTATAAGATGGCTCCAATACATCATGTGACTTTTATTGTATTGCCATCAGCAGTTGCATTACCACAGTAGTCCACTAGATGGAGCAGTAGTCTACTAGGTGGAGCTCTATATTACAATGATGATACCATCAGCTTCAATTGTTTCAGCCCAGCCGATGGTCACGGTCTCAGCAATGGCTCTTACAATAATAAAAAGAAAAGAAAGAATTGAATTTGTACAGCGCCCTTCATGACCACCAGACATCTCAAAGCACTTTACAGCCAATTAAATACTTTTGGAGTGTAGTCACTATTGTAATGTGGGAAATGCGGTTGCCAATTTATGCACAGCAAGCTCCCACAAAAGGCAATGTGATAATGACTAGATAATCTGTTTTGTTCTTTTGATTGAGGGATAAATATTGGCTTGGACATTGGGGATAACTCCTCTGCTCTTCTTTGAAATAATGCCATGAGAGCTTTTACATCCACCTGAGAGAGCAGATAGGGCCTCAGTTTAATGTCTCATCTGAAAGACAGCATCTCCGACATTGTAGCACTCCCTCAGCACTGCACTGGAGTGCTAGCCTAGATTTATGTGCTCAAGTCTCTGGAGTGGGCCAGCACTGTCTCCTCCATGGGGGTTAGGATATGCAGGTGCCTTTGTCCCCCTCCTTTTAGCTCCTGTTCCAGTTGTGCGCCACCATGCCTGCAAGGGAAAGGTAAGTGTGTCAGTGAGTGTCGTGCAATCTGTTTAGTGATGTGGCTGTCATGGTTGAATAGCTGGTAATGCGAGCAAGCTGTGAGGCTTGCAGCAGTGTTAAGTGTGTGAGGGTGAGGTGAAGCTATGAATGTTAGGTATGAGTCCTGATTGCTAGAGATTGTTGGTAGCTCAGTGATGGGGGTATGGTGAATTGAGCAGTGGCTGGGCTAGTGGTGCAGTTGGTAGGATATGACATTTGAAGATGCATACAATGACCGTGACCATTCATGTGAGCTCATTAAACTTCTTGCGGCACTGCATCCAAGTCCTTGAGGCTTGACTCCTGCCATTGACTGCCATTGCCTTCTGCTCGCACTGCCTTTTCAAAGTTTGTCTCCTGCCTCCCAGTGGATTGAGCACATCTTTCCTCCTCTCCACCTCCTCCACCAAGATCTGCTTCCACTGCTTTTTGAGCATGTGTCTTCGTTGGGCCTCCTGGCCTCCTTCTCACATCCCAGGTCTCTCCTACTTTCCCCCTCCTCCACCAAGACCTCCAGTGCTGCATCCGAAAAGCTTGTAGCCCATTCTTTTCCATGTCGTGCCATTCTTCACTGTTTCCCAGGTCAGATTCACTTCCTGAATGACTGGCATCATCTGCTCCAGCAAAAATGCACCTCCTGTTTAAGAGGTGCAGGCTGGATTTAAGCAATGCTGCCAAGTTACAACTTTGTGCACCCTGCTGAAGCGTGCAGCTGATGAACAGTGAGGTTAGTGCTGTTAGTGTGCTAGCTGTAGTGCAATCAATGGGAGTGGGTTAGTTGCACATCACGATCCCCATGCCCATTGTCAGGGGTTATCCAATTTAGCCCCACGATCTCCCAATATAGCTGCTGTGTATTTACTACATTCTTCTCTAGTCTCCATATTTATGCACTCTGCCACTACATCACTGCTCTCATAGATAACTCCAACCAGAGTCTTTCGTCCTTCGTTGTTTCTTCATTCTACCCAGAGTATTTCAACTGCCTGCTCACCCTTACCAATATTCTTTCCTTCAACTGCTGTAATATTGCCCTTTCGCAATATTGCACTCCTCCTCCTCCTTTATTATTCCTTTATTGACTACTACCCAGTAATTTTTAAAGACATTACAACTTGGAATATTAAGCTGCAGCATGCTTGGCTCTGGACAGCCATCTGAAGTGGTCTAGAAAGCCATTTGTAACCTTGTGTAATTGACTTATATGGTTGAAATTTGCTTGGAAGTACTCCCATTTTGGGGTGTGTTGAGGGTACTAATTGAGTTGGGAAGGCCTACAGCCTCATATTTACCCCCTAAAAATTGTACTGGAATTCTCCTCCCCAAAATCCACCATTTCCCTTGAATGCCTGCCATGACCTGCTATATGCAAGTTGGTTGGATGGGCATGGCCCTTATTCTCAATGCATTTTCCTGAAGCTCACAAAAGCTGACAACTCAAGAATGGTCCTGACATGTGAAAACATGTAATTACACAGGCTTTGTACATTAAGGCCTCTATTTTAACCCCCATTACCCAATGATAATGGTGCGTGGATAGAGTTACGATTACGCAGAGTCCATTTACTGCCCTGAGGTTGCTCCGTTTCCATCAGGTGCCATTTCAACGTCGCTGGCTTTCAAGTTGGTTAGGTCATTCATGACTGAAATGTCAAAGGGTAGTGGAAATCTGGAAGTCTATGGATGCTGGACCAATTAAAATTTTCAAGACTGAGATAGGTAAGGTTGTCAAGGGATATGGAGCAAAATTACGTAAATGGGGTTGAGGTACAGATCAACCATGATCTAATTGAATGACGGAACAGGCTTGAGGGGTTAAATGACCCCTACTCCTGTTCCTATCTTCACAAAGTTTTGGCTCAGTGGTAGAACTCACTTTCTGAGCCAGAAGGTTGAGAGTGCAAGTCCCACACCATCACTTGAGCACATCATCTAGGCTGCCATTCCAGTACCATATTGAAGGAGTGCTGCACTGTCAGAGGTGCTGTCTTTCGGTCGAGGTGTTAAACTAAGGTCCTGTCTACCTTCTCCAGTTGAAATACAAAAATGCATGGCACAAATGAAGGGAAATTCACCTGGAATCCTGGCCAACATTTATCCCTGAACCAATATCACTAAAACAGATTATCTGGTCATTTATCTCATTGCTGTTTGTGGGACCTTGCTGTGTGCAAATTGGTTGTTACAAAATAGTGACTACACTTCAAAAGTAATTGATTGGTTATGATGCACTTTAGGGCGTCCTGAAGCTGTGAAAGGTGCTGTATATATATGCAAGTTCTTTCTTTCACAATCAATAGATTTTTAATCTTACAAAAAAAGGAAAAACAAAATAACATTTGGATTTGGAACAGGCTAACCAGACTATTAATTTTTCAAAAGTTACGTCAATAGTCACTGTGCCACGACCAACACCCCTACTGTCCCAGTCCATAAAGATACTCTACCCATTCTGGACTTGGTTCACAGAGACACTGGGCCTGAAATTCAGTACTGCTGGAAAGCTGGTGCCCTCCCCCCCACCTTTTTATGGCCATTAGCGCCAACATTTTTTCGTGGCGAGGCCACCCAATATTTAGCTCCAAAAGTGAACAAATGGGTTCAGCGCTAATGAACCATTCCAAAGTGGATTTTTCAGTGGTGTAGCTGTCTTAATTTGAGCGTTATCACCACTGAGAAATGCAGCATGCAGGTAAGGGTTTCTAACGAGCCAGCTACTCCCTGGCCTTTTTAAAGGCCAGGGTTTACAGCAAGGCCCTGAGGGGGGAAGGAGTTTGGAAGGATGGCTGGTGTAAGAGGTGCAAGGAGAGTCAACAGGTTCAGTGATATGGAGCTGGAGACACTGATGGACGGTGTGGAGGACAGAAGAAGAATACTGTTTCCCGATGTGGGGAGACCTGGCAGACCGCCAGTACATAATGCATGGAGGGAGATTGCAGGGGAGGTGTGAGGTACCTCTATATATGTGAGGACGCACTCTCCCTGGAGGGTGCTGGCCAGTCTGCACCCGGCCCTTCCAGGGTGGCGATGGGTCGATGCCTCCTAGCTCTGGGGCGACAGGGATCCTCCTCCTCCTCCTGCGCCACCTCCTCCTCCTCCTCCTCCTCCTCAGGTGGTACTGCTGGCTCGACCTCCAGCGCTGTCCCCTCCTGATAGCCAGGTTGTGCAGCATGTAGCAGACCACGATGATGATGGAGACCCATTGAGGAGAGTACTGCAAGGTGCCACCAGAGCGGTCCAGGCACCGGAACCTCTGCCTATGCACTGCTCGATGATGCACCTGGTGGCACAATGAGCATCATTGTATGCATGTTCTGGCGCTATCCTGGGGTTCCGCAGTGGAGTGAGCAGCCAAGTGTACAGGGGATATCCCTTGTCCCCAAGCAGCCAACCGTAATCCTGATTCGGGCCGGTGAAGACGGTGGGCACACTGGTCTGGCACAGAATGTACGAATCATGGCTGCTGTATCCCTTGCCCGCTGCCTGTCTGCACAGTGCTGACGGCGATGCCTTCTCCTGTGTGCCGCCCTATTCTGAGCAGGTATACCAGGCGTCGCCCTCCCAACACTCCTCCCATCGTCGGTGAACCCTGCCAAACAGGTCTCTGCAGCCCACAGGACTCCACTAAAAAGTTAGACTTGAAAGTTGTACAAGAGTATGTGTAAACCTCTGAGCAGCACTCAGCAGGTTGAATGGAGCCAAAACAATTAATACAACTATTAAAAGATAAATACAGTGGATGCTGTAATCTTAAATAAAAATACTAAAATGAATAAAACTATTTCCCTCCCAAAGGGCCCCGATCGCGGCAACACTCCAGCGATGTCCCGTTCGAGCACCAACTCAAATACCTCGCGGGGGCACTGCCGGGAAAAGTCTTACCTTTTTGCAGCTGAAAATCCTGGTCCTTGCCGTTTTCCAGCGGCCCGCACGCTGCAGAGCTCTCCGCTGGAATGTCTCCTTTACAGTGGCTTCACCGTGCCATTTCCGGCGGAAGTGCACACCGCTCAAATCCCACCCGAGCTGAATATGGCTTGGGGAGGGAAAATCATCAGGCCCAGCGATTTTATCGGTCGCCCGCCCCTTCGGGGACGGTGAATTTTGGCCCCACTGCATTCTATCCAACTCCCCTCTTTCACTGAAGCATATTCTTCATCAATTCCACTTCATACTAGCACTCTTTCTCTTTCTGAATTCAACAAGGCCTCTTCACCCCTCAAGCCCAACTTTTCTTCCATTCCTTTAATTCAAGTCACCATTCTTCCTTCAGCTTCCTGAATAATGCTGACACATTCCCCCCACTCCCCCAGTTCAAACTGACAATCACCCCTCTCCACTTCCTCTCAGATAATGCTGACACACATCCACCCTTCACCAAATCGCCACTTCTCACATTCTCTCTCCTCTATATTACCATTCCTTTCCACTTCAAACTATTGTCATAAATTTCTTTACCCCCTTCCCCTCACTGCTACATTCCCCTCCCCGCTCAGTGTTATATGCCCCCCCACTCCTATTGTTATGTATGTAAACCTGTAATTACCATGTCTAATCACCAGAGGGCTTATCCCCTGGAGTCCCAAGGGATCCCACCATCCCTTGGGAGCACCTGTATATAAGGAGGCCTCACAGGCTGGAGAGGCACTCTGAGATCTGCAATAAAGGACTACCTACGGTCACACTTACTTCGAGCTTACAGTATCTAGTCTGATTCTTTATCCAAGACATAACACCTATCATCCCCCTTCCTTCTCACTACTATCATTCTCCTCCCCTTTGACTGCTACCATTCTCCTTCACTCCTATCATGCCTTCCCTCTCACTGCTACTATTTCCTTCCTCATTCTTTCTTTCTTTAAATCCTACAGCACAGTAGGAGGACATTTGGCCAATTGTGTCTGTGCTGGTTCTCTGAAAGTGCTACCCAGTGAGTCCCGCTCTCCTGCTGTTTTCTCCAGGACCTTACAAATGTTTCCTTCAAGTATATATTGAATTCCTTTTTGAAAGTTACTATTGAATCTGCATCCACCACCCTTTCAGGCAGTGCATTCCAGATCATAACAACTCGCTGCGTGAAAAAGATTCTCCTCATCTACCCTCTGGTTTTTTGATCAATTATCTTAAATCTGTGTCCTCTGGTTACCAACTTTATTGCCAGTGGAAACTGTTTCTCCTTGCTTACTCTATTAAAACTCGTCAGAAATTTGAAAACCTCTGTTAAATCTCCCTTTAACCATCTCTGCTCGAAGGAGAACAATCCTAGCTTCTCCAGTCTCCCCACATAAAGTCCCTGGTACCATTCTAGTAAATCTCCTCTGCACCCTCTCAAAGGCCTTGACATCCTTCCTAAAGTGTGGTGCTCGAATTGGGCACAAAACTTCAGCTGGGCCTTATAATCAGTGTCTGGAATTTGCGGTCAGCAGTGAAACGAAGGTGTTTGCTGCTGGCCCTGAAGTAGGCTCCGTACAAGTAATCCCTGTGTCGAGTACTTTGGGTTTTCCAACCTTCAATTCAAATCAACGGAAGTTAATGGGAATCCCCTTGTGCGAAGTGCTGTGATATCAACAGGCTGTCTAAGCAGCCAATCAAAAGGCAGAATTCTCACAGATAGCGAACAAGGAAGTGGGTAACTCCTTAAATTTCTAACTTTTAAAAATAGTTAAAGAGAGCAAAAGAAAGATTGGGGTTCTCACATGGGGAAAAGGTAAACCGGAAATAAAGATGCACAAACTTAAAAACATTTTTGAAAATGTTCTTAAAAATGTTAATTTTGATTAAAATGGACAAATTTCATACTGCACAAAATTACAATTCATTTTCCAGACCCTTAACACATGCTTAGCAGTCAATACGCTGTTAAAACCCCAATTACACTTAATTCCTTTGGGTCAAATTCCAAAATTGTGGTCAGTTTCAAAGGTGGTATGACAGGACCAATGTTTATAAAGGTTTAGTGTAACTTCTTTGTTTTTGTACTCTATGCCTCTGTTTACAAAGCCCAGGATTCCGTATGGTTTTGATTAACAGTCTTTTCAACTTGTTCTGCCACAGTCAAAGATTTGTGTATGTGAATCCCCAGATCTCTCTGTTCCTGCACCACCTTTAAAATTGTACCATTTAGTTGATTAAGTCATCCTCGACTCTGAGGGACTGCCGAAGAAGAATTTAGTTAAAATTGCCTCTTCTCATTCTTCCCACCAAAATGCATCACTTCACAGTTCTCTGCATTAAATTTCATCTGCCGTGTGCCTGCCCATTTTACCAGTCTACGTCCTCCTGAGGTCTGTTGCTATTATTCTCACTGTTTACTACATTTCTGAGTTTCGTGTCATCTGTAAACTTTGAAAGTATGCCCTGTATACCCAAGTACAAGTCATTAATATATACATTATATATACATTTATCTTTTTGGTTTGCCTTGCTCTTGGGAAAAGCAGGGGCCCCATATTAGAATAAGCTGGACAGTTTAATGCATTGCTGCACACCAAAAATGAATAATTCATACAAAATGAAAGTAAAGGAAACAGCATTATGCAATTCCTTTATGAATTATTAACATGATTAGAATTTAAATAGTGCCTGACTGGTAATGAAGAGCATCTGCTGGGAGTATCCACAATCCATTCGGGACTTAAATAAATTAGTTGAAAGGCGCTTAATACCCATCGGGGAAACGAAATACATTTGGTCAGTTTCAGTCTAGTTCACAGTTGGCAGGACTGCAGCACAGATTCTCAATCAGGGCAAATCACACAGTCTCGTCACAGAAGCAGCTACTGTGGGAAACAGAGTGCCGGTGCATGAAGCAATACATTTCGGAGGTTGGGAGTTGAGTCAGTTTGTTGGGAGAGAGCAGAAGGAATTCCATTCTGTATCTAGCTGATGTTTTATTTGTCTAGGAGATGCACATTGCTGTTTATGGGGATAATTTCATGCAACTGCCAGCACTGCGAATCAGAAATTCAGGCAACCAACTGGACATGTAAAACTATCCCCTCTGCATCTTCTGGCAATTAGTTATCAACTTGTTGGACTTAAGATCTGTAGACTTCTCAATTTAAAATAAATGTAGCTATCCAAACTACATTCAAAGAACGAACAATGAGGCAGTCCAGTATTTAGCCTGTACATATGAACTAGGCTGGCTCCTTAAGAGCTATTGGTAAAATGCCCTGCCACCTGGTGGAAGATGAATAAGCTCAGAATACGTAAAAGAGCAAACTTAAGTGAGAAAATAACTGTAAACAGCCAGCAACTCTTTTGGAGTAAAACATAATTCACATTAAATCAAGTGCCCCCTAATCTGGGGAACACTCCAGCTACTTTTCAACTGCCCTTTTTTGGGGGGTTTTTTGTGTTTTTTTTTTTGTAAACAGCCAGCAAACAATCCAAGTGTGGATTCAGGTGAAGTAATTTGGGGGTTAGAATTCCACTAAACACATGACATTGTAAATATCCGAGATGACCTGTTTTACACCATTGCCCAAGGTCAAAATGACCCTCCCTGATAATCCTGTTGAGTATTTCCAACATTTTCATTTTGTAAAGGGAACTCTTTTCAATTTCATGAAGGAAACGTGGCAGCCAATTTGCACACAGCAAGGTTCCGCAATGAGATAAATGATCAGATAATCTGTTTTTACTGGCAGTGATTGAGGGCAAATGTCAACCAGCACACCGGGAAAACACCCCTGCTTTTCTATATAATGTGCCATGCGATCCCATAAGAGGGCAGACACGGCCTCAGTTTAAGGTCTCATCCAAGCAACAACACCTATATGTTTTCTCTTTGTCTCTAATGGCAGCTGGTCATTACTCTGCCATTCACACTCTATCCAGTTTAACCTTTTTCTAACTTCAATTTGGCCCATCATCCCTTTTGTCTCTCTAATCTCTCCTGCCTTCGACCCTATCACAGATCTTCCCTTTTGTTCTTACTTCCCCTCCCCCTTTCAATGCTTAAGAATGTGCTCTTTTCGAACGTTCCGCAGTTCTGATGAAGGGTCGTCGACCCGAAACGATACTTTGTTTTTCTCTCCACAGACCCGCTGAGATTTCCAGCATTCTCTGTTTTTATTTCAGATTCCAGCATCTGCAGCATTTTGCTTTTATATGCATATGCATCACTGAACTATCAGCCCAGATTATGTGTTTCAGTCTTGGAGTGGGGATTGAACCCACAACTTTCTGACTCAGAGGTGCGAATACTACAAATGAGCTAGGCTGACATTCAGGGAGGATGAGACAGTGCAGAGTTCTGATATGTTAAAATTTGTATCAAAATTGCAGCAAGGAAGGAAGCCATTCACGAAGGCATGGCTCCAGGGTGACCAAGGCTGGGAACTCAACATCCAGGGGTACTCAACATTTAGGAAGGATAGACAGAAAGGAAAAGGAGGCGGGGTGGCATTGCTGGTTAAAGAGGAAATTAATGCAATAGTAAGAAAGGACATTAGCTTGGATGATGTGGAATCGGTATGGGTGGAGCTACGGAATACCAAGGGGCAGAAAACACTACTGGGAGTTGTGTACAGACCACCAAACAGTAGTAGTAAGGTTGGGGACAGCATCAAACAAGAAATTAGGGATGCATGCAATAAAGGTACAGCAGTTATCATGGGGGACTTTTAATCTACATATTGATTGGGCTAACCAAACTGGTAGCAATGCGGTGGAGGAGGATTTCCTGGAGTGTATTAGAAATGGTTTTCGAGACCAATATGTCGAGGAACCAACTAGGGAGCTGGCCATCCTAGACTGGATGATGTGTAATGAGAAGAGACTAATTAGCAATCTTGTTGTGCGAGGCCCCTTGGGGAAGAGTGACCAGAATATGGTAGAATTCTTTATTGAGATGGAGAGTGACACAGTTAATTCAGAAACTAGGGTCCTGAACTTAAGGAAAGGTAACTTCGACAGTATGAGGCGTGAATTGACTAGAATAGACTGGCAAAGGATACTTAAAGGGTTGACGGTGGATAAGCAATGGCAAATATTTAAAGATCACATGGATGAACTTCAGCAATTGTACATCCCTGTCTCGAATAAAAATAAAACGGGGAAGGTGGCTCAACCATGGCTAACAAGGGAAATTAAGGATAGTGTTAAAGCCAAGGAAGAGGCATATAATTTGGGCAGAAAAAGCATCAAACCTGAGGACTGGGAGAAATTTAGAATTCAGCAAAGGAAGACTAAGCGTTTAATTAAGAGGGGGAAAATAGAGTACGAAAGGAAGCTTGCCGGGAACATAAAAACTGACTGCAAAAGCTTCTATAGATATGTGAAGAGAAAAAGATGAGTGAAGACAAATGTAGGTCCCTTGCAGACAGATTCAGGTAAATTTATAATGGGGAACAAAGAAATGGCAGACCAATTGAACAAATACTTCGGTTCTGTCTTCACGAAGGAAGACGCAAATAACCTTCCGGAAATACCAGGGGACCGAGGGTCTAGTGAGGAGGAGGAACTGAAGCAAATCCTTATTAGGCGGGAAATTGTGTTAGGGAAATTGATGGGATTGAAGGCTGAGAAATTCCCGGGGCCTGATAGTCTGCATTCCAGAGTACTTAAGGAAGTGGCCCTAGAAATAATGGATGCATTTGTGATCATTTTCCAACAGATTAGCAACTCTGGATCAGTTCCTATGGACTGGAGGGTGGCTAATGTCACACCACTTTTTAAAAAAGAAAGGAGAGAGAAAGTGGGTAATTATAGATTGGTTAGCCTGACATTAGTAGTGGGGAAAATGTTGGAATCAATTATTAAGGATAAAATAGCAGCGCATTTGGAAAGCTGTGACAGGATCGGTCTAAGTCAGCATGAATTTATGAAGGGGAAATCATGCTTGACAAATCTTCTGGAATTTTTTGAGGATGTAACTCGTAAAGTGAACAAGGGAGAACCAGTGGATGTGGTGTATTTGGACTTTCAAAAGGCTTTTGACAAGGTCCCACACAAAAGATTGGTGTGCAAAATCAAAGCACATGGTATTGGGGGTAATATACTGACATCAATAGAGAACTGGTTGGCAGACAGGAAGCAGAGAGTCGGGATAAACGGGTCCTTTTCAAAATGGCAGGCAGTGACAAGTGGAGTGCCGCAGGGCTCAGTGCTGGGACCCCAGCTGTTTACTATATACATCAATGATTTGGATGAAGGAATTGTAAAGTCCTGACCCTGCAGTACAGACTTACACGAGGCACATGCTGAAGTCAAGGTCATTCTGGACCTGCACCGTTATTTCACAGCCCTCGAGTGCCTCACTTGCCTGAGACCTGCCTTTATATACCTGTGTGGGACAGGTATGCAGTGTCTCCTGCAAGTGCACCCCTGGTGATAAAGTATGCTTGTGGTTACAGGTCATATCTAGTTACAGTCATGTTTAGCATGGTAAGATACAGTTATATACGGTAGTGTGAGATACATGACATCAACCTCCCCCAAGGTCGTATTGTCTTTATAGATTCATTCTCTCAGGTGGTCTACGCTCTCGCGTGGAGCGTCTTAGTTGTGGTTCAGTTGTTTGCGTTAGTGCCTGTTTTTCTTTCGGTGTGATTGCTGGTATCTCGCCTGGGCTGTCTGTTTCGTTCAGTATGATTGCTGGTATCTCGCCTGGGCTGTCTGTTGAGACTGCCCTTTCCTCAGGTTGTTCCCTGTGTCTGTCCACCAGGTGTGGTGTGAGTTCCACATTGTAGTCTGCCTCTGGTTCTTCAGTGCTGTTGGTGAATCTACTTTTTACTTGGTCTACATGCTTCCGGCAGGTTTGGCCATTGTCCATTTGTACAACCAGTAGCCTGTTTCCTTCCTTGCCTATTACTGTCCCTGCAAGCCATTTGGGATCCCTGCCATAGTTTAGCACAAACACTTTGTCCCCTATCTCATTCCACCTCCCCCTCGAATTTCAGTCATGGTACTCAGTTAGCTTCTGGCGCTTTGCCTCAACAATTTCATGCATGTCTGGGAGGGTTAACGAGAACTGAGTCTTTAAGGTCTGTTTCATCAATAGTTGCGCGGGGGGAACTCCAGTCAACGAATGCGGACGAGATCTGTACGCCAGCAGCAGCCGCGACAGGCTGCTCTGCAGCGTGGGACCTTGGATTTTTAGCATGCCTTGTTTAACGATTTGCACTGCTCGCTCCGCCTGGCCATTGGAGGCCGGATTGAACGGTGCCGTCTTAACATGATTTATGTCATGGTCAACTATAAAATCTTGGAATTCTGCGCTGGTGAAACACGGACCATTGTCACTGACCAATATGTCAGGAATTCTGTGCATTGCAAACATAGTTCCAAGGCTCTCCACAGTGGTGGTGGTGGTGCTCGAGTTTAAAATGGTGCACTCGATTCACTTTGAAAATGCATCGACGACTATGAGGAACAATTTGCCCATGAATGGGCCCGCATAGTCTACATTCACCCGCGACCACGGTTTGGTGGGCCAGGGCCAGGGACTTAGGTGGGCCTCCCTGGGGGCATTACTGAATTGGGCACAAATGGTGCACCGCCGACGCAGAGCTCCAAGTCCGCATCAATGCCAGGCCACCAGACGTGAGATCTGGCTATGGCCTTCATAAGGACGATCCCCGGGTGCTCGCAGTGGAGCTCTCGGACAAACGCCTCTCTGCCTCGCAAGGGCATAACTACTCGGCTGCCCCACATCAGGCAGTCTGCCTGTAGTGATAGTTCATGTATGCGCCTGTGGAAAGGTTTGATCTCCTTGGGGCAGGCATCACGAGCCTCTGCCCAGTCACCAGTTAAAACATATCTTTTGACTGAGGATAACGGGGGTCGCTGGTCGTCCAGGCTCTGATTTGGCGAGCAGTCATGGGCGAACCTGTGGATTCAAAGGCATTGATTGCCATGACCATCTCACAGTCCTGTTCATCGGACCCTTCCGTGGTCGCCAGGGGTAGCCTGCTAAGCGTGTCAGCACAGTTGTCTGTGCCTGGTCTGTGCCTTTGTGTAGTCGTAAGACGCCTGCATGAGTGCCCACCGCTGAATTCGCGCCGAGGCGTTGGCGTTTATTGCCTTGCACTCGGATAGCAGGGACGTGAGGGGTTTGTGGTCGGTTTCTAACGCGAACTTGGCCCCGAAAAGGTATCGGTGCACGCGAGCGCCTCCTTCTCCACCATACCGTACCCACGCTCCGCCCGCGAAAGTGACCTGGAGGCATAAGCAATGGGTTGTAATTTACCCACATCGTTGACATGCTGTAAAATGCACCCGACCCCATACGCTGACGCATCACATGTAAGAACTAGCTTGTTACCTGTGTCAAAATAGGCTAAAACACTGTTGGAACATAGAAGGTTGCGTGTCTTATTGAAGGCGCGTTCTTGGGCGTCCCCCCAAAACCAATCGCACCCCTTTCTGATTAGCACGTGGAGAGGCTCCAGCAGCGTGCTCAAGTTCTGCATAATGTTCCCAAAGTAATTGAGTAGCCCGAGAAAGGCGCGCAGTTCTGAGACATTCCAGGGCCTGGGTGCCAGACGAATTGCTTCGGTTTTGGATTCTGTTGGGCAGATTCCATCAGCGGCAATCCTTCTGCCCAAAACTTCAACCTCGGGCACGAGAAACAGACACTTGGATTTCTTAACTCTTAGGCCTACCCGATCCAATCGACTTAGTACTTCCTCCAAATTGCGGAGATGGGAGTCGGTGTCCCTGCCCGTGATGAGTATGTCATCTTGAAACACAACTGTCCCCGGGATGGACTTGAGCAGACTCTCCATGTTGTGCTGGAATATAGCAGCTGCCGACCTGATGCCGAATGGGCATCGATTGTACATAAAAAGGCTTCAATGTGTGTTGATGGTGGTGAGTAGCTTCGACTCTTTGGTCAGTTCTTGCGTCATATACGCAGATGTGAGATCTAGTTTCGAGAAAGGTTTTCCTCCAGCCAACGTGGCAAATAGGTCCTCCGCTCTGGGCAGCGGGTATTGGTCCTGTAGGGAGACTCTGTTTATGGTAGATTTGTAATCCCCACAGATTCGTACGGATCCATCAGGCTTCATGACGGGGACGATGGGACTTGCCCAGTCGCTAAATTCCATGGGTGAGATAAAGCCTTCCCGCAGAAGTCGGTCCAGTTCGTGTTCAATCTTTTCCCTCATCACATAATGCACAGCTCTAGCCTTGTGATGGTATCCTGTGTGATGTAGATTTTAACTTTAGTCCCTTTGAAGGTGCCCACACCTGGCTGAAAGAGATGTTCAAAACGACTTCGAAATGTTGAGCAGGAGGTCCATTCCTCTGACGACATGGCGTGAACATCATCCCGTTTCCAATTTAGTTTTGCCAGCCAGCTTCTCCCCAACAGTGCTGGGAGATCTCCGGGGACAATCCATAGGGGAAGTCGGTTCACCTTCCCTTTGTGTGTGACTGAGAGCATGGCGCTGCCAAGGACTGGGACGATTTCTTTGGTATAGGTTCTTAGTTTGGTATCGATCCTTGTGAGTTTTGGTCTGTTGCTTTTGTGCGGCCACAGCTGTTCAAATTGTTGGACGCTCATGAGAGATTGACTAGCTCCCGTGTCCAGTTCCATGTTGACGGGTATCCCGTTGTGTAGGACCCTCATCATTATTGGAGGCGTCATGTTGTAAGAACAGTGGACATTGATCGTGTTGACCCGCTGTACCTCGGCGTCCCGGGCACTGTCCCCACCGTCTTCTGGTCCGCTTTCCGACCCTTCCGATTCGTATACCAGCCGAGCTGCTGTTTTTCTGCACATGCGAGCCAGATGCCCTGTATAGTTGCAGTTTCTGCAAACAACATGCTGAAATTGACACCCCCTTGATGAGTGCCTTCCCCCACATCTCCAGCACAGACCGCTTCCATTGTTTACGAAGGATGAGCTGCACCTGGCTGATCTCTCTTGAGCTTCTCTCAGTCTGTAGTTGATTGCTCGCATTGTGGGTTGATGAGGTGTGAACTTTGATGGAGTTAGTTCATCGGAGAACTCACATAAACTAGCCATCATGTGGCCCTTGATGGCGTCTGGCGCCACTGCCTGCTGTTGAAGGCCTGCTCTCCTGCCTTTGTCTGTGTGTGGGGGCAGCGGCTTGTTTCACACTGTGAACCCCTTGTTCCGATGTTTCATTAGTTGTCGTACCCGCACTATAGATCAACCTTGTTTCTTCTTCTCCTGCCAAGAATGTCTGTGCAACCAGTGCTGCTGCCTCTAGGGTCAAGGTCTTGGTCTCTATAAGCTTTCGGAATATGCCTGCGTGGCCTATTCCTTCAATAAAAAAGTCTCTCAGTACTTCACTCCTTAGTTCATCGGAGAACTCACATAAACCAGCCAGCCTCCGAAGTTCCGCCACAAAGTCGGGTATGCTCTGGCCCCACAGCATCAGTAGTTGTAGAACCAGTGTCTGGCCATGTGTAGGCTGCTCGCTGGCTTCAGGTGGTCTCTCACTAGTGTGCTCAACTCCTCAAACAACTTGCTTGTTGGTTTCTCGGGTGCCAGCACGTCCTTCATTAAGGCGTATGTTTTCGAGCCACAGCTGGTCAAGAGCTGGGCCCTTCTCTTGTCTGCCGTATCATCGCCCAACCAGTCTTTTGTTACAAAGCTTTGCTAGAGCCTTTCGATAAAGTCCTCCCAATTGTCTCCAGCATTGTATTTCTCATCTGAGTTGTTGGTCGCCATTCTGTGGATTATGTGATCCCGTAACTCATCGCCACTGTAAAGTCCTGACCCTGCAGTACAGACTTACACGAGCCACATGCTGAAGTCAAGGTCACTCTGGACCTGCACCTTTATTTCACAGCTCTCGAGTGCCACACTTGCCTGAGACCTGCCTTTATATACCTGTGTGGGACAAGTGTGCAGTGTCTCCTGCAAATGCACCCCTGGTGGTAAAGTATGTTTGTGGTTGCAGGTCATATCTAGTTACAGTCATGTAGAGCATGGTAAGATACAGTGATATACAGTAGTGTGAGATACATGACAGGAATTGAGTGTAATATCTCCAAGATTGCAGATGACACTAAACTGGGTGGCGGTGTGAGCTGTGAGGGGGATGGTAGGAGGCTGCAGGGTGACTTGGACAGGTTAGGTGAGTGGGCAAATGTATGGCAGATGCAGTATAATGTGGATAAATGTGAGGTGATCCACTTTGGGGGCAAAAACGCGAAGACAGAATATTATCTAATGGCAGCAGATTAGGAAAAGGGGAGGTGCAACGAGACCTGGGTGTCACGGTTCATCAGTCATTGAAAGTTGGCATACAGGTGCAGCAGGCAATGAAGAAGGCAAATGGTATGTTGGCCTTCATAGCTAGGGGATTTGAGAATAGGAGCAGGGAGGTCTTACTGCAGTTGTTCAGGGTCTTGGTGGAATATTGGAATATTGTGTTTAGTTTTGGTCTCCTAATTTGAGGAAGGATGTTCTTGCTATTGAGGGAATGCAGCCAAGGTTCACCAGACTGATTCCCGGGATGGCAGGACTGACATATGAGGAGAGACTGGATCAACTGGGCCTTTATACATTGGAGTTTAGAAGGGTGAGAGGGGCTCTCATAGAAACATATAAGATTCTAACGGGATGGGACATGTTAGATGCGGGTAGAATGTTCCCGATGCTGGGGAAGTCCAGAACCAGGAGACACAGTCTTAGGATAAGGGGTAGGCCATTTAGGACTGAGATGAGGAGAAACTTCTTCACTCAGAGAGTTGTTAACCTGTGGAATTCCCTACCGCAGAAAGTTGTTGATGCCAGTTCATTGGATATATTCAAGAGGGAGTTAGATATGGCCCTTACGGCTAAGGGGATCAAGGAGTATGGAGAGAAAGCAGGAAAGGGGTACTGAGGGAATGATCAGCCATGATCTTATTGAATGGTGGTGCAGGCTCGAAGGGCCGAATGGCCTACTCCTGCACCAATTTTCTATGTTTCTAACCTATCACACCTGTGCTGATACCAGCTCTTCAACTGGAGCTGTGTACTCTTAAGTTTCATATTCTACTCTTGCACAGGTCTCAATTCCATCCCATCGGCCCATTGATCACGTTCCGTCCTCCTGCACAATCTCTTTTAAAATTCTCATTTTCTTGCAGTTAGGCGCTCAAACCATGCACAGAGGCAATAGCAATCACTGACTTTGACCCACCTCTTTTTGGCAGGATTCTACTTGAATCAGGAGCTCACAGTCATTGTTTATTGATTCCTGTCCTTTTAAACAATTAGAAACACTTGCTTCTGAAGTGAAAATCTTTAACCTTTTGGGTCCCAGCTCACTCTTAACAACTCTTCCCTTTGATATAGGAACAAAATTAGTTCCATCTCTCCAAGTTTCTATCATTTCTGATTCTCCTAGCATTAGAACAGCAGTCGCTATGGCGTGAACAATGTTTATTTCCAACGTTGAAACTTCTCGTTCTATAAAACAGGTTTGTACCCTTTTCTCGTGAGTTTCTGACATGATCTTGAAGATATTTACCATATGGTATAACACGATACCACAGGACTTTATGGAAACAATCCATTGCTGGGGAGAGTCATTGTAACAAATCATTACCTGTCAAGAATTCATCTCTGTGATACGTATCTGTGACATACACAGAGTGAGGGAAGGACATGTTGTCTATTTTAGCTTTAATCCAAACTTTTCCATGTGGGCTTTTGGGAATTGATCAATAGTCTTGACCAATTTTTCAAACGTGCTCCTTGTAATTGAAGTTATTCTGAAGTTGTGTCCATTAAAGACTCACAACTATATCTTTCATGTAAATCAGTTTTTATGTAATACCTCTCACCTTTCAGAATAAACTTCACAAGGAAAAACTTTTGTTTCTTTAATCCTGTCAATTCTACCCCTTTATCTTGGTTGACATCCACGATCACCTGGTTAGACTGAGTCAAATTTAAGAGGAACCTTTGAAACATCTTCCTTATTCTAGATCTTGCTCATTAAAATTGTTATGCTGTCCTATAAGAACATAAGGAACATAAGAAATAGGAGCAGGAGTAGGCCATACGGCCCCTCGAGCCTGCTCCGTCATTTAATACGATCATGGCTGATCTGATCATGGACTCAGCTCCACTTCCCTGCCCGCTCCCCATAACCTCTTATCCTGTTATCCTTTAAGAAACTGTCTATATATGTCTTTCTAGGGCACAAAGGGAGCCAGCGCCGACAGCGCGAGAGCAGCAGGGCCCAGCGAGAGGAGCGACCAGAGGCAAAACAGTTCCAACCAACCTGTGAGTGAGAGAGAAGTACAAAGAAATCAAAGTGTGATGTCACAGGAAAGCAGGGAAGTGACTGGTTGGTCAGTATGTCTCTCTTTTTCTTGGGCATTGATTTAAATTAAGAGCCGGGATTAAAATTAAACATTAGTAACTTCAAAACTTAATTAATTAAATAAAATATATTCGCGATGGCAGGGCAGGCTATGTGCCACTGCTGCAACATGTGGGAGCTGGTGGACCCCATTGAGGTCCACCACGACCAAATCTGCAGTAAGTGTCTGCAGCTCGAGGAACTTCGGCTCCGTGTTGATGAGCTCGTGTCCAAGCTTCAAACACTGTGACACATCAGGGAGGGGGAAGAGTTACCTGGACGTTGTGTTCCAGCAGAGAGTCACACCCCTTAAGTTAAATAATTCAAATTCGATCTGGGTCAGGGACAGAAAGGTGTGACTACGATTGAGGAAGGTATGGGGACTCAGGATGGAGTGATGGAGGAGCCTCAGCCCTTGCTCAAGTCCAACAGGTTCGAGGCTCTTATTCCCTGTGTGGACGAGAGCAGGGACTGCAGGGAGGATGAGCAAACTGACCACAGCACTGTGGTACAGGGGGCCATTCAAGTTGGGAGAGTAAAAAGAAATGTGGTAGTGGTAAGGGACAGTGTAGTTAGCGGGGGTAGATACTGTTCTCTGCATGAGTCCCGAAGGCTCCCGGTGCCAGGGTTAAGGACATCTCCTCTGGGCTGGAGAGGAACTTGGAGGCTAGGGGGAAGATCCAGTTGTTGTGGTCCACGTAGGTACCAAAGACAAAGGTAGGACAAAGAAAGAGGTTCTGCT
The DNA here is from genome assembly GCF_044704955.1 of Pristiophorus japonicus. NCBI lineage: Eukaryota > Metazoa > Chordata > Chondrichthyes > Pristiophoridae > Pristiophorus > Pristiophorus japonicus. Next base: position 112,681,602 of record NC_091985.1, on the reverse strand, counting down.
GAGGGAGTATAAGCAGCTAGGGACTAAATTAATAAACAGAACCACAAAGGTAATAATCCCTGGATTACTACCTGAGCCTGGAGCAAACTTGAATCGGGTAAATAGGATCAGAGAGATGAACGTGTGGCTCAAAGATTGGTGTGGGAGAAATGGGTTTCAATTTTTGGGGTACTGGCACCAGTACTGGGATAAGAGGGAGCTGTTCCATCGGGACAGACTTCACTTGAACCATGCTGGAACCAATGTCCTGGCGAATCGAATAACTAGGGCTGTAGATAGGGTTTTAAACTAAATAATGGGGGGTGGGGGGAAATTTAAAAAGTCAAAGAGACAGGAGAAGGCAAAAGTGCAGGTTAGCGATAGGGGTAATGATAACCAGAGTGTGACAAGTAGGGATAGAGCGTATACACATAAGACAAAATTAAAAGCTCGATATCTGAACATACATAACAAGATAGATGAGTTGTCGGTACAAATAGAAATAAATGGGTATAATCTGATTGCCATTACAGAGACGTGGTTGCAAGGTGACCAAGGCTGAGAACTAAATATTATGGGGTATTTGCCATTTCGTAAGGATAGGCAGAAAAGAAAAGGAGGTGGGTAGCTCTGTTAATAAAGAATGAGATCAGTGCAGTAGTAAGAAATGATATTGGCTCAGAAGATCAAGATGTAGAATCAGTTTGGGTACAGATAAGAAGTAATAAGGGGAAGAAGTCACTGGTGAGAGTAGTCTACAGGCCCCCAAACAGTAGCCACTCTGTGACACAGTGTATAAATCAAGAAATAATGGAGGCTTGCAAGAAAGATACAATAATCATGGGTGATTTTAATTTGCATATTGATTGGACAAATCAAATTGGCAATGGTAACCTTGAGGAAGAGTTCATAGAGTGTATGCGGGATGGTTTCTTGGAACAATACGTTGTGGAACCAACCAGGGAGCAAAATATTTTAGATCTGGTAACGTGTAACGAGATTGGATTAATTAATGATCTTGTAGTGAAAGATCTCCTTGGGAAGAGAGATCATAACATGGTAGAATTTCAAATTCAGTTTGAGGGTGAGACAGCTAGTTCTCAAACTAGTGTCCTGAACTTAAATAAAGGGAATGACAAAGATATGAAGGCAGGGTTGGTTAAAGTGGACTGGGAAAATATATTAAAGGGTAAGACTATAGAAACGCAGTGGCAAACATTTAAAGAGATATTTCAGAACTCTCAGCAAAGATTTATTCCAGTGAGAAATAAAGATGCTAAGCGAAGGATGGACCATCCGTGGCTAAGGAAATAAAGGATGGTATCAAATTTAAAACACAGGCATATAATGTTGCGAAGGACAGTGGAAGACCAGAGGATTGGGAAATTTTTAGAAACCAGCAAAGGACGACTAAAAAAATGATAATGACAGAGAAGATAGCATATGAGAGCAAACTAGCAAGAAATATAAAAACATAGAAACATAGAAAGTAGGTGCAGGAATAGTCCATTCAGCCCTTCGAGCCTGCACCGCCATTCAATGAGTTCATGGCTGAACATGTAACTTCAGTACCCCATTCCTGCTTTCTCGCCATACCCCTTGATCCCCCTAGTAGTAAGGACTACATCTAACTCCTTTTTGAATATATTTAGTGAATTGGCCTCAACAACTTTCTGTGCTAGAGAATTCCACAGGTTCAACACTCCCTGGGTGAAGAAGTTTCTCCTCATCTCGGTCTTAAATGGCTTATCCCTTATCCTTAGACTGTGACTCCTGGTTCTGGACTCCCCCAACATTGGGAACATTCTTCCTGCATCTAACCTGTCTAAACCCGTCAGAATTTTAAATGTTTCTATGAGATCCCCTCTCATTCTTCTGAACTCCAGTGAATACTAGCCCAGTTGATCCAGTCTTTCTTGATATGTCAGTCCCGCCATCCCGGGAATCAGTCTGGTGAACCTTCGCTGCACTCCCTCAATAGCAAGAATGTCCTTCCTCAAGTTAGGAGACCAAAACTGTACACAATACTCCAGGTGTGGCCTCACCAAGGCCCTGTACAACTGTAGTAACACCTCCCTGTCCCTGTACTCAAATCCCCTCGCTATGAAGGCCAACATGCCATTTGCTTTCTTAACCGCCTGCTGTACCTGCATGCCAACCTTCAATGACTGATGTACCATGACACCCAGGTCTCTTTGCACCTGCCCTTTTCCTAATCTGTCACCATTCAGATAATAGTCTGTCTCTCTGTTTTTACCTCCAAAGTGGATAACCTCACATTTATCCACATTATACTTCATCTGCCATTCATTTGCCCTCTCACCTAACCTATCCAAGTCACTCTGCAGCCTCATAGCATCCTCCTCGCAGCTCACACTGCCACCAAACTTAGTGTCATCCACAAATTTGGAGATACTACATTTAATCCCCTCATCTAAATCATTAATGTACAATATAAACAGCTGGGGCCCCAGCACAGAACCTTGCGGTACCCCACTAGTCACTGCCTGCCATTCTTAAAAGTACCCATTTACTCCTACTCTTTGCTTCCTGTCCGCCAACCAGTTCTCAATCCATGTCAGCACACTATCCCCAATCCCATGTGCTTTAACTTTGCACATTAATCTCCTGTGTGGGACCTTGTCGAAAGCCTTCTGAAAGTCCAAATACACCACATCAATTGGTTCTCCCTTGTCCACTCGACTAGAAACATCCTCAAAAAATTCCAGAAGATTTGTCAAGCATGCTTTCCCTTTCACAAATCCATGCTGACTTGGACCTATCATGTCACCTCTTTCCAAATGTGCTGTTATGACATCCTAAATAATTGATTCCGTCATTTTACCCACTACCGATGTCAAGCTGACCGGTCTATAATTCCCTGTTTTCTCTCTCCCTCCTTTTTTAAAAAGTGGGGTTATATTGGCTACCCTCCACTCCATAGGAACTGATCCAGAGTCTATGGAATGTTGGAAAATGACTGTCAATGCATCCGCTATTTCCAAGGCCACCTCCTTAAGTACGCTGAGATGCAGACCATCAGGCCCTGGGGATTTATCGGCCTTCAATCCCATCAATTTCCCCAACACAATTTCCCGACGAATAAGGATTTCCCTCAGTCCCTCCTTTTTACTGGACCCTCTGACCCCTTTTATATCCGGAAGGTTGTTCGTGTCCTCCTTAGTGAATACCGAACCAAAGTACTTGTTCAATTGGTCTGCTATTTCTTTGTTCCCCGTTATGACTTCCCCTAATTCTGACTGCAGGGGACCTACGTTTGTCTTTACTAACCTTTTTCTCTTTACATATCTATAGAAGCTTTTGCAGTCCGTTTTAATGTTCCCTGCAAGCTTCCTCTCGTACTCTATTTTCCCTGCCCTAATTAAACCCTTTGTCCTCCTCTGCTGAGTTCTAAATTTCTCCCAGTCCCCGGGTTCACTGCTATTTCTGGTCAATTTGTATGCCACTTCCTTGGCTTTAATACTATCCCTGATTTTCCTTGATAGCCACGGTTGAGCCACCTTCCCTTTTTTATTTTTACGCCAGACAGGGATGTACAATTCTTATAGTTCATCCATGCGGTCTCTAAATGTCTGCCATTGCCCATCCACTGTCAACCCCTTAAGTATCATTCGTCAATCTATCCTAGCCAATTCACGCCTCATACCTTCAAAGTTACCCTTCTTTAAGTTCTGGACCATGGTCTCTGAATTAACTGTTTCATTCTCCATCCTAATGTAGAATTCCACTATAATTATGATCACTCTTCCCCAAGGGGCCTCGCACAACGAGATTGCTAATTAATCCTCTCTCATTACACAACACCCAGTCTAAGATGGCTTCTTATCCATAATTGGTTCCTTGACATATTGGTCTCGAAAACCATCCCTTATGCACTCCAGGAAATCCTCCTCCACCGTATTGTTTCCAGTTTGGTTAGCCCAATCTATATATATATTCAAGTTATCCATGATAACTGCTGCACCTTTATTGCATGCATGCCTAATTTCCTGTTTGATTCCCTCCCCAACATCACTGCTATTGTTTGGAGGTCTGTACACAATTCCCACTAGCGTTTTCTGCCCTTTGGTATTCCGTAGCTCCACCCATACCGATTCCACATCATCCAAGCCAATGTCTTTCCTTACAATTGCATTAATTTCCTCTTTAACCAGCAACGCCACCCCGTCTCCTTTTCCTTTCTGTCTATCCTTCCTAAATGTTGACTACCCTTGGATGTTGAGTTCCCAGCTTTGGTCACCCTGGAGCCATGTCTCCGTGATGCCAACCACATCGTATCCGTTAACTGCTATTTGCACAGTTAATTCGTCCACCAACAGACAGTAAGAGCTTCTACAGGCATATAAAAAGGAAACAAGTAGCTAAAGTATATGGTCCCTTAGAGGATGAGACTGGAGAATTAATAATGGGATACAGGGAAATGGCAGAGACTTTGAACAAATATATTGTATCGGCCTTCGCGGTAGAGGACACTAAAAACATCCCAATAATTGACAATCAAAGAGCTATTGCGGGGGCTGGGGGGGGGCCAAAAACAATCACTATCACTAGAGATAAAGTACTAGGCAATCTAATGGGACTAAAGGTGGACAAGTCCCCTGGACCTGATGATGTGCATCCTACGGTCTTAAAAGAAGTGACTGCAGAGATAGTGGATGTATTGATTGTAATCTACCAAAATTCCTTGGATTCTGGAGAGGTCCGAGCAGACTAGAAAACCGCAAATGTAACATCCCTATTTAAGAAAGGAGGGAGACGGGAAGCAGGAAACTATAGACTGGTTAGCCTAACATCTGTCATTGGGAAAATGCTGGAGTCCATCATTAAGGAAGTAGTAGCAGCACATTTAGAAATACATTATGCAGTCAAGCAAAGTCAGCATGGTTTTCGGAAAGGGAAATCATGTCTGACAAATTTGCTGGAGTTGTTTGAGGATGTAACGAGCAAAGTGGATGAAGGAGCACCAGTTGATGTGGTATATTTGGATTTCCAGAAAGCATATGATAAGGTGCCACATAAAAGGTTACTGCACAAGATAAGAGCCCATGGGGCTGGGGGTAATATATTAGCATGGATAGAGGATTGGCTAACTAATCAGATCAGCCATGATCTTATTGAATGGCGGAGCAGGCTCGAGGGGCTCGTTGGCCTACTCCTGTTCCTAATTCTAACAGAAAACCGAGAGTTGGGATAAATGGGTCATTTCCGGGTTGGCAAACTGTAACTAGTGGGGTGCCACAGAGATCAGTGCTGGGGCCTCAACTATTTACAATCTATATTAATGACTTGGATGAAGGGACCGAGTGTAATGTAGCCAAATTTGCTGATGATACAAAGATAGGTGGGAAAGCAAGTTGTGAGGAGGACACAAAAAATCTGCAAATGGATATAGATAGGTTTACTGAGTGGGCAAAAATTTGGCAGCTGGACTATAATGTAGGAAAATGTGAGGTTATCCCCCCGTCCGGATGGAATTCCTCATCGGCACCAAACCCTGGAACCTCCCTCGGGAGCCGGCGCTTCACAACTTGAGCCGCCTCGGGGAAATCCCCTCCGTGCCTTTCAGTTCTGCGCCATGGCGTACCATCTTGCTGTCCGGAGGAGGCGGGGGTCCCAGATGGAGGGCACTCTACGCGGGAGTCCTCCCACTATTTATCGGGGACTTGGCCTGGATGGTGGTGCACGGAGCAGTCCCGTGCAACAAATTTTTAAGCCGGTTCACGGACTCCCAGGCCGCCTGCAATTTCTGCGGTCTGGAAGAGTCCTTGTTCCATGTTTTTATGGAGTGTGCGAGGTTGCAGCCCCTGTTCCATTATTTAAAGGGGCTGCTCCTCAATTTCTGGCTGCTCTTCAGTCCCACACTCCTGATCTTTGGGCACCCTGTGCGGAGGGGAGCGGGTAGGTCCGAGGGCTCCTCGTAGGACTGCTCCTGGGCACTGCCAAGGGTGCCATCAGCCGGTCCAGGCAGCGGGCGGTCGAAGGGGTCGTTCAGCCTGACTGCCTGCCTCTCTTCCGTGCGTACATCTGCGCCAGGGTGTCCTTGGAGATGGAGCACGCGGTGTCCACCGGTACGCTCGCATCCTTCCGCGAGAGGTGGGCACCGGAGGGACTGGAGTGCATTATAACCCCCGGCAACCAAATTTTAATTTGATTTTATTTATTTTACAGTTTAATTTGTTTTAATTGCCGGTTTTAGTGTCCCCCTCCCCTTTTATAGGGGGCACTTGGAAAATTCACGATTTTAAGGCCCAAAAAATCCCCCAAAAAACCTACAAAAATACAAAAAAAAACGGCATTGGAAAATGTTTGGAGTGACCCCGCAGATTGGGGGGTACTTGATTTAAATGTTTTATTTTGTCTCTAAAAGAGTTGTGAGGTTATCCACTTTGGTAGGAAAAATAAAAAAGCTAATTATTGTTTAAGTGGGGAGCATTTACAAAATGCTGTAGTACAGAGGGATCTGGGGGCTCTTGTACATGAAATGCAAAAAGTTAGTACGCAGGTGCAGCAAGTAATCAGGAAGGCAAATGGAATGCTGGCCTTTATTGCAAGGGGGATAGAGTATAAAAGTAGGGAAGTCCTGCTCCAACTGTACAGGGCATTGGTAAGACCACACCTGGAGTACTGCATATAGTTTTGGTCTCCTTATTTAAGGAAGGATATATTTGCATTGGAGGCAGTTCAGATAAGGTTCTCGAGGTTGATTCCTGAGATTAAGTGGTTGTCATATGAAGAAAGATTGAGCAGGTTGGGCCTATACTCCTTGGAGTTTAGAAGAATGAGAGGTGATCTTATTGAAACATATAAGATTCTGACTGGGCTTGACAGGGTAGATGCAGAGAGGATATTTCCCCTCATAGTGGAATCTAGAACTCAGGGGCATAGTTTCAGAATAAGAGGTCGCCCATTTAAAACAGAAATGAGGAGGAATTTCTTCTCTCAGAGGGTCGTGAATCTGTGGAATTCTCTACCCCAGAGAACTGTGGAGGTTGGGTCTTCGAATATATTTAAGATGGAGATAAACAGATTTTTAAAAGATAAGGGAGTCAAGGGTAATGGGGAGCAGGCGGGTAAGTGGAGTTGAAGCTAGGATCAGATCAACCTGATCTTATTAAATGGCAAAGCAGGCTCGAGGGGCCAAATGGCCTACTCCTGCTCCTATTTCTTATGTTCTTATGTATAAGTATGTCCATATTGGTAATCTCTCTGTCTGGTATAATTTTTGTTTCTCCAATATGAGCTCCCAGGCTGCCAGTACTCTTGGTTTGACTACAGTGACTTGTTTGGTCTATAGTCTCGGTCGTGTTTCCTATTTATTGAAGGTTGAGTGTTTCATTCTCCACCTTCCATTTCAAGGGAAGGCAGTATACTAATCTCACTCACTTTTACCCAATGCTGATTTTTTTCCTTTTCTTACACCTCTTACCCTTTGAGCATTATCATAAAGAATTTCATCTTCTGAAATTATCCATTCAATGTTTGATTCATACGTTTTTACATCCCACTTTTAATTCTAGATGGGAAGGAGTCAGAATATAGGGGCCAAAATCCCCCATCTGTGCCTCCCATTAACACCTCTGGGGGGCGTTAAAGGGGTGGAGAACTGTTTTTGCATGGGGTGGGGCGTGCTACTGGCTCCCGTGAAATTGCGCAGGAGTTAGCAGAGGCACGGACATGGTAGCGCCCTGAGCCGCCATGCCTCCGGCATTGACGTCATTGCTATTTGCGACAACCAATTTTCACGACGGAAATTGACCAGCGCCTCGCGAGGCCACCACGGGCAATGCCTGCGCCAGCCTCGCAGGTCGCGAACCAGGTCGACCTGTGCTCGTGGGGCGGAAGCTAAAGGGGAGATGTGCTATGCCGCTCGCCAATATTTTGTTTCTTCGGCTGACTCACTGATCGGCCTGTTCTGCTTTGTTTATGCATGGTCCGGGCCAGCATCGTGCAGCCCGGCACTCGGTCTCAGTGCTGGGCTGTGGCCATGGCACCACGCAGCCCTGGTAGCCCAGTGGTGATTTTGAAATGGCCGTGAAGAATTCGCAGTGTCCCTCCCCTTTAACGGAAGGGGAGGGGCGTTGAATCCGTCGGAGTGAAGTCGCATAGCACCCCCAAACCTGCCCCAAATGGAAGTGGAGCGCGTGACATTGCACTCCACTTCCTGTGAGGGGCGGTAACCGCAATTTGGCAGCCTGGGCGGGAATGTCCCGCCTCCTCTCGACATGATCCAATTTCGCCCCCATAGTTCCTTAAATTGCCTTTCCTCAACATTGGAGTGGTCTTTGCGTGTAAAATACATATGTTAACGTCCATTAAAATAATCCATAGGGCGTTCATCAGGTTTCCATGATACTGCATAAGCTGTTCTTATTGCTGCAGTGCTATTGCAGTATGTACCAACTTTCTTTCTCATTATTATGGAAACGGTTTCTTTTGTGTCTAATGATAACATAGAAAACATAGACACAGAAAATAGGTGTAGGAGTAGGCCATTCGGCCCTTCAAGCCTGCACTACCATTCAATAAGATCATGGCTGATCATTCCCTCAGTACCCCTTTCCTGCTTTCTCTCCATACCCCTTGATCCCTTTAGCCGTAAGGGCCATATCTAACTCCCTCTCGAATATATCCAATGAACTGGCATCAACAACTCTCTGCGGCAGGGAATTCCACAGCTTAACAACTCTCTGAGTGAAGCAGTTTCTCCTCATCTCAGTCCTAAATGGCCTACCCCTTATCCTAAGACTGTGTCCCCTGGTTCTGGACTTCCCCAACATCGGGAACAATCCACCCGCATCTAACCTGTCCCGTCCCGTCAGAATCTTGTATGTTTCTATAAGATCCCCTCTCACCCTTCTAAACTCCAATGTATAAAGGCCCAGTTGATCCAGTCTCTCCTCATATGTCAGTCCGGCCATACCGGGAATCAGTCTGGTGAACCTTCGCTGTATTCCCTCAATAGCAAAAATGTCCTTCCTCAGATTAGGAGACCAAAATTGAACACAATATTCCAGGAGATGGTAACTGATCAAACCACTTCTATGTTCATCATTTAAGGAACACCCAAACATTTCAATATTTTCTCTCTCTGAATTTATTTTGATAATGTGCAGAGCCCATTTTACACTACTGGTGTGTTCTTCAATTGACTTTTCATGCCAGTGTTGCTTTCCTATCAAGTGCTTCAGGTAACGGAATTTCTTTGCCTTGGATATAACAATGATCTGTTTTCTTTTAAAAGTCACAGAATGCCTGAAAATTTATACAACATTCTTTAATCCTTAATTACAAAATAAAACAGCCCCTAGATGTTAAAATTAAAATTTCAAAAAATAGAATTAGAATTCTTCACCAAAACTGTATAGGAGCAAACAGGCACAAAGTGATTTTACACTTTAATTTGGGGAAATGCCCTTTTATCTCCACATGATTTAATTTTATATTTCAGTTAATGGGCTATCTTACCGAAAGAAAGTTTACGCACAAGCCATGGCTTTATAAAGAAAACAATCATTTATTCGATACTAGAAAAATTAACTTTAAGAATTGAACATTTTATGCATGAATTAGAATTTCTTTCACAACAATAAAACCAGATCTTCTGAATTCTGCAAAATAAATAAACTTTTTGAAATGTCCATCTTTTAGACTAACCCCATAACTAAAGTTAAATACACATAGTTGGCTCAAGCTTGTCAGGAAAATTCCATGTATTTCAATGGACACCATTGTAGTCTAGCATGGCTTTCTCTTGTAACCAGCTCAGCTACTTCACAGGCAATCTGTAAACCTGCACCAAGGCATGAAGCCATCAGGTAGTGAGCGGTCAGGAAGATACCAGCTGAGATGGTGCCGCCAGGAAGGGAAAGGTGAGGTTGGAGTAGTCGTAGTGGAGCCGAGTTTCATTCTAACTATAACTTCTGCCTAGCTTTTAAAGTCTTTGAACCATTCCTCTGGGGCGGAGGCTTGTCAATAATAGTTTCTTCCAAATACAACCCTCAATTGACTGACACTTCACTTACATAAGAACATAAGAACATAAGAAATAGGAGCAGGAGTAGGCCACATGGCCCCTCGAGCCTGCTCCGCCATTCAATAAGATCATGACCGATCTGATCATGGACTCTGCTCCACTTCCCTGCCCGCTCCCCATAACCCTTTATTCCCTTATCACTCAAAAATCTGTCTATCTCCGCCTTAAATATATTCAATGGTCAGCCTCCACAGCTCTCTGGGGAAGAGAATTCCATAGATTTACAACCCTCCGAGAGAAGAAATTCCTCCTCATCTCAGTATTAAATGGGCTACTCCTTATTCTGAGACCAGAGGCTAGATTTTACACTTTTGTGCAGATCGCCCAAAAATGGGCGTTATTTCCGGCATGGGCGGTAAAAATTGGTTTTCAGAAGGCCGGCTTGTCGCCCATTCTCAAAGCCCCTAGTCTCCATTTTTGAAATTGCCGTTACCGCAAGCGATATGAAATGGGCGTTAGCGTTAAATCTCTCTGACCTTCTGCCGTAAAGTGTCACTGTCCTTAGGAACGCCATGGCAACGCTTGATTCCCGCGATTCAGGAGGTCAGGGGTCATCATTACATGCGCAGAAGAGGAGAGAAAGGGAGCAGAGAGGGACTGCTGTGTGGGTGTGGTGTGTGCTTCTTTGGCTGTTGTGAGAGGCACGAGGGAGATTCACCAGCAGCAAAAAGCCTACTAAGCATAGTTGGCACCGAGTTTTTTTTAACAAATAATACATAACTTGGAAGGGATGGAGGAGGCCCTGGAGCTGGTAGCCAGGAATACTGGTGGCAGAGGGTTCCCACTGGTCCCAGAGCACAGCAAAACACCCCAAGGTGCCGCACCCCCATTGCCAACGACACATGAGAGCCAGGAGCAACATCGTCCTTCTGGCTCAGAGCACGTTCCCACTTAGGTTGCTGCTGCTATTTTGGTGGGAGGGTCGGGGCAAGGGGCGAGGGGGCTACCTGATTGTTTTGCACGTGTTCTGTTTTGCTGGAAATGGGGACCATTGTAATGTTGTAAATGTGATAAATTTGTTGTGGGCTGGGGTGGGGGTGGGGTGGGGTGGTTTTTACAGATATACTTATGATTTCAGACGAATGTTCGGATTAAATGTTTTTTATTTAACATTAACCTTGTTGCACATTGGTTCAGATACACGCTAGTGATTCCTTAACATCAAAGGGTATAATTACACTTCAATCAAATTAAATTTTAACTGTCATCAAGGTGATGCCCACCATTGATGTCTGACCTGCATACCCAGCAGTGTGTCAGCTTTGTAAATACCACCAATGTTCTTTCAGATAAAGCGCTCATTTATGAGCTCCTGACGTAAGACTCTTGCAGCTATGTAGCCACCACAGGCCCTTTCCTGTGGTCTACAGAGGGGCGGGGGCATGGCTTCAGCGTCAGCCTGATTGTGTGGCCCAATATCAGCGTCCAGCTCCTCGCCTCCTCTTTCTCTCTCTCCTGAGGTGGACCATCAGATGCTTCTGGCAATTCTGGTCTCCTCCTGATAGCCAAGTTGTGCAGCATGGAGTACACCACCACGAATTGAGCTACCTGCTCAGGATGGTATTGGAGCTCGCTTCCTGAGTGGTCCAGACATCTAAAGCACTGCTTAAGCACTCCAATGCTTTTCTTGATGATATTGCGAATGGCTCTGTGGCTCTCGTTGTATTGCTTCTTGGCTTCGGTATGGGTGTCATGCAGGGGGGTCATCAGCCAGGTGGCGAGGCCATATCCTTTGTCACCAAGCATCCAGCATTGACCTTGTGGCTGATTGTTAAACAAGTCAGATACAGTGTTCTCATGCAGAATGTGAGCATCATGGATTCTGCCCGGAAATTTAGCATTCACTGCCATTATAATTTGCTGGTGGTCGACAACGAGTTGCACATTCAGGGAGTGGAATCCCTCGCGGTTCCTGAAAACCTCTGCATCCTGAAAAGGTACCCGCATCATGATGTGCATACAGACTATTGCTCCCTGGGAAAGTCTGCAATTTGGTAGAATCCTAGGGCTCTCTCACTCTGAGCCTCCCTGGTCATAGGGAAGCTGATTAAGTCCATCCTGCATGCGTACAAGGCTTCAGTGACCTGTCTAATGCAGCAATGTGTGGCATGCTGAGATATACCGCAAACGTCATCAGCTGAGGCCTGAAAGGAACCCGACGCGTAGAACGACAGTGCCGCGGTGACTTTGACCTCGACGGACAGTGCAGTATTGATGGTGCTGGCAAGCTGCAGATCTCCCCTTATGAGCTGGCATAGCTCAGTGATAACCACTTTGTGGAAGCGCAGTCTCCTAAGGCAGGTGGTGTCGCACAAGTTGAGGTAAGACTGCTTCTCTCTGTAGTTGCGGGGGGTGCAACGTCTGGTCCTCCTCATCAATCTGTCACGTTTTACATTGGGCACATGATGCTGTCGAGTGTACCTTCTGCCATTTCAAGCCTGCAGGATGTGAGTGGTCATCAAGAGAGGGTGAGAAATGACAGGCCCCATTCCAACAGCTATCTGTTTTCCACCGATTGTTCACAAGGAATTAATGTCCCCACTAAGACACCTAGTAAATTCCAATCGTCCACAGTATGAAAAGATAATTGTTCAGATGTTCACATCACCTCCAAACACCTCCAGAGTACATCCGAACTCCCCCGAGGTTGAAGCAGAGCAGCCTTTTAAATGATGCGATGTGCCATTTAGAACATGGCATTCATGCCGCTGTGAGTAGTTCCGGTTAGTTTAACTTTATCCCAGCATTTTTTTCGGCGAGCGAAATTGTCGGAGAGATGTGTGTGAACTGCCGAAAGTAAGGATGGGCGATATACTGGGTGCTAGTTTTGGCAAATATGATCTTTATGACAAAAAAAGTGGGCAGTCGGTATTATTGAATCTCGGCATTAATTACGTACCGAAACTAACGCTGGATGATATTATGGGGGCTGGTTTTGCCTATTCTGATGATTGCGCCCAAAAAAGTGAGCGGGTGGTATTATTTATTCCCGGCATTACGTACATGGCGAAAGTAACGCTCGGCGATAAGTGTCCAAAAAATGGGCGTCAGTTTCCATTTTGTAACTAAATGGGCGATATCTGGGCGATATACCTCATTTCAGTTAAGTGGACGTTATGCATGCAAAAATAATGGAAAATCTAGCCCCGGGTACCCTAGTTTTACTTTCCCCTATGAGTGGAAATATTCTATCTGCATCTACCTTGTCGAGCCCCCTCATTATCTTATATGTTTCGATAAGATCACCTCTCATTCTTCTGAACTCCAATGAGTCAACCCCTTCATCTCCGGAATCAACCTAGTGAACCTTCTCTGAACAGCCTCCAATGCAAGTATATCCTTCCTTAAATACGTAGACCAAAACTGTACACAATACTTCAGGTGTGGCCTCACCAATGCCCTGTACAGTTGTAGCAGGACTTCTCTGCTTTTATACTCCATCCCCTTGCAATAAAGGCCAACATTCCATTTGCCTTCCTAATTACGTGCTGTACCTACATGCTAACCTTTTGTGTTTCATATACAAGGACCCCCAGGTCCCTCTGTACTGCAGAATTTTGTCGTCTCTTGTTCATTTAAATAACAATTTGATTTTTTATTATTCTTATCAAAGTGGATAACCTCACATTTTCCCACATTATACTCCATCTGCCAAATTTTTGCCCACTCACTTAGCCTATCTATATCCCTTTGCAGATTTTTTGTGTCCTCCTCACAATTTGCTTTCCCACCCATTTTTGTATCATCAGCAAACTTGGCAACATTACACTCTGTCCTTTCATCTAAATCATTGATATAGATTGTAAATAGTTGAGGCCCCAGCACCGATCCCTGCAGCACCCCACTAATTACCGTTTGCCAACCGGAAAATGACCCATTTATCCCGACTCTCTGTTTTCTTGTCCATCACTAATCAATTTAAGTAGGCAGCTGTTCAAATGACATCCAGCCGGTCTGGAGTTGAGTTCTTGTTGGTTTCTGATCAAATTACTATGGTGATCTATCCTTTTCTGTGTGGTCTTTTTACTATGTGTAAATTAACAATCCTTTTAACAATCCTTCAACCTTTTAAGAGCCCTTTTCCTTGAAGCTGATTTAATATCAAGCTTTCATTTATCAGGTGTATTTTTACTACACACAGTGGTAGCAGGAATGAATGTTTAAGGTAGTGAGCTAAGAGTATTGTTGCAGCTGCATTCATCCAGGCAAGTGGAGAGTATTCCATTACAATCCTGAGGTGTTCCTTGTAGATGGTGGAGGTGCTCTGGGGAGTCAGGTGGTGAGTTACTTGCTACAGAATACCCAGCCTCTGACCAGTTTATGTGGCTGGTCCAGTTGAGCTTCTGGTCAACAAAATCTCCCAGGAAGTTGATGGTGGCGGACTTGGCGGAGATAATGGTACTGTCTCTCCTCGTCTTTCTTGACTTGTCTGCAACCTTTGACACAGTTGACCACTCAATCCTCCTCCAACGCCTCTCCTCCGTCTTCCAGCTGGGTGGGAATGCACTTACCTGGTTCCATTCTTATCTATCTAATCATAGCCAGAAAGTCACCTGCAATGGCTTCTCTTCCCACCCCTGCATCATTAGCTCAGGTGTCCCCCAAGGATCTATCCTTGGCCCCCTCCTATTTCTCATCTACATGTTGCCCCTTGGCGACATCATCCGAAACACATCAGTTTCCACATGTACGCTGATGACACCCAGCTCTACCTCACCAAAACTTCTCTCGACCTCTCCTTGGTCTCTAAATTGTCAGACTACTTGTCCAGCATCCAGTTCTGGATGAGCAGAATATTCGGAAGACCGAAGCCATTGTTTTAGGTCCCCGTCACAAACTCAGTTCCCTAGCCACTGACTCCATCCCTCTCCCCAACTTCCGTCTGAGGCTGAACCACACTGTTTGCAACTTTGGTGTCATATTTGACCCTGAAATGAGTTTTCAACCACATATCCACAGCATAACTAAGATCGCCTATTTCCACCTCCGTAACATCGCCTGGCCCAGCTCATCTGCTGCTGAAGCCCTCATCAATGCCTTTGTTACCTCTAGACTTGACTATTCCAATGCAGTCCTGGCTGGCCTCCTATTGTGTTCCGAACAGAGATGAGACTGCACACAGGGAGGTTAAGGTAACAGTGACCTCAGTCTTTATGAAGACATTCCAGAGTGAGTAACAGGCCTTAGGGGCCGGCTTATATACAGGGCTCCCAAGGGATGCTGGGATCCCTTGGGACTTCAGGGGATGCGCTCCCTGGTGGCTGAACATGGGAGTGCATGCTTTACAGATACACAACATCACTCCTCCCAAAAGTCAACATGAAAACTATTTATAAGGTGGGGCAGTCGGGAGCCTTTCTATCCCTGGTGGACCGCCTCTGTACAAAAGTCTGTGCTGGTGTGTTGGCTGTGCCCTCTCTGGGCTGGTGTGTTGTTGACCCTGCAGGGCTGCTGGGTGAGCCTGGCCTTGCTGGGCTGTTGGGCATAATGGGTTCAATTTCCTGGTCCGGCGTGGTGTCGTTGATCCTTTGGGCATGTGTTGTGGGCTCGAAAAAGGTGGTGTCTGCTGTGGGTTTTTCAGGGCAGTCTGTGAACCGCAGCCTTGTTTGGTCCAGGTGTTTTCTGCAAATTTGTCCATTGTCTAGTTTGAGTACAAACACTCTATTCCCTTCTTTAGCTATCACCGTGCCCGCAATCCACTTGGGACCATGTCCATGGTTTAGCACATACACAGGGTCATTCAGATCAATTTCCCGTGACACAGTGGCGCGACCATCGTTTATATTTTGTTGCTGCCGCCTGCTCTCTACCTGATCATGCAGGTTGGGGTGAACCAGTGAGAGTTTGGTTTTAAGTGTCCTTTTCATGAGTAGCTCAGCAGGGGGCACCCCTGTGAGTTGAGTGGGGTCTCGTGCGGTAGCTGAGCAGTACTCGGGACAGGCGGGTTTGGAGTGAGCCGTCTGTGACTCATTTGAGGCTCTGTTTGATTGTTTGTACGCCCACTCTGCCTGCCCATTGGAGGCTGGTTTAAACGGGGCCGAGGTGACATTTTTGATCCCATTGCGGGTCATGAATTCTTTAAATTCGGCACTGGTGAAACATGGCCCGTTGTCACTGACCAGTATGTCAGGCAGGCCGTGGGTGGCAAACATGGCCCTCAGGCTTTCAATGGTGGCGGTGGCGATGCTTCCCGACATTATTTCACATTCAATCCATTTTGAAAAAGCATCCACCACCACCAGGAACATTTTACCGAGAAACAGGCCCGCATAGTCGACATGGATCCTCGACCATGGTCTGGAGGACCAGGACCACAAACATAGTGGTGCCTCTCTGGGCGCGTTGCTCAACTGAGCACACACGCTGCATTGCCGTACACAGGATTCTAAGTCAGAGTCGATACCGGGCCACCACACGTGGGATCTGGCTATCGCTTTCATCTATACCTGGATGTGTGCTGTGGAGATCCAAGACGAACATCTCCCTGCCCTTTTTGGGTAACACTACGCGGTTACCCCACAACAGGTAGTCTGCCTGAATGGACAGCGTGTCCTGTCGCCGCTGGAACGGCTTGATTAGCTCTTGCATTTCAACGGGGATGCTGGCCCAGCTCCCATGCAATGCACAGTTTTTTATTGGGACAGCAGAGGATCTTGGCTGGTCCAAGTCCTAATCTGGCGGGCCGTGACAGGTGATTTATCATTTTCAAATGCTTCCATGACCATCAACAAGTCTGCGGGCTGCGCCACCATCAACAAGTTTGCAGGCTGCGCCATTTCCACCCCCGTGGTGGGCATTGGTAGCTGACTGAGGGCATCCGCACAGTTCTCGGTGCCTGGTCTGTGGCGGATGGTATAGTTATATGCTGATAGCGCGAGTACCCACCTTTGTATGCAGGCTGAGGCATTAGTATTTATCCTCTTGTTTTCAGCGAACAGGGATATGAGGGGCTTGTGATCGGTTTCCAGCTCAAACTTGAGGCCAAACAGGTACTGATGCATTTTCTTTACCCTGAACACACACGCTAATGCCTCTTTCTCAATCATGCTGGAGGCCCTCTCGGCCTTAGACAAGCTCCTGGAGTCATAGGCGACAGGTTGCAACTTCCCCGCAACGTTAGCTTGTTGTAATACACACCCGACTCCATACGACGACACATCACATGCTAGCACAAGTCTTTTACACGGGTTATACAATACAAGCAGCTTGTTGGAGCCTAAAATGTTTCTGGCTTTCTCAAAGCAATTACTTGGTTTTTTTCCCATACCCAGTTCTCACCTTTGTGCAATAACACATGTAGGGGCTCTAAGAGGGTGTTTAACCCTGGTAGGAAGTTACCAAAATAGTTGAGGAGTCCCAGGAATGACCGCAGCTCCATGACGTTCTGTGGCCTGGGCGCGTTCCTGTCTTGGCATCTGTGGGCCGAATGCCGTCCGCCGCAATTTTTGTCCCCGAAAACTCCACTTCTGTTGCCATGAAGACGCATTTCGACCTCTTCAGCCACAGCTCTATGCGATCCAGTCACTGGAGGACCTCCTCCAGGCTTTGTAGGTGCTTGACGTTGTCCCGACCCAAGACCAATATGTCGTCCTGAAAAACCACCGTGCGTGGTACCGACTTGAGTAGGCTCTCCATGTTTCTCTGGAAGATCGCTGCAGCCGACCGAATTCCAAACGGGCATCTGTTGTAGATGAACAGTCCCTTGTGCGTGTTGATGCAGGTGAGGCCCTTCGAAGACTCCTCCAGCTCCTGTGTCATGTAGGCCGAAGACAGGTCGAGCTTGGTGAACGTCTTGCCTCTTGCCAGCATTGCAAATTGGTCATCTGCCTTAGGTAGTAGGTATTGGTTCTGTAGCGAGAAACGATTAATAGTTACTTTATAATTGCCGCAAATCCTGACCGTGCCATCACTTTTGAGTACTGGAACAATCGGGCTGGCCCACTCGCTGAATTCCACTGGTCAGATGATGCCCTCACGTTGCAGCCTGTCCAGCTCGATTTCCACTCTCTCCCTCATCATGTGAGGTACCGCTCGCGCCTTGTAGTGAATCGGTCGTGCCTCTGGGACCAAGTCGATCCGCATCTTCGCCCCGGAAAAGTTTCCAATGCCTGGCTCAAAAAGGGAAGGAAATTTGTTTAGAACCTGGGTACATGAGGCCTCATCGACATGTCATCCTAGTTCCAGCGGAATTTGCCCAGCCAGCTCCTTCCAAGCAGTGTGGGGCCATCGCCCTGGACAATCCAGAGTGGCCGTTCGTGCACCATGCCCTCGTAGGTGACCTTGACAATGGCGCTGCCCAGGACAGTGATGAGCTCTTTGGTGTACGTTCTCAGTTTCGTGTGGATGGGTCTCAGGGCTGGTCTGAGTGCCTTGTTGCACCACAGTCTCTCAAACATCTTTTTACTCATGATGGATTGGCTCGCGCCAGTGTCCAGTTCTATGGCTACGGGTAAGCCATTCAACTTTATGTTTAGCATTATAGGTGGACATTTCATCGAAAATGTGTGCACCCCATGTACTTCAGCATCTGCCTCCTCTCTCTGAGGCTCAAAATTGCTTTGAGCCACCATGGACCGATCTTCCTCTGCCACGTGGTGGTTAGCAGGTTTTGCAGAGCTTGCAACTCGTCTGCAAGCTCATTGGCGGTTGAAAACAGACCCTTTGAAGCGGCATGAATAAGTTGAATGGAAACCTCCACAACGCCAACAAAGTGTGAATTGCCTTGCATTCATCCTTTGTTGGGGACTCCGAGTCATCTGGGTCACCTAAGGCCTGCTGGCAGTTGCAGACTCATGGTTTCTGCCCTGTACATTTCTGCTCGCAAACACAGTTCCCGTTAATTTATGAACATTGCTAGCCCTTGTGTGCTGAGAGATTTGTTTGGTGTTATCACTGGTGGACATAAACGCCTGTGCTATCGCAATGGCCTTGCTGAGGGTCGGTGTCACTCCAGCCAAAAGTTTTTGTAGGATGGTCTCATGGCCAATACCCAGTACAAAAATGTCTCTGAGCATTTGCTCCAGGTAGCCATCAAACTCACATTGTCCTGCAAGTCACTTTAGCTCGGCGACGTAGCTCGCCACTTCCTGATCTTCAGATCGTTGGTACGTATTGAACCGATACCTCGCCATCAGCACGCTCTCCCTAGGGTTGAGATGCTCCCGAACCAGTGTACACAGCTCCTCATACGACTTATCTGTGGGTTTCATCGGAGCCAGAAGATTCTTCATGAGGCTGTAGGTCGGTGCCCCGCAGACCGTGAGGAGGACCGCTCTCCTTTTTGCAACGCTTCCTTCTCCTTCCAGCTCGTGGGTTACAAAGTACTGGTATAACCGTTCGACATAGGCTTCCCAGTCCTCACCCTCCGAGAACTTCCCCAGGATGCCCACAGTTTGCCGAATCTTTGCGTTGGATTTGTGTACTCGTCGCCAGTTATTGTGTTCCTAACACAGATGAGACTGCACACAGGGAGGTTAAGGCAACAGTGACCTCAGTCTTTATTAAAACACTCCAGAGTGAGGAACAGGCCTTAGGGGCCGGCTTATATACAGTGCTCCCAAGGGATGCTGGGATCCCTTGGGACTTCAGGAGATGCGCTCCCTGGTGGCGGAACATAGGAGTGCATGCTTTACAGATACACAACACCTCCCACATTCTACCCTACGTAAACTAGAGGTGATCCAAAGCTCGGCTGCCACTGTCCTAACTCGCACCAAGTCCCGTTCACCCATCACCCCTGGGCTCGCTGACCTACGTTGGCTCCCGGTTAAGCAAAGCCTCGATTTCAAAATTCTCATCCTTGTTTTCAAAACCCTCTATGACCTTGGGTCTCCCAATCTCCGTAATCTCCTTCAGCCCCACAACCCTATGAGATGTCTGTGCTCCTCTAATTCTGCCCTCTTGAGCATCCCTGATTATAATCGCTCAACCATTGGTGGCCGTGCCTTCTGTTGCTTAA
The DNA here is from genome assembly GCF_044704955.1 of Pristiophorus japonicus. NCBI lineage: Eukaryota > Metazoa > Chordata > Chondrichthyes > Pristiophoridae > Pristiophorus > Pristiophorus japonicus. The sequence goes on along the minus strand of NC_091985.1, from coordinate 112,661,611 downwards.
GCTCTGGAATTCCCTGCCTAAACCTCTCCACCTCTCGACCTCTCTTTCCTCCGTCAAAACGCTCCTTTAAACCTATCTTTTTCACCTACCCTAATTTCTCCTTATGCGGCTTGGTGTCAATATTTTTAAAGCTCTTAATACTCCTGTGAAACACCTTGGGACACTTCACTACATCAAGGAAGCAATATAAATACAAGTTGTTGTTGTTGTTGAATGTTGCTGGAGATAGTCATTAACTGGCACGAATCATGGGCCGAAAATTGTGGCCTTGCTAGGTACGTACGATGTGCTCACACACCTTAAGAGGCCTTGTAAATGCTGGTTCTTGGCACACGACACGCATGCGCCGAGAACCAGCTTTTCTGATCTGTCAAAAGAAATCCAATGCATCCCCACAGGAAGGAAATCCGCGAGGCAGAGATTGGTGTATTTGCCCAACTCTTGCCCAGCGAATGTCCTTCAAACTCTTACGTCTGGCAAAAACAGGCATATAGCCTACTTTAACCAATGTAAGTGTTTTAAAACATAGAAAAATTAAATGTCATTATTCATTTTTATATTAAAAACCATGTCCATTAAGATAAGTTTATTTTTAACTCTATTGAAACATATTAAAAAAAAATGTTAAACATTAAAAATTATATTCATTTTCAATTAATTTTATATGTGAGGTGTTTTTTTAAATTCATTTTATTGTGTTTCTTGTAAAAACGGAGCTCCCATTATTATCAATGAGAGTACTGTGGAGTGATTGGTGGCCCAGGCCTAAGTGATTCCAGGATACAAATATGTACGTGGAAGACATGTTCCCGTTCGAGGTACATTGAGGCAGAGTAGTGGGAGCTTATCTCTGCGTTTCTCTGTGCTGTACCTGCCCTGGGAGTGCCTGACACTGGAGTGTGGATTTTAATCCTCAGCAGGAGAGATGGGGAGGCCGACAGTCTTCCCAATTGGGAGGTTCCGTGTGAGGCCTCATCCAATTTACATCCTGCTGGCAAACTGTTTGCCCAAAACAGGCAGAAAAAGAAGCTGGCCTGCTCTGGAGGAATTAAAATCACAGGGCCTGTAGGCTGCCCACCAGCACCAAGGTAAGAGATCGTGGCTATTTTTCAGGTGGGAAGAGAGGGTGGCTAGCTCAGGACAGCAGAAACTCAGACTTTCCCTGTGGGAACGGGAGGAATATCCTTGCCCCACAAAGGAAAGTTTATGGCATTCTGCCAGGTTACTTCTGAGTGGGGTCAACCCTTTGTGCACTCGGCTCAGTCATCCATCAGAATGCTAATGGAGTTCGAGGGACGTCGTAGGTCCCCAATTAACATATTAATGAGGCTCGCACCTGGGCCAGGCAGATGCCTCGACCACCTAAAAAAGGCCCAGTTAAGCTGGTATAAGGTGGTGATGTAACTATTAGTATTGCACTTTTTTTGACAGACAGGCGTCTGTCCAGCCCCGCACCCCCCATGCCCGTACTGCACTTTTTTGACACTCAGGCAACAAGCCCCGCCCCTGTCAAGCTCCGGCTCCGCCCCCACCGGCCTGAATCATTCCTCCATATGGTGCCAAGAAGCAGGACCTGAGGCTCCGAATCTTTCCGCCCAGCAGGCCTGGGGCTGAGAGCGGCCGGCGTGAGGCTGAGAGCGGCTGGCATGGGCCCAAGAGTGAGAGAGAGGCTGGGGGGAGAGAGAGAGAGAGAGGCTGGGGGGGAAGAAAAGAGAGGCTGGGGGGAGAGAGAGAGGCTGTGGGGAGAGAGAGAGAGGCTGGGGAAGAGAGAGAGACTGGGGTAGAGAGAGAGACTCGGGGGTGGGGGAGAGAGACAGGCGGGGGGGGGGGAGAGAGAGACTGGAAGGGAGAGAGAGAGAGAGTCTGGGGGAAGGGAGAGAGAGACTCGGGGAGAGAGAGACAGGGGAGGGGGAGAGAGAGAGGCGGGGGGTGGAGGGAAACTGGGGGCGGGGGGAGAGAGAGAGACTAGAGCGGAGAGAGAGAGAGAGGCTGAGGGAAGAGAGATAGAGGCTGGGGGGGGAGAGAGAGAGGCTGAGGGGAGAGAAAGAGAGGCTGGGGGGGGAGAGAGAGGCTGGGGGGGGAGAGAGGCTGGGGGGAGAGAAAGAGAGGCTGGGGGGAGAGAGAGAGGCTGTGGGGAGAGAGAGAGAGAGGCTGGGGAAGAGAGAGAGACTGGGGTAGAGAGAGAGACTCGGGGGTGGGGGAGAGAGACAGGCGGGGGGGAGAGAGAGACTGGAGGGGAGAGAGAGAGAGTCTTGGGGGAGGGAGAGAGAGGCTGGGGGAGAGAGAGACTGGGGAAGGGGAGAGAGAGAGGTGGGGGGGTGGAGAGAGACTGGGAGCGGGGGGAGAGAGAGAGAGGCTGAGGGAAGAGAGATAGAGGCTGGGGGGGGGGAGAGAGAGAGGCTGGGGGAGAGAGAGAGACTGGGGGGGAGAGAGAGAGGCTGGGGCAGAGAGAGTGAGAGACACAGGTGGGGGGAAGATGGATTACGTTCTTCCAACCCCCTACAAGGGACATCGTTGAAGTGGATGATATCCAGAAGTCACGACACTGTCACTATTCACTTAATCCTCAATAAACCTGTTAACAATCCATACACAATGTCCCATATACGGTGGGGGTGGGGTGGCGGACGGATGTACTTGGACTGGGGCATGGGGCTTTGGCTGGCCCTTGCTGTCTTCTGGGGAGTTCTGTCCTCTGCCGCTTCAGGAAGTCAAAGTGGATTGATTTACAATTTGCAAAGTCAGTGAAACCTTGGGATGGGTGGTTCCAGTTAAACATTGCTGTGAAATTTCAGGGTGTGGCTTATCCTCCAAGGGGACCAATCATAGACAAAAGGTGGAGCATGATGGCCATTTTGGCAGTACAAATAAGCATGTTCATAAGGCCGGATCGAGCAGAAATTTTATTCACGTCTCATTTAATTGCACACCCACCCCTCTTCCCAGTGGACGTGGTGGGTTAAAGTCTCACCCTGGGTGTTTGAAATGTGAAGCGATCCATTCCCCAGCACTAACAATCTTTATCTCGATGAGCATAAAAATAACAAAATCAATTTGTCCTGGGATTCCCCAGACAAACAACATGAGAGCAGCAGCCGATCGGGAGATAAAGGAGCGAGTGGGAGAGCCAGAACACAAACATGAGAGGAGCAGCTCGGCGGGAGCTACAAAGAGCCAGCCCAACCAACTCCAACCAGCTCCAACTGACCTGGGAGGATAAGAAAAAACGGACGTCACAGGAGAGCAGGGAAGTGATTGGTTGGTCAATTTTCTCTTTTTTCTTGGTCATAGGTTTAAATTAAGAGCTTGGATTAAAAACTAAACTTAAATACATTAGAGATTGCAGGATAGGCGATGTGTTACTGCTGCAACATGTGGAAGCTGGTTGACCCCATTGAGGTCCACGGCGACCACATCTGCAGTAAGTATCTGCAGCTCACGGAACTTTGGCTCCATGTTGATGAGCTGGAGACACTGCGACACATCAGGGAGGGGGTGAGTTATCTGAACACTGTTCCAGGAGGCAGTCACATCCCTTAGATTAATTAATTCAAATTTGCTCCGTGGTCAGGGACAGGAAGGTGTGACTACGAGCGAGGCAGGCATGGGGACCCAGGAGGTAGTGATGGATGAGCCCCAGTCCTTGCTCTTGTCCAACAGGTACGTGATTCTTACTCCTTGTGTGGACGGGAGCAGGGACTGCAGGGAGGATGAGCAAACTGACCACAGCACTGTGGTACAGGGGGTCATTCAAGTGGGGTGAGCAAAAAGGAATGTTGTCATGACAGTATCATTAGGGAGATAGATACTGTTCTCTTCAGCCGAGAGCATAAGTCCCGAAGGCTGTGTTGCCTGCCCGGTGCCAGGGTTATGGGCTACAGAGGAATTTCGAGTGTGAGGGGGAAGATCCAGTTGTCGTAGTCCACATAGGTGGCAATTAAAATAGTTAGAACAAAGAACGAGGTTCTGCTGAGGGAGTATGATCAGCTAGGGGCTAAATTAACAAGCAGAACCACAACGGCAAATTTGCATAAGGTTAATAAGATCAGAGAGTTAAACACATGGCTCAAATACTGGTGTGGGAGAAATGGGTTTCGCTTCATGGGACACTGGCACCAGTACTGGGGTAAGAGGGAGCTGTTCCATTGGGATGGGCTTCATTTGAACCATGCTAGGACTAGTGTCCTGGTGAATTGAATAACTAGGGCTGTCGAGAGGGTTTTAAACAAAATAGTGGGGGAGAGGGTTCAGGTGAGCGGAAATTTAAAAAGTCAAAGAGAAAGGAGAAGGCAATAGAGCAGGGGTAATAATAATCAGCATGTGACAGGAAGGGACAGAATGTATAATAATAAGAGTGTATCAGAAAATGGGGTCAAAGCAGGGAAAAATGGTAAAAAGACAAAATTAAAAACTCTTTATCTGAATGCACGCAGCATTCGTAACAAGATAGATGAGTTAACGGCACAAATAGATATAAATGGGTATGATCTGATAGCCATTACAGAGACATGGTTGCAAGGTGACATAGAAACATAGAAAATAGGTGCAGGAGTAGGCCATTCGGCCCTTCGAGCCTGCAATAAGATCATGGCTGATCATTCCCTCAGTACCCCTTTCCTGCTTTCTATTCATACCCCTTGATCCCTTTAGCCGTAAGGGCCATATCTAACTCCCTCTTGAATACATCCAACGAACTGGCATCAACAACTCTCTGCGGTAGGGAATTCCACAGGTTACCAACTCTCTGAGTGAAGAAGTTTCTCCTCACTTCAGTCCTAAATGACTTACCCCTTATCCTTAGACTGTGTCCCCTGGTTCTGGACTACCCCAACATCGGGAACATTCTTCCTGCATCTAACCTATCCAGTCTCGTCAGAATTTTATATGTTTCTATGAGATCCCCTCTCATTCTTCTAAACTCCAGTGAATACATAAGAACATAAGAACATAAGAATTAGGAACAGGAGTAGGCCATCTAGCTCCTCGAGCCTGCTCCGCCATTCAATAAGATCATGGCTGATCTGGTCGTGGACTCAGCTCCACTTACCCGCCCTCTCCCCGTAACCCTTAATTCCCTTATTGGTTAAAAATCTATCTATCTTTGACTTGAAAACATTCAATGAACTAGCCTCAACTGCTTCCTTGGGCAGAGAATTCCACAGATTCACAACCCTCTGGGAGAAGAAATTCTTTCTCAACTCGGTTTTAAATTGGCTTCTCCGTATTTTGAGGCTGTGCCCCCTAGTTCTAGTCTCCCAGTCGATCCAGTCTCTCCTCATATGTCAGTCCTGCCATCCCGGGAATCAGTCTGGTGAACCTTCACAGCATTCCCTCAATAGCAAGAACATCCTTCCTCAGATTAGGAGACCAAAACTGAACACAATATTCCAGGTGAGGCCTCACCAAGGCCCTGTATAACTGCAGTAAGGCCTCCCTGCTCCTATACTCAAATCTCTTAGCTATGAAGGCCAACATACTATTTGCTTTCTTCACCACCTGCTGTACCTGCATGTCAACTTTCAATGACTGATGTACCATGATACCCAGGTCTCGTTGCACCTCTCCTTTTCCTAATCTGCTGCCAAGTGACAAAGACTGGGAACTGAATATTCAGGCGTATTTGACAATTCAGAAGGAAAAACAGAAAGGAAAAGGAGATGGGGTAGCACTGTTAATAAAGGATGAGATCAGTGCAGTAGTGAGAAATGATATTGGCTCAGAAGATCAAGATGTAGAATAAGTTTGGGTAGAGATAACAAATAATAAGGGGAAGAAGTCACTGCTGGGCATAATCTATAGGCTCCCTAATAATAGCTACACTATGGGATGGGATATAAATCAAGAAATAATGGAGGCTTGTAAGAAAGGTACAGCAATAATCATGGGCGATTTTAATTTTTATATTGATTGGACAAATCCAATTGGCCAAGGTAGCATTGAGGAAGAGTTCATAGAGTGTATCCGGGATGGTTTCTTCGAACAGTATGTTGTGGAACTAACCAGGGAGCAGACTATCCTGGATCTGGTACTGTGTAATGAGACAGGATTAATAAATGATCTCATAGTAAAGGATCCTCTAGGAAAGAGTGATCATAGCATGGTTGAATTTCAAATTCAGTTGGAGGGTGAAAAAGTTGGATCTCCAACCAGTGTTCTGATCTTAAATAAATGTGATTACAAAGGTATGAAGGCAGAGTTGGCTAAAGTGGACTGGGAAAATAGATTAAAGTGTAAGATGGTTGTGAAGCAGTGGTAGACATTTAAGGAGATGTTTAATAACTCTCAACAAAAATATATTCTAGTGAGAAGAAAGATTTTAAGAGAAGGGAAAACCATCTGTGGCTAACTAAGGAAGCAAAGGATGGTATCAATTTGAAAACAATGGCATACAAAGTGGCCAAGATTAGTGGGAGGCCAGAACATTGGGGAATTTTTTAAACCAGCAAAGGATGACTAAAAACATAATAAAGAGAGGGAAGATAGATTATGAGAGTAAACTAGCAAGAAATATGAAAACAGATAGTAAGAGCTTCTACAGATATATAAAAAGGAAGAGATTAGCAAAAGTAAATGTTGGTCCCTCAGAGGATGAGACTGGGGAATTAATAATGGGAAACAGGGAAATGGCAGTGACGTTTGACAAATATTTTGTACTGGTCTTCACGGTAGAAGACACTAAAAACATCCCAATAGTGGATAATCAAGGGGCTATAGGGAGGGAGGAACTTAATACAATCACTATCACTAAAGAAGTAGTACTCAGTAAGATAATGGGGCTAAAGGTGGACAAGTACCCTGGACCTGATGGCTTGCATCCTCGGGTCTTAAAAGAAGTGGCTGCAGAGATAGTGCATGCAAAATCCCCTGGATCCTGGGGAGGTCCCAGTGGAATGGAAAACTGCAATTGTAACGCCCCTATTTAAAAAAGGAGGCAGACAGAAAGCAGGACATTGTAGACCAATTAGCCTAACATTGGTTGTTGGGAAAATGCTGGAGTCCATTATTAAGGAAACTGTAGCGGGACATTTGGAAAAACATAATTCAATCAAGCAGAGTCAGCATGGTTTTATGAAAGGGAAGTCATGTTTGACAAATTTGCTCGAGTTCTTTGAGGATGTAGCGAGTAGGGTGGATAAGGGGGAACCATTGGATTTGGATTTCCAGAAGGCATTTGATAAGGTGCCACATAAAAGGTTACTGCTCAAGATAAAAGCTCATGGGGTTGGGGACAATATATTAGCATGGATAGCGGATTGGCTAAGTAACAGAAAAGAGAGAGTCCAGAAAATTACCCATTTATCCCGTTGAAAAATGGTAACTAGTGGGGTGCCATAGGGATTGGTGCTGGGCCTCAACTATTTACAATCTATATTAATGACTTGAGTAAAGGGACCAAATGTAATGTAGCCATGTTTGCTGATGATACAAAGATGGGTAGGAAAGCAAGTTGTGAGGAGGACACAAAAAATCTGCAAAGGGATATAGACAGGCTAAGTGAGTGGGCAAACATTTGGCAGATGGAATACAATATGGAAAAGTGTGAGGTTATCCACTTTGGCAGGAAAAATAAGAACGCAAATTACTATTTAAATGTAGAGAAATTACAAAATGCTGCAGTACAGAGGGACCTGGGGGTTCTTGTGCATGAAACACAAAAAGTTAGTATGCAGGTACAGCAAGTAATCAGGAAGGCAAATGGAATTGCCTTTATTGCAAGGGGGATAATAAATATAAAAGTAAGGAAGTCCTGCTCCAACTGGAGTACTGCGTACGGTTTTGGTCTCCTTATTTAAGGAGGGATATACTTGCATTGGAGGCAGTTCGGAGAAGGTTCACTGGGTTGATTCCCGAGGTGAAGGGGTTGTCTTATGAAGAAAGGTTGGGCCTATACTCATTGGAGTTTAGAAGAATGAGAGGTAAGATATGAGGGGGTTTGACAAGGTAGATGTAGAGAGGATGTTTCCCGTCATGGGGGAATCTAGAACTAGGGGGCATAGTTTCAGAATAAAGGGTCGCCCATTTAGAACTGAGATGAGGAGGAAATTCTTCTCGCAGGGTGTCGTAAATCTATGGAATTCCCTGCCCCAGAGAACTGTGGAGCCTGGGTCATTGAATATATTTAAGGTGGAGATAGACAGATTTTTGAGTGATAAGGGAGTGAAGGGTTATGGGGAGCAGGCAAGCTGAGCCCAAGATCAGATCTTCCATGATCGTATTAAATGGCGGAGCAGGCTTGAGGGGTCAAATGGCCTATTCCTGCTCCTATTTCTTATGTTCTTAAGTCCCAGGATTAATTCTCAATCCGTGATGTGCACAGAGGATTCTATTGGCTTCAGTTTTTCTAGAGCAGCGAAATAAAAATAAACAGTAAGAGATCCTATTCCTAATTGCTGAAATCTGGAATGTGTGATTTCCATTGAAGACACAATCAGGTTTGACTGGGAGTCCTCACACAGTTGAATAGTCTGAAAATGCTGCTGGGTTACCTATGAAGAGTAGCCACAAAGGTGAGGTATCAAAGTGTGGGAAATGACACCCCAGGCTGGATCAATGACCTCGGGAGAGGAGGTTTTGGAGGATCTACACCCCTGTGTTGAGGTAGCACTGGTCTCCATATCGGAGCATCTCCAGGAAGGACCAGTGTGGCTTTCAGCTTTTATATGCCAACCCTAAGGCAGATGCAGAGGAGACTGAACAGGACAGGCATTTGAAGTAACATAAGACTGCTCATATTACATTCATATGTCTACATACCAATATTGTTTGCCTACTATACTTATTAACGGGTGTTTAGGACCACCAGGACACTGCGCATAGAGGAACCTTCAGGAAACTCGATCACAGATGATTGCACGCCACTCAATTTCCCATTGCTTACTTAAATGAGCTGAATGTCAAGCAGTCTCCATTAGATGGGTGTGGTCCTTCCCACATAATTTCCTGCTTCACTCTGTGCCCAGGCAATCTTTTGAGCCCCAGCAGGAGAGGGAAAAAAATCTGCCACATACTGTTTTCATCACTCCACTGCTCCAGTTTTCACAGCGAAAACCTTCAACCATAAAAGATTCATCAAAAACCAAGGGCGCAAAATTGGTTTGGTAGTGCCCATTGTTTGGAAGCTACGGGTGCCATTCGGCGACCGAAATGGCGTCCGATGTGTGCGTTCACATTTACGCCTTCAATTGGCATCTTGATGAGTGCATTAGTGTGTGTGCAGCTATCGCCCACCGGAAGTATGCTGAGCAGGCAGATCATGATGTCAATCAATGTGCAATGCTGATTTGATGCCAGTGGTGGCATTTGGAGCTCAATGCTCCAGCCGACATCTTCTCTTAAGTTCGCTTAGCTGAACATGTGTTCAACAGCAGGGAGAACCCCCCACCAGCGCTATTTAAAGGGATCATCACATACTTACAGGTTGATTTCTTCTGGCTATTGATACAAATCTACTAGTGTTTGGTGCTTTGCACAGTTCTGTCAAGTTGCAAAAGTCTATGGGGAGTGGTATGGCAGCTGACTTCAAGGCTTCTGCACAAACCAATTGCTCCCAGGCATGGATGCAATACTCGGTATTCCCCTTGGAATACAGCATGACTGGGAGAATGAGGAGAGGACAAGCTGCCGGAAGAGGAAGGGGGAGGAGGGGAGAAGGGCTCTCTTCATGAGATCATATCCGCCTAGGGTGTTCAGGAGCAAATGTTCTACCTGAACTTAAGTGAGGAACAGTGTGTCAGCCATCTGCGCTTCAATAAGGAAATCCTCACTGAAATCTTCCACCGGCTGCACCGCAGTCATAGAATCATGGAATGGTTAAAGCACAGAAGGACGCCATTTGGCCCATCGAGCCAGTGCCGGCGACAACTGCAACCTCAGAGCAGGGCAAGGACACATTGCCAGTTGAAGTGAAGGTGACAGAGCCGATGAACGTTTATGTGTTTTGAATCTTCCAGGCTGCCTCTGGAGATATTTGCAGCATCTCACAGCTTGTCGGCCACTGTTGCATAAGGAAGGTAACTGAAGCTCTCTATTCAAAGAGAGCTGACTACATTTCATTCTCGCTTGCCACATATGAGCAGGCAAAGCAAGCGTGTGGCTTCACAAGGATGTAGGCTTCCCCATGGTGCCAGGTGGCATTGACTGCATGCACATCGCTTTGCTGCCGCTGCATGAGGACTCTGCCATGTACCGGAACCAAAAGGGATTCCACTCCCTCAACGTCCTGCTGGTGTGCGACCATAGGCAGTGAATCAATCATGCAGGCCAATGCCTGGTATCCTGGCAGCAGTCAATATACCTTTATTTTGTGGTGGTCCACTGTGCAATCTGCATTCGAGCCACCACGACAAACCAAAGGGTGGCTACAGGGTAACAAGGACTATCTACTGACTCTGGTGTGCAACGCACGCACACGTGCGCAGCATGCATACAATGGAAGCCATGCTGCCTCACGAAATGTGATTGAGCAGTTCATTGGTGTGCTGAAATAACGCTTCCCCTGCTTGGATTGGTCTGGAGGAGCCCTGCAATACTCAGCAGAGCAGGTGCCAAGACTCGTGGTGGGCTGCTGAATGCTGCACAATCTCGCATGAGAGGACAGCCTTTAGCACCAGCTATACAGTGAGCAGCTGAGGATAAAGAGCATGAGGTTGTGGAGAAAGAAAAGGGAGAAGGCAACCTAGACAGCCCCTTTCTGGCTAGGCTGTTCGTGACCGACTCATTCCCCATTCACCAACAGTCCCACACCTTACCTTCCCTCTGTCACTGACCATCACAGTGTCTGCTTGGCCACAATGCAAAAGTAAAAGCCACCACAAAATAAACATTACAAGCCAAATTTATAAATCAAATCATGCCATATTATATACAAATATAAATAATCACCCCTGTGTATTCCCTTAGTGTCTGTCTTCCTTCTGTCTTTGCCTGTCTAGTGCAGCATGGCTGGTGGAAGGCTGCTGACTTTCAGTGGGGGAAGCTGCAGGTGACCTTGGAGGATGACCCCGAGCAGCTCTGGGCCTAGAAGGCCTGGGTTCGGATGGCACCAGCTCGGCATGGGCGGCAGCAGTCTGGGCTGGCTGGCTGACAGGCAACAGGAAGGACACTGGCAGAGTGGCAGTGGTGGGAGGACGAATGCTGTCATCCTGAGAGAGAACAGCGGGTTCGTGCTCCATGGAGCCATTGTCACTCCCCTGGGTTGGTGCCTTAGCAATCCTACTGATCTGTTGGAGGACAGATTGCTGGACTGTTGGAACAACCTGAGAGCCCCTTTAAACACTGTAATCCACAGCCGTGATTGCAGCAGTCCGAACTTGCATGGCAGCAAGTTGACTGTGCATGACTGAAGTCTGAGCTTCCACTGCAGCACTCAGTCATTGGGTGGCTGTTGCTTGTGCTGCAATGGAAGTTGTCACATTGGCCATCAGGCGCTGCATCATGGTTGGATCCACAGGTGTGCGAACGAAGTTGGCCACCATTCCATGCTGGGAAGGATGGGCTTCAAGCTCTGCGCAAAGCCCTGCGCCAAGCTGGTGCCGGTCTCCTCCAAGCTCCTTGACATGAAAAAGAAAAAGACTTGCATTTATATAACGCCTTTCATGACCTCAGGATGTCCCAAAGTGTTTCACTGACAATGAAGAACTTTTTTTGAAGCGTAGTGACTGTTGTTCTGTAGGAGACTCGACCAATACTTCGTGGCCAACGAGCTGGAAGGGGATGAGAACGCCACCAAACGAAGGGCGATCCTCCTAACTGTCTGTGGGGCAACAACCTATGGCCCCATGAAGAATCTCCTGGCCCCGGCAAAACCGACATAGAAATCCTATGAAGAATTGTGTACGCTGGTCCGGGAGCACCTAAATCCTAAGGAAAGAGTTTAAGAGTTTTGATGGCGAGATATCGGTTCTACACGTGTCAACAATTGGAGGGCAAGGAAGTGGCGAGCTACGTCACCGAACTAAGGCGCCTTGCAGGACATTGTGAGTTTGAGGGATTCCTAGAACAAATGCCCAGAGACTTTTTTGTACTGGGCATCAGACATGAGACAATCCTTCGCAAACTGTTGACTGTAGAAACTCTGAATCTAAGTAAAGCCATAATGATAGCCCAGGCATTTATGTCCACCAGCGACAACACCAAACAGATTTCGCAGAATAAAGAAGTTTCGGCCAGTACTGTGCATAAAGTAACGTTGGTTTTGAGCAGAAATGTACATGGCAGAACGTACACGCCGGCTACTGTGGCCTGACCTCAATTGACCCAGAGTCCGCCATCATCTGTTAATGCGAGGCAGTTAAAACCTTGTGGCGCTGCAGAGGTGATCATCGGCCCCATCAATGCCGCTTTAAGCACTATGTGCTGCAGAACAATGGGACACCTCCAGCGAATGTGCAGGCGAGCTGCAATCCCTGCAAACCCTGCAAACCACCACGTTGCAGAGGAAGATCGATCCACAGTGGATCAGACGAATTGGAAACTCGTACGGAGGAGGCAGAGGTGTACGGGGTACACACGTTCACGACGAAATGCCCACCAATAATGTTGTAAGTTGAACTGAACGGTATTCCAGTATCTATGGAGCTGGACACGGGGGCAAGTCAGTCCATAATGAGTAAAACGGCCTTCGACAGGCTGTGGGGAAAGAAGGCACACAGGCCCAAGCTCAGCCCCATTCACACCAAACTAAGGACTTACAAAAAGGAACAATCCCTGCAATTGGCAGTGCTGAAGTCAAAGTCTCCTGTGATGGAGCAGTACATGAACTCCCGCTGTGGATTGTGCCAGGGGATGGCTCCATGTTGTTTGGCAGAAGCTGGCTGGGAAAAATCCGCTGGAAGTGGGACGACATCCGAGCGCTTTCGTCCGTCGACGACGCCTCAGGTACCCAGGTTCTGAGCAAGTTCCCATCGTTGTTTGAGACAGGCATTGGAAGTTTCTCAAGGGCAAAAGTACAGATCCATTTGGTTCCCGATACGCGACCCATCCACCACAAGGCTCGGGCGGTACCATACATGATGCGTGAAAAAGTGGAAATCGAGCTAGACAGATTGCAACGCGAAGGCATTATCGTGCCGGTGGAATTCAATGACTGGGCCAGTCTGATTGTTCCGGTACTCAAGGAGGACGGCTCTGTTAGAATTTGCGGGGACTATAAAGTAACAATTAACCGTTTTCGCTGCAGGACCAGTACCCGCTGCCCAAGGCAAACGACCTATTTGCGACCCTGGCTGGAGGGAAGACGTTCACCAAGCTGGACCTGACCTCGGCCTACATGGCGCAGGAGCTGGAGGAGTCTTCGAAAGGCCTCACCTGCATCAACACACACAAAGGTCTGTTCATCGAAAACTGGTGCCTGTTCGGGATTCGGTCGGCTGCAGCGATCTTCCAGCGGAACATAGAGAGCCTGCTAAAGTCGGTTCCTTGCACAGTGGTCTTCCAGGACGACATACTGGTTACAGGTTGGGACACCATGGAGCACTTGAAGAACCTGGAGGAGGTTCTTAGTCGGTTGGATCACGTGGGGCTCAGGTTGAAACGCTCGAAATGTGTTTTCCTGGAAAAGGAAGGAGAATCGCAGCAGACGGCATCAGACCCACCGACGCCAAGACAGAAGCCATCAAGAACGCACCACGACCACAGAACGTGACGGAGCTGCAGTCGTTCCTGGAACTCCTTAACTACTTCGGTAATTTCCTACCTGGGTTAAGCACCCTGCTCGAACCCCTACATGCACTACTGTGCAAGGGAGACGACTGGGTATGGGGGAATTCACAAGAGGCTGTCTTTAAGAAAGCCAGAAATCTATTGTGTTCAAACAAACTGCTTGTCCTGTGTAATCCTTGTAAACGAGTAGTGCTAGCTTGCGATGCTTCGTCATACGGGGTCGGGTGTGTGTTACAACAGGCTAATGAATCGGGGATTTTGCAACCAGTTGCGTATGCATCCAGGAGTTTGTCCAAGGCTGAAAGGGCCTACAGCATGATTGAAAAAGAGGCTCTGGCATGTGTTTACGAGGTAAAAAAAATGCACCAGTACTTATTTGGCCTCAAGTTTGAGCTTGAAACTGACCACAAGCCGCTCATATCACTGTTCTCTGAGAGCAAAGGGATTAATACCAATGCCTCTGCCCACATCCAAAGATGGGCCCTCACACTGTCGGCATACAACTATGTAATCCGCCACAGACCGGGCACAGAGAACTGCGCAGATGCTCTCAGTCAGCTACCATTGCCCACCACTGGGGTGGAAATGGCACAGCCAGCGGACTTGCTCATGGTCATTGAGGCATTTGAGAAGGAGAAATTCCTCATTACGGCCCGCCAGATCAGGACCTGGACCAGCCAGGATCCTTTACTGTCCTTGGTAAAAAAACTGTGTCCTCCATGGGAGCTGGTCCGATGTCCCAGTGAAGATGCAGGAAGCGATTAAGCCGTTCCACAGTCGCAAAGATGAGCTGTCCCTGTAGGCGGACTGTCCTTTGTGGGGCAATCGCGTAGTCTTGCCCAAGAAAGGCAGAGACACATTCATTTGTGAACTGCACAACTCCCACCCAGGCATTGTAATGATGAAAGCCATAGCCAGATCCCATGTGTGGTGGCCTGGCATCAACTCCATTTAGAGTCATGTGTGCGCCAGTGCAACACTTGCTCTCAGCTGAGCAATGCACCCAGAGAGACACCACTAAGTTTGTGGTCCTGGCCATTCAAACGTGGTCGAGGATCCATGTAGACTATGCGGGCCCATTCCAAGGCAAAATGTTTTTGATTGTCGTGGACGTTTACTCAAAGTGGATTGAATGTGCAATAATGTCTGTAAGCACATCCACAGTCACCATTGAAAGTCTACGAGCTATGTTTGCCATGCACGGCTTGCCTGATGTCCTAGTCAGCGACAATGTGCCGTGCTTCACCAGTGATGAATTCAAGGAATTCATGACCCGCAACAGGATCAAACACATCACATCTGCCCCGTTCAAGCCGCATCCAACGGCCAGGCAGAACGGGCAGTTCAGACCATCAAGCAAAGCTTGAAACGTGTGTCGGAAGGCTCCCTGCAGACCTGGTTGCCCTGAGTACTACTCAGCTACCGCACCAGACCCCATTCACTCACCGGGATTCCCCCAGCTGAGCTGCTCTGAAAAGGGTGCTTAAATGGTCATAAATGGTCAGACTGAATACTGTGTGTAATGAGCAAGTGTGACCTTAGCTCCTTTATTAAGGTTCCAGAGTGCAGGTACCTCGTGGGTGGCCTGCTTATATAACCGTGCTCCCAAGGAATGCTGGGATCCCTTGGGACTCCAACAGGTAGACTCTCTGGTGGTCAGATGTGATGCAGGTTACAAAGGGTTAAATATATAATCTCACTCCCCCGTGAAGTCAACATTACACATATTTACAAGGTGAGACGATCAGGGGCTTTGTGCTCCCTTGTCGATCGTCTCGGTACAAATGCGGGTATGGAGGGGTTGGTCAATTCTTCACTGGGCTGTTGAACAGCCGGCCTTGCCGGGCTGCTGGGGATGATGATGTTTTGTGGTCAACCATGATGTCAATTGTCACTTGTGTGTGTGTCGGAGGGTCAAAGTTGGTGGTGTCCTCGTCGGGTTGTTCGTAGCTGTTGGTGAACCGCAAATTGATTTGGTCCAAGTGTTTTCTGTGCATTTGTCCATTGGTCAGTTTGACCATTGGCTGTGACGGTGCCAGCAAGCCATTTGGGACCATGTCCATAATTGAGCACAAACACAGAATCATTGATCTCAATATCGCGTGACAAGTTTGCGCGGTCATGGTACACACTTTGTTGATGCCGCTTGTCCTCCACGTAATCATGTAGATCAGGGTGGACCAGAGAGTGCCTTGTTTTAAGCGCCCTTTTCATGTGCAATCAAGTGACGGTGTTATGTCTTCATCATCATTCTTTTGTTGGTGTTCCTCCACTGCATAGCCAGGCAGCACCTCTTGGGTATCTAAAAGAAAAAATGCACAAGGGTACAATGGAACATAAGAGCATAAGAATTATTTCTTATGCTCTTATATTTTCAATGCCCACAATTCCTTGCGAGCTCCACAGCCTCACTTCCAGTGGCAGTGCAAAGTTCGAATGCTGCACCTGGACAGGAACTTCGGGTCGGATGTCTCCAGTAACGCCAGCACGACGCGTTTCATGGAAGGTAAGCGCTGCGCCACCAATCTTCACCCACAGACGAATTTAGCCCCGTTAGCGTTGCAGCCGTTTTCAGCGACCGTTAACTCCAGTTGCCAGTGACAGCGGCAATGTTCGTGGCATACACGAATTTCTAGGCCATTCTGTTTTTCTTTACTTCCTGCTAAAGTAAATAACTTCATATTTCCTCACATTATACTCCATCTGCCACCTTACAGCCCACTCATTTAACCTGTCTATCCCTTTGCAGGCTTGTTGTGTCCTCCTCACAGCTTACTTTCCCACGTAGCTTTGTATCATCAGCGCATTTGGAAAATGGTGACATGATAGGTCCAAGTCAGCATGGATTTGTGAAAGGGAGATCATGCTTGACAAATCTTCTGGAATTTTTTGAGGATGTTTCCAGTGAAGTGGACAAAGGAGAACCAGTTGATGTGGTATATTTGGACTTTCAGAAGGCTTTCGACAAGGTCCCACACAGGAGATTAATGTGCAAAGTTAAAGCACATGGGATTGGGGGTAGTGTGCTGATGTGGATTGAGAACTGGTTGTCAGACAGGAAGCAAAGAGTAGGAGTAAATGGGTACTTTTCAGAATGGCAGGCAGTGACTAGTGGGGTACCGCAAGGTTCTGTGCTGGGGCCCCAGCTGTTTACATTGTACATTAATGATTTAGACGAGGGGATTAAATGTAGTATCTCCAAATTTGCGGATGACACTAAGTTGGGTGGCAGTGTGAGCTGCGAGCAGGATGCTATGAGGCTGCAGAGTGACTTGGATAGGTTAGGTGAATGGGCAAATGCGTGGCAGATGAAGTATAATGTGGATAAATGTGAGGTTATCCACTTTGGTGGTAAAAACAGAGAGACAGACTATTATCTGAATGGTGACAGATTAGGAAGGGGGAAGGTGCAGCGAGACCTGGGTGTCATGGTACATCAGTCATTGAAGGTTGGCATGCAGGTACAGCAGGCGGTTAAGAAAGCAAATGGCATGTTGGCCTTCATAGCGAGGGGATTTGAGTACAGGGGCAGGGAGGTGTTGCTACAGTTGTATAGGGCCTTGGTGAGGCCACACCTGGAGTATTGTGTACAGTTTTGGTCTCCTAACTTGAGGAAGGACGTTCTTGCTATTGAGGGAGTGCAGCGAAGATTCACCAGACTGATTCCCGGGATGGTGGGACTGACGTTTCAAGAAAGACTGGATCAACTGGGCTTGTATTCACTGGAGTTCAGAAGAGTGAGAGGGGACCTCATAGAAACTTTTAAAATTCAGACGGGTTTGGACAGGTTGGATGCAGGAAGAATGTTCCCAATGTTGGGGAAGTCCAGAACCAGGGGTCACAGTCTAAGGATAAGGGGTAAGCCATTTAGGACCGAGATGAGGAGAAACTTCTTCACCCAGAGAGTGGTGAACCTGTGGAATTCTCTACCACAGAAAGTAGTTGAGGCCAATTCACTAAATATATTCAAAAGGGAGTTAGATGAAGTCCTTACTACTCGGGGGATCAAGGGGTATGGCGAGAAAGCAGGAAGGGGGTACTGAAGTTTCATGTTCAGCCATGAACTCATTGAATGGCGGTGCAGGCTAGAAGGGCTGAATGGCCTGCTCCTGCACCTATTTTCTATGTTTCTATGTTTTTCTATGTCAGCAAACTTGGAGACATTACATTTGGCCCCTTCATCGAATCCATCAATATACAGGCAACTCTCGATTATCCGTACACGGAGCCAACGGGAAACCGTAGTAACGGGATTTAAAATTCTGTTGCGAACAAGTGAAAAGACAGCTCCAAATAATTTGGAAAAAATCGCCTTCCAAACACTGTGCTCATTTGTATTTGCACATTCTCTCTCTCACACTCACACTCGCACTCGCACATTCTCTCTCTCACACATTCTCTCTCTCAGTCACCGTAAAAATCTCCCTCCTCTGCCCTCGCTTTGCTGGTGTGTGTGCGTGCTGCTGCAGCCGCTGTCTCTCGCGGCCACCGCTGACGTTGGGAACGGGGGCAATGCCGGCACTGGGTTCCAGGCACAGAACCTGTACATGCATGCTGGTAATGTCCATCTTTTGTTACTGTCTGTATTGATTCATTAAAGTTTTAACTTATAAATATAAACTCGCCCTAACGATTGTATTTATTCATTAAAGTTTTATCTTCAAAATGTAGACTCACCCTGTAGTGTATGGAGAAAGAGTCAGACTGAACACTGTGAGCTCAAAGTAAAGTGTGACCTTAGTCTTTTATTGCAGGTCTCCAGAGTGCCTCTCCAACCTGTGAAGCCTCCTTAAATACCTGTGCTCTCAAGGGATTATGGGATCCCTTGGGACTCCGGGGAATGAACCCTCTGGTGGCTGTACAGAGTAAATCAAAGTCCACGTATATATCAATTTTCCCCCCCCCAAAGTCAATCGGGTAATTATTTACAATGTGAGTCAATCTGGGGCCCTTCTTGCCCTGGTTGATCGTCTCGGTGTGAAAGATGGTGTTGTTGAATCATTTGTTGGGCCCTCGCTGGGCTGCTGTGCAGCTGGTCTTGCTGGGCTGCCTGGTGTGTTGGGCCCTGCAGGGCTGCTGTAGATGATGGGTTCTGCTTCGTGGTCAACCGTGGTGTCGGTTGCCTTTGGTGTGTATGTTGGGGGATCAAAAAAGTTGGGTCCAAGGTGGGTTGCTCAGGATAGTCCGTGAATCTGAGTTTGATTTGGTCCAAGTGTTTCCGGTGAATGAGTGCATTTGAAAGTTTGACCCGAAACACCCTGCTCCCCTCTTTGGCCACGACAATGCCGGGAAGCCACTTGGGACCTTGTTCACAATTTAATACAAATACAGGATCATTGACTTCAATCTCGCGTGACACATTTGCGCTATCATGGTATGCACTTTGTTGAAGCCGCCTGCTCTCTACCTGTTCATGTAGATCAGGGTGAACTAACGAGATCCTTGTCTTAAGTGCTCTTTTCATGAGCAATTCAGCAGGTGGGATCCCAGTGAGCGAGTGGAGTCTCGTGCGGTAGCTAAGCAGGACTCGGGATAGGCGAGTCTGCAGTGAGCCTTCAGTTACCCTCTTCAAGCCTTGCTTGATGGTTTGCACTGCCCTCTCTGCCTGACCATTGGACGCTGGTTTACACGGGGTAAATGTGAAATGTTTGATCCTGTTACAGGTCATGAATTCTTTGAACTCAGCACTGGTAAAACATGGCCTGTTGTCGCTCACCAGAACATCGGGTAAGCCATGTGTGGCAAACATGGCCCGCAGGCTTTCAGTCGTGGCAGTGGATGTGCTAGCCGACATTATCTCACATTCAATCCACTTGGAGTATGCATCTACAACCACAAGGAACATTTTACCCAAGAACGGGCCTGCATAGTCGACGTGTATCCTCGATCACGGTTTGGAGGGTCAAGAGCATAAACTTAGCGGCACCTCCCTGGGTGCATTGCTTAATTGCAAGCATGTATCACATCTGTGAATGCAGGACTCTGAGTCCGCATCGATACTGGGCCACCACACGTGGGATCTGGCTATCGCTTTCACCATTACGATGCTTGGGTGGGTACTGTGGAGGTCATTAATGAAGGTATCTCTGCCCTTCTTGGAGACCATTACTCAATTGCCCCATAGAAGGCAGTCTGCCTGTATAGACATTTCATTTTTGCGCCGCTGGAACGGCTTTATCTCTTCCTGCATTTCCACTGGGACACTGGACCAGCTTCCGTGAAGCACACAGCTTTTGACTCGAGATAATAATTCGAATTTTAGCCCAAAACAGATATTGATGCATTTTCTTTACCCCATAGACATACGCTATCGCTTCTTTTTCAATCATACTGTAGGCTCTCTTGGCCTTAGACAGACTCCTGGTTGCATAAGCAACTGGTTGCAGTTTCCCGAAATCATTAGCTGGTTGCAATACACACCCGATGCCATATGATGATGCATCACATGCTAGTACCAAACGCTTACATGGATCATACAACACAAGCAATTTGTTTGAGCATAACAATTTTCTCGCTTTTACAAAGGCATTTTCTTGGCTTTTGCCCTAAACCCATTCGCCCCCTTTTTGTAGTAAGACATGCAGTGGTTCTAGCAAGGTGCTGAGACCCGGTAAGAAGTTACCAAAGTAGTTCAAGAGTCTCAGAAACGACCACAGCTCCGTCATGTTCTGTGGCCTCGGTGCGTTCTCGATTGCCTCCGTCTTTGCGTTGATGGGCCTGATGCCGTCCGCCGCAATCCTCCCCAGGAACTCCACTTCAGGTGCCAGGAAAACACACTTCGAGTGTCTTAACCTGAGCCCCACGCGGTTGAGTCGACTAAGAATCTCCTCCAGGTTCTGCAAATGCGCGACTGTGTTCCGACCTGTGACCAAGATGTCGTCCTGGAAGACTGCGGTGTGCGGGACTGACTTCAGTAAACTTTCCATGTTTCTCTGGAATATCGCCGCCGTTAATCGGATTCCAAACGGACATCTGTTATAAACAAAAAGACCTTTGTGCGTGTTGATGCAGGTGAGATCCTTCGATGATTCCTCCAGTTCCTGCGTCATGTATGCTGAAGTCAGATCCAGCTTTGGGAACGTCTTTCCTCCCGCCAGCGTTGCAAAGAGGTTGTCGGCTTTTGGTAGTGGGTCTTGGTCCTGCAGGGAGAAACGATTGATAGTTACTTTGTAATCGCCACAGATTCTGACGGTGCCGTCTCCCTTGAGGACAGGAACGATCGGGCTGGCCCACTCGCTGAACTCGAACGGTGAGATGATGCCCTCTCTTTGTAACTGGTCCAGCTCGATCTCTACCCTTTCTCTCATCATGTACGGTACTGCTCTCGCCTTGTGATGGATGGGTCGCTCCCCCGGAATTAGGTGGATCTGCACTTTTGCTCCTTGGAATTTCCCGATGCCTGGTTCGAACAGCGAAGGAAATTTGTTTAAGACCTGGGCATCCGTAGTGTCGTTAGCAGATGATAGCGCTCGGATGTTGTCCCAGTTCCAGCGTATCTTTCCCATGCAGCTCCTGCCAAGCACCGTGGGACCATCGCCCGGTACCACCCAGAGTGGTAGCATGTGCACCGTTCCATCGTAGGAGACCTTTACGGTAGCACTGCCGATTACGGAAACCAGTTCTTTTGTGTAAGTTCTTAGTTTTTCGTGTGAATTGGAGTTAAGAATGGCCTTGAGGCCTTCTTGCACCACAACCTTTCGGAAGTCTTTTTGCCCATGATGGACTGGCTTGCGCCCGTGTCCAGCTCCATTGACACCATTTAGTTCAACATTCAGCATTATCGGGGGACAATTCATGGTGAATGTGTGCACCCCATGTACCTCTGCCTCCTCTATCTGAGGTTCTGTTTCGTCGTGATCTTCCTCTGCAACCTGGTGGTTTGCAGGTTTAACAGGCTTAGCCACTCGCCTGCACACTTGGAGGTGTCCCATTGTTCCACAGCCCTTGCAAACATATCCTTTGAATCGGCATGAATGGAAATGATGATCACCCCCGCAGCACCAACAAGGTGTTGATGGTCTTGCATTCATCACCCATGATGGTGGACTCTGAGACATCTGCGGGCATGTAGCTGCAGATATGTGTGACCTGCCCTGTACGTTACGATTCGAAAAAAACATCGCTTTGTTCACAGTACTTGTAGCAGCACTTGTGTGCTGAGAGATTTGCTTAGTATTGTCACTGGTGGCAATGAATGCCTGGACTATTGCTATGGCCTTATTCAAGGTTGGGGTCTCTGCAGTCAAAAGTTTACAAAGTATGGTTTTGTGGCCAATGCCAAGTACGAAAAAGTCTCTGAGCATGTGCTCCAAATGTCCTTCAAATTCACAATGTCCTGCAAGGCGTCTTAGCTCGGCGACATAACTCGCCACTTCCTGGCCTTCAGATCTTTTGTAGGTGTAGAACCGGTACCTCTCCATCAGAACGCTTTCCTTCGGGTTTAAATACTCTCGGACCAGTGTGCACAAATCGTCGTATGATTTCTCCATGGGTTTCGCTGGAATGAGCGGATTCTTCATGAGGCCATACGTTGGTGCCCCACAGATGGTGAGGAGGATCGCCCTTCATTTGGCAGCGCTCTCTACCCCATCTAGCTCGTTGGCCACGAAGTATTGGTCGAGTCGCTCCACAAAAGTTTCCCGATCATCTCCCTCCATGATGCCCACTGTTCTCTGCATCTTTGGGTTCGCTATCTGTATCTCGTCGCCAGTTGTAATGTATAGAGGAAGAGTCAGATTGAACACTGAGAGTTCAAAATAAAGTGTGACTGTAGTGCAGGTCTCCAGAATGCCTCTCCAACCTGTGAAGCCTTCTTAAATACCTGTGCTCCCAAGGGATTATGGGATCCATTGGGACTCTGGGGAATGAGCCCTCTGGTGGCTGTACAGAGTAAATACAAGTCCACGTATATAACACACCTTAACGGAAATAGCCCAATCCCGAGGGACCTGGATAATCGAGTGTTGCCTGTAGATTGTAAATAGCTGAGGCCCAAACACTGATCCTTGCAGCACCCCACTGGTTACTGCCTGCCAACCTGAAAATGACCCGTTTATCCTGACTCTCAGTTTTCTGTCTGTGATCAAATCCTCTATCCATGCTAATATATTACCCCAAATCCATGAGCCCTTATCTTGCATAACAACCTTTTATATGGCACCATATTGAATGCCTTTTGGAAATACAAATATACTACATCCACTGGTTCTCCTTTATCTACTCTGCTAGTTACATCCTCAAAATACTCTAATAAATCAGTCAAACACAAAATTCCCTTTTCTTAAAACCATGTTGATTCTGCCTAATCATATTATGGGCTAGATTTTCCATTATTTTTGCATGCATAACGCCCACTTAATGTCCATTTTAATGCTGAATGAGGTGCAACGCCCAGATATTGGCCATTTAGCCACAAAATGGAAACTGACGCCCATTTTTTGGACACTTATCACCGAGCGTTACTTTTGGCATGTACGTAACGCCGGGAATAAATACCGCCCGCACACTTTTTTTGGGCAGAATCATCAGAATGGGCGAAACCAACGCCCATAATATCGCCCAGCGTCACTTTCGGCACGTAATTAACGCTGAGATTCAGTAATACCGACTGGCCACTTTTCTTGTCGTAAAGATCACATTTGCCGAAACTAATGCCCGGTATATCGCCCAATGTCACTTTCACCACCTCACACACATCTCGTCCACAATATCGCTCGCCGAAAACACCGCTCAGAAAAAGTTGAACTGTTGTGAACTAACAACGGTGTGGATGCCATTTTGTAAATCGCAGGTCGTTTTATTGAAAAGGCTGCTTCAACTTCTGGGGAGGTTTGGATTGGCTCTGGAGTTCTTCTCAGGTGAAGTGACCATCAGAACCGACATCTTCTCAGACTGTGGACGATTGGGTTTTACTGTAGGTGTCTTTTAGTGTGGAAATTTATTGCCTGTGAACAATCGGCATTATACTTTTATTGGAATGGGACCAGCCATTTCTCAGCCTGCATCGATTACAATGCAGATGCTGCAGAGTGCAAATGGCACAACGTCTAATCCACAGCATTATGTGCCCAATCTAAGGCGTGCCAGACTGAGGAGGAGGTCCAGACCATACACACCCCACACATACAGGGAGAAGCGGTTTTACCTCGACATGTCCGAGAACTCCTGCCTTCGGACACTGCGCTTCCACAAAGTGGTTATTAGTGAAATATGCCAGCACATCAGGGCAGATCTGCAGCCTGCCAGCACCATTAGGACCGCACTGTCCGTCGAGGTCAAGGTCACCGTGGCACTGTCGTTCTATGCATCCGGTTCGTTTCAGGCCTCTGCGGTTGACATTTCCCCTCTGTCTCAAAATGCCACACATTGCTGCATTAGACAGGTCACAGAGGCCCTGTATGTGCGTAGAATGTACTTTATCAGCTTTCCTATGACCATGAAGGCTCAGACTGACAGGGCTGGAGCATTCTACCACATTGCTAAGTTCCCCAAGGTGCAGGGAACAATACAGTGTACTCACATTGCCTTCTCAGGACCCAGAGGTTTTTCGCAACAGAAAAGGATTTCACTCCCTGAAGGTCCAACTAGTTGTCGACCACAACCAGATAATTATGGCAGTGAATGCCAAATGTCCGGGCAGCTTCGATGAGGTTCACATCCTGCGTGAGAGCGCTGTCTCTGACATGTTTACCAGTCAGCCACAAGGACAATGCAGGATGCTTGGTGACAAATGACATGGCCTTGCCACCTGACTGATGACCGCCCCCCCCAACCCTGATCAGGTTCTCAATTTGTGGTCGTGTGTTCCATACTACACAACCTGGCTACCAGGAGGGGACAAGAATTGCCAGAAGGAACTGATGGTTCACCTCAGGGGAGAGCGGAAGAGGAGGACGAGGGGCTGGAGGCTGACCTCAGGACAGACAATCAGGCTGACTATGCAACCATGCCCACGACCACCTCCAGACCACAGGAAAGAGTCCGTGGTGGCTACATAGCTGCAAGACTCTTGCGTCAGCAGCTCATAAATGAGCGATTTGCCTGAAAGAACGTTGCTGTTATTGACAAAGCTGACACACTGCTGTGTGTGTGCAGCTCAGACATCAATGGTGGGCATCACCTTGGTGCCAGTTAAATTTTAAGTTGATTCAAGTTAAGTGTAATTATACCCTTTCATGTTAAGGAATCACCAGTGTGTAACGGTCCAGCTATCTGAGACAATGCGCAACAAGGTTATGTTGAATAAAAAACATTTAATACAGCCATTGGTCTGAAATCATAAGTATCATGGCAAAAACACCCCACCCCCACCCCACTTTTTCAAACATTGACATCAACTAAATGGTCAACATGTCCAGCAACACAGAACACAGATGTAAACCAACAGGGTGGCCCCCTCCCCCCATACCTTACAACAAATTGCATACACCAAGATGGAGATATAACACAGCCATCACCTGCGGACATGCACCTCACTTTCCTTCCCCCCTCCCCTTCTTCTCCCCACCTCTGCCCCTTTCCCTCCTCGCACCATGCCACCTGGCCGAGGAGCTCCTGAGGCGGTGCTTCATTGGGGGTGGCGGGGACGGGGGGCGGATGAAGGCAGAGCCGGTGGTCACACTGATACGGGAGCGGGGAGTACCGAGGTGCGAACATTCTCGGATCCAGAAGCAGGATCTTGCTCTTGCCTCTCATCTGTCGTTAGCACTGGGGGTGCGGAACCTAGGGGTGGAGTGCCGCGCTCCGGACCACTGGGAGGCCTGTGTCACCAGTGTTCCTGGCTATCGCCTCCAGGGCCTCCGCCATCTGTGAACATACTCCGTCATGGTGCCGGAGATGCTGGCCAGCTGTCGGGATATGCCCCCGAATGCATGTAGTATCTGGTCACCTATGTCTACAGTCCTCCTGGATAACTGTACCATCTCTCCGCTCTCATCTGGCACTCGTGGAGCAGACCTGCCGCGTCCACGAAACCTCCGCGTGTTCGGCGCTGTCCTGGGGACACCTGGGGTTGCTCTGTGGCGAGGTGCTTGGGCCCGGTACCTCCAGAGTGGAGGCGGGAATGGCAGGAGGAGCTCTAGATGGCCTTGGGGTGGAATGCCTTCTGGAGCCTGGCGATGCAGACTCCTCAAAGTCCGCGCTCTCATCCGTGGAGAAGAGACCCAGCAGATTGACAGGCGAGAATCACAGCTCCTCAGTAGCATCATCCGGTGAGTCCGGCCCCGCGCCCCCGCCTTCTGGCCTCTTTGGTCTTGCCTTGGGACGCGCTGCTGGCTGAGCTCCAAGACACAAATGAGGTTATTAGAGGAGAAGGGGGTGCTAGGGTGACAAGGTGAGTCCAGTGCTACACACAGCATATGCACGACAAAAGCACCACCGCTCTCAAAATCATCCTAGACATCACATTTCATGACCATCAACACATTCTGCATTGCAATGATTCTAATGAGGCCAGCATTATTTATAGGGCACTTTTAGAAATCATCTATCATATATTATTGTTCGGATATGAGTGGGTGTGGCATCTATTGACTTTACATCATGCAATGGTGTATACTTTACTCACTTGGCATCACTTCAGAGTCTGCAGCTGCCTGCATGGCCATCCGGGGGTTGCTCCCCATGAGTGCGAACACCCGCTCCTCCATGTCAGTGATGTAGCTGGGGACTGGTGCCTCCCAACCCGTTCGCCTCCTCTCGGACCTATTCGTCGAGAGCTTCTTCTGTAAAAGATAAAAGATAATAGGACGACATAGCATGAGATCATTGCGTAATATCATTGCTAGGTACTGTCCCAGAGACTGATACAACACATAATAATCATGATTACATCTGTCGGTTTTGATAATTATCATTATCTACCTAAAGATGTGCACCGTGACAGTTGTGTATGCACGCCTGTTTACTGTGTGATGTTATGCAACACTGAATGTACCCTTACATTGTACACACCTTACCTGTACACCAGAGGGTGCTGCTGCTTGTGACGCGGCAGCCATCTTCTGGCCCTGCTGCAGGTAGGCTGTGGTGGTCTTTTCTTCCACAGGTTCAATCCTGGATGTTGGGAATCCATTTCTTTCATCGATGTTCACCTCTTGGAGTCCTGCTTTGGCCTGGAAAGTGGAGTTTGGATCCTCGGTCCTGGAGATTTCGCCATGGTAGTATTGGGGTCATCGCCGCGCCGTCGAGCTGGACAGTGGAACCTCCAGATGCAGCGATGGATCCATGTTCGAGGTCGATTGGCAGGATTCATCCAAAGTTCTTCAAAGGTCGCTTGGCTCATCACAGACTGGCTCATCCCTGTGTCATTCTCCATAGAAACTGGGACCCCATCGACGTCTACTTTCATCTTCCACGGAGAACTTTCGGTGGAGCAGGTATGAGTTCCATACTCTTCTTCCAGGGGTTGAGCAACTTCACCTTCATCTGTGTCGGAGCCCCAGTGATCAGCCAACTCATCAGAGACGTGGTGAGTAAAGCTTTTTCTGCACATCCTTTGAAGCTGCCTTTTCTCTTTGCATGCATAGTCTTTGTAGCGGCACTGGTGGTTTCCTCCACAGCGCCAGCACGGGGCTAGCCGGTTTGCCCCATGTGGCGGACTCAGGGTTGCGGGACTCGGGGCAGTGTTTCTGCCCTTAGAAGTATCAATGCGGTGTACTGTTCTCGTTGGTTTAGAGTCCCTTAGTGCTTCATGTAGGTGGTCGCCAAAGTCACACGGTGCAGCCAGTCTCCTTGAGTGTTCCAATCTTTCTACAAAAGCGTCCCAATCTTCCCCATCGGTAAATTGCTGAAAGTTGCTGAGATTCGACATGCTGAGCTTGTAGTTCGTGACCTCGTATTCCCGTCGCCAGTTGTAGTGTGTGTAGGCACCTCCACGAGGCAGGGTATGATACTTAAACTGTGTAGACCTGTAGTCCTTTATTTGCAGCTCCTGAGTGAGGACAACAAGCTGTGAGTTCCTTTTTATACTGGGTTACCTGCAGTGTGCAGGTAACCCTTAGGTCTTCAGCAGCAGCACCCCGTGGTGTACAGGTAAGGTGTGTACAGTGTAAGGGTGCATTCAGTGTTGCATAACAGTGTTACAGACATCACATAGTAAACAGGCATGCATACACAACAGTGACCGCTTTGAGTACAACATTCCCGGTAAAAGTGAAAGACCTCACATCTGATGACAGTCACTCATGACTCTTACAAATCGAATTATATAAATACATAAGTACATGTAAATAAATGTAATACTTACTCTTGCGGATCCGACAAGGTCGTTCCATCGCTTGTGGCATTGGTTGCCCTCATGCACCTTGCTGGTCGCTGACGAGACCACCTCTGCTATCTCGGTCCATATCTTCTGCCTTGGGGTGGGCTTCCCACGCCCTCCCTGTGTCAAATCACCTCAGCGTGACTGGACCTCCTGCATGAGGGAGGCTTAGCCTCGTCCAAGAATCTCCTCTCTCTTAAGCGTCCTCCAATGTACCCCTCTCCCAGCTCACTGCTCTCGCCAGTGTCAGTCTCCACAGCGTGCTATGTCGCCTCCTCCACTCCCTCCAGTATAGACACCAAATTCGGGAAAATATCTGGCTGGTAACAACTACTTTTTTTTGCACAATTTGCTATAAAGCTCGAAACTCTCTCTCCTTCCTCCCAAAGCAACCATACCACACACACCTTCACTCCCTCTCACTCTGTCTCCTCTTATGCACATGTAATGATGACCCTTGACCTCCTGTAATACAGGAATCGAGTGTTACCATGCCGTTGCTAAGGACGGTGACACTTTACGGCAGAAGGTCAGAGAGATTTAACGCTAACGTCTATTTCAGATCGCTCGCGGTAACGCCCAATTTTTAAAATGGAGACTAGGGTCTTTTAAAATGGGCGTCAAGCCAGCGATCTGAAAATTCTTTTTTGCTGCCCACTCTGGAAATAATGCCCATTTTTGGGCGATCTGCACAAAAGTGTAAAATCTAGCCCTATGATAGTCTAAGTGCTCTATTAGGTTGTGGTGAGGGGAGGGGTGGGAGGGGAATGTAAGAAGTGCATCCTTACAACATCTGCAGCTTGTAAATCTGAAGAGATTGTGGGATGAGGAGGAAGTGGTATTTGAGAAGGAAGATTAAGTATGAAGATACGTTCATATTCAATGGTTTCAGTCCCTCCGCTGGCTTCGGCCTCAGCAATGGCTGTTCTAATAACGGCCAGCACCATCTTCTGCAAGGAGGTTAGGACAAGCAGGTGTGGGTGGCCTGCTCCACTATACACCTGCTGCCTCTGGTTGTGCACCAATTTGTCCTGTAAGAGAGAGGAAAGTGTGTCAGTGAGTATGGTGCAAACTGCTTAGGTGATGTGGCTGTCATGGTTGAATAGCTGACAATGTGTGCAAGCTGTGAGATGTGGGTGTGAGTCTTGCAGCAATGCTAAGTGTGTGAGGGTGATGTGACGAATGAATCCTGATTGTTTGAGATTATTGGGAGGTGAGTGATGTGGGTGTGGTCAATTGAGCAGTGGCTGAGGCTAGTGGTGCAGTTGGTAGGATATGGCGTCTGAAAATCCATTCACTGATTTGACCACTTGTGTGAGGTCATTGAACTTCTTGCGGCCCTGTATCGAAGGCCTGGCTATTGCCGTTGACCTCCATGGCTATCTGCTCCCACTACCTTCTTAGCATGTGTCTGGAGGGTCTTCTGCGGACACAGGACATGTCTCCTATTCTCCACCTCCTCCACCAAGACCATCAGTACAGCGTCCAAAAATCTTAGAGCCTGCCCTTTCCCATGTTGCCATTCCTTACTGTTTCCTATGATGGATTAACTTCCTGCACGACTCCCAACACCTGCTTCAGTCACAATGCACATCCCCTTTGTGAGGTGCAGGTTAGCTTTAAGTGGTGCGAGAAAGTTAGGATTTGGACTCCCTGCGTGCAGCCAATGAACAGTGCGGAAAGTGCAGGCTGCACGCAGAAATCCTTATAATGAGCAGGCAGCACGAAGTTGGCGGGCTGCCTGCATTTCAATCAATGGACGCGGATTAATCGCGCATCCTTAACCCCGTGCCCATTTTCGGGGCCTGCTTCGCTTTGGAACAGTTTTATACTGTGTCGGTTTTCTTTTTGAAAAGTATGTGCCATCTCGGTGGAATGTCCTTTCTAAAGTGCCTGCTCCCCAAGGTCTTTGTGTTATTTGTGGTAATTTAAAAGGCACATGGCTGAATGTCTGGCTTCTCCCAGACATGCAATCTGTGTGGAAGGTCAAGGAGAAGCAGGACTACAGGAAGTAAAACTCCATCTTTATAATCTTTTTATTAAACTCGCTGAAGGAGATGAGGCAAGATGTAAACATTTAAATAAAGAGGCTTGAGTGGCCCAGAGATATATCAAACATGAATCTAAAAGCCATGTTCAACCCTTACGGGATAATATTTCTTTACTTTTGAATTCCCAGTCCTGTTGCTGACACAGTGCCAACTAACAGTATAACAAACACATATGAATGTATAAGGAAAGAATCCAGATGAAGTCTAAAGCTGTAATGTATTACAGTACAAAAATGCCATTTCTAATTCTAATTTCAAGCTACATCTAACTGGAAACAAAAAATACACATTGCAGGAGACTCGGGACTGAGCATCTGCTAAAACTCCACTAATCCCTCTACATGTTGCCTAGGGTTTTTCCTAAAACCTTAAAACCGGCACAAAGCTCATGGTCTACAGAGCAGTAGTGATACCTGCCCTCATATATGCTTCTGAGATATGGACTATATACAGCAGGCACCTCAAAACACTGGAGAAGTACCTCCGGGAGATCCTGCAAATCCGTTGGCAGGATAGGCACACGAATGTCAGTGTTCTCACCCAGGCCAACATCCAAGCATTGACCACGCTTGATCTGCTCCAATGGACAGACCATATCATCCGCATGCCCGATACGAAACTCCCAAAACAAGCGCTCGACTCGGAGCTCCGTCATGGCAAACGAGCCCCAGCCGGGCACAGGAAAGGCTTTAAAGACACCCTCAAGGCCTCCTTGAAGAAGTTCAACATCCCCACCGACATCTAGGAATCCCTGGCCCAAGATCGCTCATAGTGGAAGAGAATAATCCGGGACGGCGCCGAACACCTCGAGTCCCTTCGCCAGGAACAAGCAGAAACCAAGTGCAAATGGCGGAAGGAGCGCATGATAATTCAAGCACTTCAAAAAACCGGCACTTCAATCACCATCTGCTCAACCTGTGACAGAGACTGTAGGTCCCGCATCAGACTTATCAGTCATCTGAGAACTAATTTTTAATGTGGAAGCAAGTCATCCTCGACTCCAAGGGACTGCCCAAGAAGAAGACCCTATCACTTCAATTCTTGGTGAATGTTGCAACCTTCCTCCACACACCAGCTAATGTCAACATCACACATACCCAGCTCAGATATAACATACGTTAGGTTAGATCTGTGCTGTAGGCTCACAGAACTGGTAACCGGGTAGATACTGATCCAAAATAATTTCACTAAGGACGTTTAGTACAGGAAGGAGCCTTTTCTGTCCATCAGGTTAAGCTGAATTCAAAATCAGGGGGAAAGAACAGTGTGATAAGCTGTCCCCTTAAAATTCATAGGGGGGTGGGGGCAATGTTCCCTCTCATTTTTTTACATGCACAGTCCCTTTTTGCTCAGTATCCCTTCCAGCTCGTGAGCTTGTGAGCTTGTGAGCTTGTGAGCAGCCTGTGCGGGTCCTCCCGACTGGTGCATGGTCGGGTGCCTGTGCACCCTCGAGGGAACATTGGGTGGGGGTGGGATCATTTTCACCTTTCCTGCTGATCTCAATGAAATAAATTTGGACGGGAGATTCACTTCCAACAGTTTCCTGCCCAAATGGTGAAGGTGAAAATGATCCCATCATTTCGGCAGCATGATGATGTCGAACTCTCCCAGTAAAGAAAGAAAGACTTGCATTTATATGACGCCTTTCACGATCATCGGACGTCCCAAAGCGCTTTACAGCCAATGAAGTACTTTTTGAAGTTGTCACTATTGTTATGTAGGAAATGGGGCAACTAATTTGCGCACAGCAAGCTCCCACAAACAGCAAAGTGATAATGACTAGATGTTTAGAGGTGAATCGTGACGGTTGATTGTAACTGCAGGCAGAGAACGGGTGGGGGTTTCAGGATGCCCACTGCCTGCCCACCCATTCTCACTGGCAGGAGGACCATGCCATTTAGATGTCCAGGCCTCATTTAATTCCGCCGGCGAGCTGCGGGCACCAAAGCTGTGCCCACTGCAGATCGCCAGTTCTGGGAGGGCAGGAATTCCACAAATGCCTTGAGCCCCTGCCACCAACTTCATCTGTCTCTATAGCCACTGTCCAAGCCTGAACCTGACTGTTCACAACCTCAGCGACCTACCTGACCCTGATTTGGTCACCCCACCATATCCTCTCCATCACTAAGACTGCTTACTTCCACCTCTGTAACATTGCCTGTCTCCACCTCAGCTTTTGTTACCTATTCCAATGCTCTCCTGGCTGGCCTCCCATCTTTCACTCTCCGTAAACTTGAGTTCATCCTAACTCACATCAAGTCCTATTTCACTCTTCGCCTTTGTGCTCGCTGACCTATACTGGCTCACGGTTTGGCAATGCCTTGAATTTGAAAATTCTCCTCTGGAGGAAATATTTGCTCATCCAAAACTAAATTTTGGTTAAGAAGTGTGACAAATCATATGCAGTAGAGGGGTTGAGAGAGGTGCTGCTTAGGTAGAACTGCGTGTCACCAGTGTTTCCGGATGATGTTGCCGAGGGGCAGCATGTAGATGAGAAATAGGAGGGGGCCAAGGATAGATCCTTGGGGCTACCAGAGATAACGATGCAAATGCAAAGGGAAGAATATAAAGATAAAAATAAATATATCAAATTATCAAACAAATGTTTGCATTATAAATTTATACTGACACAGAAAAATCAGCCAATGGAATGACATTTTTTAAAGTGAAAATAAGAGCATACCTTTCTTTCACCTCTGCAATTGATGGCTCATCAAAGAAATCACATTTTCCAAAGTTGTACATTCCCACGGTTTCATGATTTCTCTGATGAAATCTGTGGGAATTCGATTTCATTAGTGGCTCATTATGTGAGAAAAAAAACAGGCTATGCCCCATTAACCACTGCAGAGAAAATGAAAACAGAAGTAGTTCAGTATTTTTGTTTGAAAATACATTTGGCGTGAACTCTCCTCTCATTATATGATGGAAGTAAATGAGCAAATTTCTTCTGCTCAGTGATTTAGCAAAAGCATAAACCTCTTAACCGTGATAAATCTTGGCAGGGGAATCAACAAATTCATCCACATGGTAATGATTTCAAGGGAAAGGCAGTTATTGATTTATGAAGTAGTGACACATACATATCACAGGCCAGTGGAATTTTCTCATCTCCAAATCAATCAGCATTCTCAGACAATTACAAATCCAAACTCCGCACACCCCCCGCCTGACTAAACCGAATTAAACAGAACTACAGTTAAGTATTTAGGTACAGCCTCTGTACTGATGTGATGATATTTTCGATTCTCATCTCAGTTCCATGATCCGCGAGATCATGTTTAGACCATTTATTACTGCCTTTTAAGCTCCACAATAATCAAAAACAGGAAAATGACAATATATACCATTCATTCATAGACGGTCCCTCGAATGAGGATGACTTGCTTCCACATGAGTTCACAAATGTTTCAATGAAGAACCCAATGTTCCAGTCCTGAACTCCAATTGAGGGGGTGGAAGATATCTGTGTGAGGATTTTTTTAACGTGTAGTGACCGTTGCACATCAGCCACCACACGGGCTCAACAGAGCTAGGCCTTTATCCAGTGGCAAGGGTTAACCAGGACAACTGGAGACCTGCTCTGCTGCACTGACCTAATGCGCACACATATCACAGTGTGGACTGGCCCGTGCTGCCCCTGGGTCCTCAGCTCTTCTGGGCCCCGTACCCTCATTCACCGCACCTCCGCCACAATCCCTCACCGCTTCTCTGCCACAAACATTCGCTGCACCTCCGCCATGATTCCTCACTGCTCCTCGCCGCACCTCCGCACCAAATATTCACCGAACCTCCGTCACGATCACCCACCAAATCTCAGCCACGATCCCACATCACTCCTCCACTCCAATCACTCGTCGCAAGTCCGCCATGACCTTCCCGCTCCTCGCTACCAGGGCCCCGCTGATATTCCTGCCCACGCTCCAAACGGCAACCTGGGTCCTGATGACGTCACCCAGTTGCTCACCTCGAAGCTGTCGCACATTTGTGTTGGCTCGTGCTGAAGCTGCAGTGGCATGCTCCAACTCTTTTTATAACCCCGACCTGCGGAGATGTTCTCTCACAGATCAGGGTGGCCCACGATGTTCGATATATACCAATTAACCAGAGGCAATATTTTTTAAACAACATGAAGTCCGCTGTACATTTGCTTTTTCTTCATAGTTGATGTCTGCATAGTGAGTCTTGCAAGGTGATTGTGGAGTACGGCTGCCATGGTGTGAGATTTGAGTTACGAATGTGAAATTTAAAATGGTGCTGAGTGTGTGAGGATGAGGTGAAAAATATCATGAAGTGTGCAATGCTGATTGGAGCAGAGCGCAGGGTGCTAGAGAAGGGGAGTGACTGATGCAGTTCATGTGGGGCAGCTGTGATGAGAAGGTATTTGAACAATTGTCTTATCTTGACAACTCTTGTCAAATCATTAAAATTCTTGCGATACTGCATTGACAACTTGGAGCAATGGTCCTGGCAGTGACCTCAATGGTGATCTCCTCCCCCTGCCTTCTCATCAGCATCCTGGAGGTCTTGCAGACCCCTCTTCCTCTCCACTACCTGCCCCCAGTGCAGCATCAGAGAACCTTGGTGCCTGCACTCACCCAGCTTCAGCCATTTGAGTGATCCACAAAGCACATTTTGCAGAGGTGCTAACTGCCTTTAAGTAGCGAGGATTCCTCCCGATATTGGGGCCTCCCAATAGGAGTACAGTCTGTTGTGTCTTGAATAAAGAGTCAGACTAGATACTGCAAGCTCAAAGCAAGGTGTGACCATAGTCCTTTATTGCAGATCTCAGAGTGCCTCTCCAGCCTGTGAAGCCTCCTTATATACAGGTGCTCCCAAGGGATTGTGGGATCCCTTGGGACTCCAGGGGATAAGCCCTCTGGAGGTTTGACATGGTATTTACAGGTTTACATACATAACAACACTCCCCCCCCTCCCCCACCGCAAAGCCAATAGTGTAACTATTTACAATGTGAGTCGATCTGGGGCCTTCCTTTCCCTGGTTGATCGTCTCGGTGCAAATGCTGGTTTTGGTGAGTCGTTTATTGGACCCTCGCTGGGCTGCTGTGCAGCTGGCCTTGCTGGGCTGCTGGGGATGGTGAGTCCTGCTGGGCTGCTGCGGGTGATGGGTTCTGCTTCGTGGTCAACCGCTGGGTCGGTTGCCACTTGTGTGTGTGTTGGAGGGTCGCAAAATGTGGAGTCTATTGTGGGTTGTTCTGGATAGTCCGTAAATCTGAGTTTGGTTTAGTCCAAGTGTTTCCTGCAGGTGAATCCATTTGCGAGTTTGACCACAAACACCCTACTCCCCTCTTTGGCCAAAACAGTGCCAGGAAGTCACTTGGGACCTTGTCCATAGTTCAATACAAATACAGGATCATTTATCTCAATTTCACGTGACACATTTGCGCAATCATGATATGTATTCTGTTGAAGCCGCTTGCTCTCTACCTGTTTGTGTAGATCAGGATGTACGAACAAGAGCTTTGTCTTAAGTGCCCTTTTCATGAGCAGTTCAGCGGTAGGGACCCCAGTGAGCAAGTGGGGACTTGTGCGGTAACTAAGCAGGACTCGGGATAAACGAGTCTGCAGTGAGCCTTCAGTTACCCTTTTCAAGCTCTGCTTGATTGTTTGAACTGCTCGTTCTACCTGATCATTGGACGCTGGCTTAAACGGGGCAGATGTGGCATGTTTGATCCCATTGCAGGTCATGAACTCCTTGAACTCAGCACTGGTAAAGCACGGCCCATTGTCACTTACAAGGACATCAGGCAGGCCGTGCGTGGCAAACATGGCCCGTAGGCTTTCAATGGTGGTAGCGGACGTGCTTGCCAACATTATCACACATTCAATCCATTTGGAGTATGCATCTACAACCACTAAGAACACTTTTCCCAAGAATGGGCCTGCATAGTCGACATGGACCCTGGACCACTGTTTGGAGGGCCAAGACCATAAACTTAGTGGTGCCTCCCTGGGTGCATTGCTTAACTGAGAACATGTATTATATTTGTGCATGCAGGACTCTAAGTCTGCATCGATACCAGGCCACCACACGTGGGATCTGGCTATCGCTTTCATCATTACGATGCCTGGGTGGTGCTGTGGAGATCACTTATGAAAGTGTCTCTGTCCTTTTTTGGCACCTCTACCCGATTACCCCATAGGAGGCAGTCTGCCTGTACAGACATTTTATCTTTGCGCCGCTGGTACGGCTTTATTTCCTCCTGCATCTCTAACGGGACACTAGACCACCTGCCATGGAGCACAGAGGTTTTTACTAAGGATAGTAAGGGGTCCTAGCTCGCCCAGGTTCTAATCTGTCGGGCGGTAACAGGTGATTGCTCACTCTCAAATGCTTCCATTACCATAACCAAATCTGCGGGCTGTGCCATCTCCACCCCGGTGGTGGGCAATGGCAGCCTACTGAGAGCATCGGCACAGTTTTCTGTGCCTGGCCTGTGGCGGATGGCGTAGTTGTGTGCGGACAACGTGAGCGCCCATCTCTGGATGCGGGCTGATGCTTCGTATTGATCCCCTTATTTTCAAAAAAGAGGCATATAAGCGGCTTGTGGTCGGGTTTTCAATTCAAATTTGAGCCAGAACAGATATTGATGCATTTTCTTTACCCCGTAAACACATGCTAACACTTCTTTTTCAATCATACTGTAGGCCCTCTCAGCCTTAGACAGACTCCAGGATGCATAAGCAACCGGTTGCAATTTCCCAAATTCATTAGCTTGTTGCAATACACACCCGACCCCGTACGACGACGCATCACATGCTAATACCAAACATTTACATGGATCGTACAACACAAGCAATTTGTTTGAACATAACAGCTTACTAGCTTCCTCAAAGGCATTTTCTTGGCTTTTACCCAGTACCCATTCATCTGCTTTATGCAGTAAAGAGTGCAGGGGTTCTAACAATGTGCTGAGACCCGGTAAGAAGTTACCAAAATAGTTCAGAAGTCCTAGAAACGACCGCAGCTCCGTCACATTCTGTGGTCTTGGTGCGTTCTCGATTGCCTCCGTCTTCGAATCGGTGGGCCTGATGCTGTCCGCCGCGATTCTTTTCCCCAGGAACTCCACTTCAGGCGCCAGGAAAACGCACTTCGAGCATTTTAGCCAGAGCCTCACAAAATTAAGCCGACTAAGAACCTCCTCCAGGTTCTGCAGGTGCTCGATGGTGTCCCGACCTGTAACCAAGATGTTGTCCTGGAAGACCACGGTGCGCGGGGCCAACTTCAGCAAGCTTTTCCTGTTCCTCTGGAATATCGCCACGGCCGATCGAATCCCAAACGGGCATCTGTTGTAAATGAAGAGACCTTTGTGCGTGTTGATGCAGGGGAGGCCTTTCAATGATTCCTCCAGCTCCTGCATCATGTAGGCCGAGGTCAAGTCCAGCTTCATGAATGTTTTCCCTCCTGCCAGCGTCGCAAATAGGTCGTCTGCCTTTGGTAGCGGGTATTGATCCTGCAGTGAGAAACGATTGATAGTTACTTTATAATCACCACAGATTCTGACGGTGCCATCTCCCTTGAGGACTGGAACAATCGGACTGGCCCATATTGAGTTTGAGCGGTGAAATGATGCCTTCTCGTTGCAGCCTGTCCAGTTCAATCTCCACCCTCTCTCTGATCATGTAAGGTACCGCTCTCGCCTTGTGATGGATGGGTCGCACTCCCAGAATCAAATGGATCTGCACTTTTGCTCCTTGGATCTTCCCGATGCCTGGTTCGAACAGCGAGGGGAACTTGTTTAGGACCTGGGCACATGAAGTGTCGTCAACGGACGAAAGCGCTCGGAAGTCGTCCCAGTTCCAGCGTATCTTTCCCAGCCAGCTCCTGCCGAACAGCGTGGGGCCATCGCCCGGTACCACCCAAATTGCTAACTCATGCACCGCTCCATCGTAGGAGACCTTTACGATAGCACTGCCGATTATGGGAATCAGGTCCTTTCTGTACCTTCTCAGTTTAGTATGAATGGGAGTCAGGACTGGCCTTGAGGCCTTGCTGCATCACAATTTATCGAAAGTCTTTTTGCTCATTATGGACTGGCTTGTGCCGGGATCCAGCTCCTGGGACACCGGGAGTCCATTTAATTCAACCTTCAGCATTATCAGGGGGCACTTTGTGGTAAATGTGTGCACCTCTGCCTCCTCGGTCTGAGGCTCTGGTTCGTCGTGATCCACCGTGGATCTGTTCCCCTCTGCAACAAGGTGGTTTGCAGGATTAGGAGGGTTTGCAGTTCGCCTGCACATACGTTGGAGGTGTCCCATTGTTTAACAGCCCTTGCAAACAAATCCTTTGAGGCGGCTTGAATGGAATCGATGATCATCCCCGCAGCGCCAACAAGGTGTTAATGGCCTTGTATTCAACACCCTTGATGATGGACTCTGAGTCATCTGCGTTACTGGTGGTGATAAACGCTTGGGCTATTGCTATGGCTTTACTCAAGGTTGGGGTCTCTACAGTCAAAAGTTTGCGAATTATTACTTCATGGCCAATGCCAAGTACAAAGAAGTCCCTGAGTATGTGTTCCAAGTGTCCTTCAAATGCGCAATGTCCTGCAAGGCGCCTTAGCTCGACGATGTAGCTCGCCACTTCCTGGCCTTCAGACCTCTTGTATGTGTAGAACCGATACCTCGCCATCAGAATGCTTTCCTTCGGGTTTAGATGCTCCCGGACCAGTGTGCACAACTCATTGTATGACTTGTCTGTGGGTTTCGATGGAGCGAGCAGATTTTTCATGAGGCTATATGTTGGTGCCCCGCAAACGGTGAGGAGAATCGCCCTTCGTTTGGCAGCGTTTGCTTCTCCTTCCAGCTCGTTGGCCACAAAGTATTGGTCAAGTCCACAAAGGTTTCCCAATCCTCTCCCTCCAAAAATTTCTCCGGGATGCCCATGGTTCTCTGCATTGTTGCAGTGGCGTTCGTCATTTGTATCTCGTCGCCAGTTGTTATGTCTTGAATAAAGAGTCAGACTAGATACTGCAAGCTCAAAGTAATGTGTGACTGTAGTCCTCTATTACAGATCTCAGTGTACCTCTCCAGCCTGAGAGGCCTCCTTATATACAGGTGCTTCCAAGGGATTGTGGGATCCCTTGGGACTCCAGGGGATAAGCCCTCTGGTGGTTAGACATGGTATTTACAGGTTTACATACATAACACCGTCAATGAACAGCTGGCTCCACACACAGATCATTGCAATGTGCAGGTAGCATGGATTTCACATGCTGCCTGCATTCCTATCAACTAGCGTGGGCTTACCATGCATCGTCCCCACACACACATTTTACACATCTATTGAATTTCTAGGCCATTGTTTTATATGGAATTACAAACTTTAAAACCAATAGGGCATCTGGTCTGAATGATATCCACCGAGGGTCCGAGGGGATATGGATGGGACAGGTGCTGAGCCAACCCTTTGCCCATATTTTTAATAATTCGCCGGGGACTGGAACAGATCCTTGATACTGGAAAGAGGCTAATATAGTCCCCATCCTTAAAAAAGAAGACAGATGTATTTAGATAACTATAGGTACATTAGTTTGATTTCCATAAAAGGGAAAAGGGTTAAGGGAATTGTGGATGCATTTTCCAACAGTCTATCGACTCTGGATCCGTTCCTATGGACTGGAGGGTAGCTAATGTAACACCACTTTTTAAAAAAAGAAGGGAGAGAGAAAACGGGTAATTATAGACCGCTTAGCCTGACATCAGTGGTGGGGCAAATGTTGAAATCAATTATTAAAGATGAAATAGCAGCGCATTTGGAAAGCAGTAACAGGATCGGTCCAAGTCAGCATGGATTTATGAAAGGGAAATCATGCTTGACAAATCTTCTGGAATTTTTTGAGGATGTAACTAGCAGAGTGGACAAGGGAGAACCAGTGGATGTGGTGTATTTGGACTTTCAAAAAGCTTTTGACAAGGTCCCACACAAGACATTGTTGTGCAAAATTAAAGCACATGGTATTGGGGGTAATGTATTGACGTGGATAGAGAACTTGTTGGCAGACAGGAAGCAGAGAGTCGGGATAAACGGGTCCTTTTCAGAATGGCAGGCAGTGACTAGTGGAGTGCCGCAGGGCTCAGTACTGGGACCCCAGCTATTTACAATATACATCAATGATTTAGATGAAGGAATTGAGTGTAATATCTCCAAGTTTGCAGATGACACTAAGCTGGGTGGCAGTGTGAGCTGTGAGGAGGATGCTAAGAGGCTGCTGGGTGACTTGAACAGGTTAGGTAAGTGGGCAAATGAATGGCAGATGCAGTATAATGTGGATAAATGTGAGGTTATCCACTTTGGGGCAAAAACGCGAAGACAGAATATTATCTGAATGGCGGCAGATTAGGAAAAGGGGAGGTGCAACGAGACCTGAGTGCCATGGTTCATCAGTCATTGAAAGTTGGCATGCAGGTACAGCAGGCAGTGAAGAAGGCAAATGGTATGTTGGCCTTCATAGCTAGGGGATTTGAGTACAGGAGCAGGGAGGTCTTACTGCAGTTGTACAGGGCCTTGGTGAGGCCTCACCTGGAATATTGTGTTCAGTTTTGGTCTCCTAATCTGAGGAAGGATGTTCTTGCTATTGAGGGAATGCTGCGAATGTTCACCAGACTGATTCCCGGGAAGGCAGGACTGACACATGAGGAGAGACTGGATCGACTGGCCTGTATTCACTGGAGTTTATAAGAATGAGAGGGGATCTCATAGAAACATATAAAATTCTGACGGGACTGGATAGGTTAGATGCAGGAAGAATGTTCCCGATGTTGGGGAAGTCCAGAACCAGGGGTCACAGTCTAAGAATAAGGGGTAAGCCATTTAGGACTGAGATGAGGAGAAACTTCTTCAATCAGAGAGTTGTTAAACTGTGGAATTCTCTACTGCAGAGAGTTGTTGATGCCAGTTCGTTAGATATATTCAAGAGGGAGTTAGATATGGCCGTTATGGCTAAAGGGATCAAGGGGTATGGAGAGAAAGCAGGAAAGGGGTACTGAGGGGATGATCAGCCATGATCTTATTGAATGGTGGTGCAGACTCGAAGGGCCAAATGGCCTACTCCTGCACCTATTTTCTGTTTCTATGTTTCTATTAGGAATGCAATCTATGCCAACTTAGATAGAGAAGGATATCTGTACAATTAAATCCCTTGGGTGTTACATTCCTTTAGTTTAGAATGACCAATAATGTTGGATACAAGATCCAAACATAAAATGAGTGTGGTTGTTTTCTTCTGAAATAATCACAAGACTTTCCAATCGATTTACCTACAACAGTGCAGAGATGGGGCACATTGTTTGTCTGAGTGCAAAGGTTGGCACTGTACATTGGGAGACTGGGTATGGAGAGTAGCAAGCCCTATAACTCGCTGAATTGTCCATCCATTCATGTTAAGTTATGACTCGTTATCCCAAACATTAACCCGCCTTTTCTCTTCAGAGATGCTGCCTGACTTCTGTATATTTCCAGCATGTAGTGTTTTTTCTTTTTATTTATTAATATAGAATTAATTTTAAAAATCATATTATTTCTTATCAATAAATGAAAGTAATGGAAAGCAATGTCATGACATCCCAAAGCGTGTTATAATCTACCAAAATTCTCTGGACTCTGGGGAGGTACCAGCGGATTGGAAAGCAGCTAATGTTTAAAAAAGGGGGCAGACAAAAGGCAGGTAACTATAGGCTGGTTAGTTTAACATATGTAGTGGGGAAAATGATTGAAGCTATCATTAAGGAAGAAATAGTGGGACATCTAAATAGGAATAGTGCAATCAAGCAGACGCAACATGGATTCATGAAGGGGAAATCATGTTTAACTAATTTGCTGAAATTCTTTGAGGATATAATGAGCATGGTGGATAGAGGTGTACCGATGCATGTGGTGTATTTAGATTTCCAAAAGGCATTCAATAAGGTGCCACACAAAAGGTCACTGCAGAAGATAAAG
Source organism: Pristiophorus japonicus (assembly GCF_044704955.1). NCBI lineage: Eukaryota > Metazoa > Chordata > Chondrichthyes > Pristiophoridae > Pristiophorus > Pristiophorus japonicus. Next base: position 112,619,679 of record NC_091985.1, on the reverse strand, counting down.
GTACGTGGAGTCAGAGGAAATGTATTAGCATGGATAGAGAATTGGCTGGCTAACAGAAAGCAGAGAGTCAGGATAAATGGGTCCTTTTGAGGTTGGAAATCGGTGGTTAGTGGTGTGCCACAGGGATCGGTGCTGGGACCACAACTGTTTACAATATATATCGATGACCTGGAAGAGGGGACAGAGTGTAGTGTAACAAAATTTGCAGATGACACAAAGATTAGTGGGAAAGCGGGTTGTGTAGAGGACACAGAGAGGCTGCAAAGAGATTTAGATAGGTTAAACGAATGAGCTAAGGTTTGGCAGATGGAATACAATGTCGGAAAATGTGAGGTCATCCACCTTGGAAAAAAAAACAGTAAAAGGGAATATTATTTGAATGGGGAGAAATTACAACATACTGCGGTGCAGAGGGACCTGGGGGTCCTTGTGCATGAATCCCAAAAAGTTAGTTTGCAGGTGCAGCAGGTAATCAGGAAGGCGAATGGAATGTTGGCCTTCATTGCGAGAGGGATGGAGTACAAAAGCAGGGAGGTCCTGCTGCAACTGTACAGGGTATTGGTGAGGCCACACCTGGAGTACTGCATGCAGTTTTATACACCTTACTTAAGGAAGGATATACTAGCTTTGGAGGGGGTACAGAGATGATTCACTCGGCTGATTCCGGAGATGAGGGAGTTACCTTATGATGATAGATTGAGTAGACTGGGTCTTTACTCGTTGGAGTTCAGAAGGATGAGGGGTGATCTTATCGAAACATTTAACATAATGAAAGGGATAGACAAGATAGAGGCTGAGAGGTTGTTTCCACTGGTCGGGGAGATTAGAACTAGGGGGCACAGCCTCAAAATACGGGGGAGCCAATTTAAAACCGAGTTGAGAAGGAATTTCTTCTCCCAGAGGGTTGTGAATCTGTGGAATTCTCTGCCCAGGGAAGCAGTTGAGGCTAGCTCATTGAATATATTCAAATCACAGATAGATAAATTTTTAACCAATAAGGGAATTAAGGGTTATGGGGAGCGGGCGGGTAAGTGGAGCTGAGTCCACGGCCAGATCAGCGGAGCAGGCTCGAGGGGCTAGATGGCCTACTCTTGTTCCTAATTCTTATGTTCTTATGTTCTTTACAGTGAAGTACTTTTGAAGTGTAGGCATTGTTAAATTGTAGGAAGCATAGCAGTTACTTTGCGCACAGCAAGCTCCCACAAACATCAAGGACCCACAAACAGCAACAGCAACCAGATCATCTGTTTTAGTGATGGTGGTTGAGGGATAAATGTTGCCAAGACACTGGTAGAAATCTCCTGCTCTTCCAGAAATAGTATGTTGGGATCTTTTACAACTGTTGGGCAGACAGTGCCTTAGTTCAACATTTCATCTGAAAGATGGCACCTCTGACAGTGCAGCACTCCCTAAGTTTGGCACTTTCGTACATTACTAAGTGTTTGATTAGGCCATTATTGCACAACTGACACAAGAATATCTACCTCCTGAAATAGCAGGCTATGTAGTACCGGGAACAGCAGCATAGTAGTTACATCACTGGATGACTAATCCAGAGGCCTGGACTAATGAGCCAGAGTTCAAATCCCACTATGGCAGCTGGGGAATTTAAAATTCTGTGAATTAAATAAATCTGTAATAAAAATCTAGTGTAAGTAATGACTATGAAACTATCAGATTGTTGTAAGATCCTATTTGGATGCCCTTTAGGGAAGGAAATCTGCCATCCTTACCTGGCCTATATGTGATTCCAGACCCACAGCATTGTTGTTGACTCTTAACTGCCCCTGAAGTGACCTAGCAAGCCACTGCTGGCCGAGTCCTGAAGGACATAGCTGCTAGACCAGGCCTGCGGCAGGTGATGAGAGAACTAACCACATCCTCGCCAATCTACCTGTCGCAGATGCATCTGTCCATGACAGTATTGGTAGCAGTGACCACCTCACAGCCCTTGGGGAGACAAAATCTCATCTTCACACTGAGGACGCCCTCTATTGTGTTGTGTGGCATTTGTGCTAAATAGGATAGAACAGATCTAGCAGCTCAAAACTGGGCCTCCATGAGGCACTACAGCCTTGGTCCAAACAAGCTGAATTCTGGAGGCGAAGTGAGAGTGACTGCCCTTGACATCAAGGCAGTATTTGACTGAGTGTGGCAAAATTGAAGTCCCTTGGAATCAGGGGGAAAACTTTCCACTGGCTGGAGTCATACCGAGCACAAAGGAAGATGGTTGTGGTTGTTGGAGGTCAAACATCTCAGCCCTGGGACATCGCTGCAGGAGTTCCTCAGGACAGTGTCCTAGGCCCAATGATCTTCAGCTGCTTCATCAATGACCTTCCCTCCATCATAAGGTCAGAAGTGGGGATGTTCAGTTACATTCGCAGATAATGAAGCAGTCCATGCCCAAATGCAACAAGACCTGGACGACACTCAGGCTTGGGCTGATAAGTGGTAAGTGACATTCGTGCCACACAAGTGCCAGGCAATGACTATCTCCAACAAGTGACAGTCTAACCATCTTGACATTCAACTGCATTACCATTGCTGTATCCCAACCATCAACATCCTGGGGGTCACCATTGACCAGAAACTTAACTGGACCAGCCAAATAAATACTCTGGCAACAAGAGCAGGTCAGGGGCTGGAAATTGTGTGACAAATATCTCACTTCTTTACTCCAGAAAGCCTTTTCACCATCTACAAGGCACAAGTCAGGCATATGATGGAATGCTCTCCACTAGCCTAGATGACTGCAGCGCCAACAATACTCAAGAAGCTCAACACCATCTAGGCCAAAGCAGGCTGCTTGATTGGCACTCCATCCACCACCTTTAACATTCACTCCCTCCACCACCAGTGTACCGTGGCTGCAGAGTGTACCATCTACAAGATGCACTGGAGCAACTCGCCAAGGCTTCTTCAGCAGCAACTCCCAAACCCATGACACCTACCACCTAGAAGGACAAGGGCAGCAGGCACATGGGAACACCAGGGCTGGATGGGCATGATCCAAATGGGCCCATAGTTATGTTTGTTCATGTTCATTACATTACGTAAATGATTCTGATTCTGAGTATGAAAACATATGCCAGTATGTTCAACAATGAAAGCGTATATTCTGTATCAAGTAGGTATATATTCTGGTTCTGGTAACATTGCATACTCGATTACTATACATATATGCAAATTTATCTCAATAACATGTGAAATAAAACGGGCTAATACATTTTCTGTTCTGTATATAGATACATTAGTGTATATAGGTACTCTGTAAAAATAAGTCTATACACGTTAGGCCAATAAACAATATTTTCTTCTGTCTTGTTTTTCTTCTCTTATTGTCTATTCTATTCAGCCTATTTGGGACGCCTTATATTTTTTTTCCTACATTTATTTGGTGGGCCTATGTTCTTTAGTCTGCCTGGAGCTACAGCCCCATCTGCCCCATGGTTAATCTGCCCCTGGGGAGCACCATCACCAGCAAGTTCCCCTCCAAGTCACACACCATCCTGACTTGGAAATATATCGCCATTCCTTCATCGTTGCTGGGCCAAATTCCTGGAAATGCCTCATAACAGCACTGTGGGAGTACCTTTACCAAACGGACTGCAGCGGTTTAAGAAGGCGACTCACCACCACCTCTCGGGGGTAATTAGGGATGGCCAATAAATGCTGGCCTTGTCAGCAACGCCCACATCCCATGAATGAATAAAAAATATTGTTATCTCTCACATGACTTCTGGGAGATGGCATCACCTGCACACTCCAGGTGATGAATTCCTCTTACTTGTGTTCGTCCGTGGAAGAAGAATAGGGAGGCAGAAGCAGAAAATGTAATAAAAGATTTCAAATTGAAAAAAATAAAAGGTAAAAATTCTGATCAGTGAAGTTCTGTTACAAACACTTAACAGGTATGTGCTATTGTCAAGCAAATCATTTTCCTATTTATGTTAATATCTGTGTAAAAATAGTGCACACAGAAATGCATTGTGAGGATGTTAAACACTCTTATGGTAGCTATGCTGACTGGAGTTTTACCCTTGAAAATAGGATTACAGCTAAAGTCAAACTGGGTTACATTGAGTGAAAACAAAAACATCCAGTCAGCTCAGGGAGGCCAGAGTTTCCTTGAACTTGCTGGCAGTCAATATACATTACACACACAAAGGACTAAAAGTACATATAAATAATACACAATGAACACACTACAATCAGTATAAATATGTTGAAAACAGATCCCACATTAGTCTCACAATGAAATGCTAACCCTTGCTGTGTATTGATTTTATAAGAGAACACACTGCTGGACTCTGAGTTGGAAGAAGTGATCCATCAATACTTCCTGCCACTGGGGAAGCAAATGTTGATCCATGAACTGTAAAATGTGCATAAAAGCCATTAAAAAGCAAAAGAAAGAATCAAATTTCCAAGTTTCTCCTCATTATCCTTTTCAGGTATTTGATGTAAAACATAATTTGCTGCAAACTATTTTGTAAGGAATTTTTTGGGAGCCTTACTTCCTTGGTCCAGAAATAAATAAATCAGCTGTATTCCAGTAGTTGGCCGTACTTCATTGTGTAATGTCTGTTACTAACTGAGAGCACGGGCTAAACTCGACCTGCTGTTGGGCCATACTGAGTGGGGCAAATCTGTGAAAGGAGTGGCTGGAAACCATGGTGCTGTCTCATCGCGTGCTGTTGACTGAAAGTCAGCTGAGAGCAAATGATCCTGTTTGAGAGATACAGACGGGGTGTTTTGTTATTTTTTGTGATTAAATTCAATCTCATGGAAAAAAAAATGTCTGTAGTTAACTTGTGAGTGGCAGTCGTGTTTTGCACCCATCTCCCAGACAACTATTTCAAACATTACATCACAGCATTGGGTCTCAGATGATATAATTATCACTGGATTCCACTATATTAAGCATGGAAGTTCCAGCCACTCAACTGGCACCCACTGTTGTCTAGCAAAAAGCTGTAATCACGTCATGCCAGACAAGCTGCAACTAGTCTTACAGCTCAGATACTGTACTGCATTACTTATCCATGTGCTCTTACCTTCCAGCTGCACGTGTGTCTGAAGTTAATCATTTAACATAAATATTGCATTAAGCTCTTTTGGATCGGGCTGGCTTTTTCCAGTAGATCTGAAACAGCCCCACACATTTGAACCTGCGTTCTACCAGATGCAGGTTATTAAAGTTATCTGTCTGATGTTTGTTACGTTACATTCCTACTCCTCCACTTCCTCCTGCACTGGCTGGGCTGGTGACAGTTCTTCTTAGGTATCTGAAAGCAGAAAGGCACAAGGGTCGGGTTGTGGGGAGGGGTGGGGGGAATGCAAGATGTGCATGCTTACACCATCAGCAGCTTGTGAGTGAGAAGAGATTGTGGGATGAGGGGGAACTGGGTTGTGAGAAGGAGGATAAGCCTCGCCGATTGCCACGGCCTCAGTCACAGCCTCTCCAACTATCTCCAGAACTGTCTCCTCCAGGTGGGTCAGGTTCTGCAGCCATGCTTGCCCCCACCACCACCTCGCTGCCACCTGTTTGCTCCTGCTCGCACTGGTTGTGAGCCACCTTGGCTTGCAAGAGAAAGGGAAGCGTGTCAGTGAGTGTGGTGCAATGTGTTTGGGTGGTGTGCCTATCATGGTTGAAGAGTTGGCAGTCTGTGCATGGTTTGAGATGTGGGTGTGAGGCTTGCAACAGAGATAAGTGTGTGAGGGTGAAGCCACGATTGTGAGGTATGATTGTTAATTACCAGAGACTGTTGGTCGGTGGTGTATTGAGCAATGTGTGAGGCTTGTGGTGCAGTTGGTGGGATGTGGCATTTGAAGATGTATCCACTCATCTTGACCACCCATGTGAGGTCATTAAACTTAATTTGACACTGGATCCATGTCCTGGGGAAAGACTGGTGGCAGTGATGGCTTCAGCAATCTCCTCCCACTGCCTTTGAACAGTGTGCCTGGAAGGCCTCCTGTCCTCCTACAAGTAGAGGACCTGTCTCCTCCTGTAGATCTCCTGCACTAAGGCCTCCAGTGCTGCATTGGAGACCCGAGGTGTCCTTTCATTGCCCTGTTGAGACATTGCTAACTTCCAGCTCCAGTCAGAATGAGATACAGGCTACTTCTTCCACAAAGCACCTCCCCTTTAAGAAGTGCAGACAGCATTTCACTCTGCAGGCAACCGTTAAATACAGAGCAGACTTCCTACGATATTGGGCCAACTGCTGAGCACTGAGCCAACCAGCAGCATGTTCAGTGCTGGGCTCAGTGCTTCAATCCCGTTAATGAGCAGGCAGCATGAATTTCGCGCTTGTTTTTAGGCCTTAACAAATTTAGCCACATTAGGTTTTAATCTGTGTTCCCATTAGTTCTCATACATCTCATGACTATCTACAGCAGGCACCTCAAAACACTGGAGAAGTACCACCAACCCTGCCTCCGCAAGATCCTGAAAATCCATTGGCAGGATAGGCGCACCAACATCAGTGTCCTCGCTCAGGCCAATATCCCCAGCATCGAAGCACTGACCATGCTCGATCTTCTCCGCTGGACGGGCCACATCATCTGCATGCCTGACATGAGACTCCCAAAACAAGCGCTCTACTCAGAGCTCTGATACGGCAAGCGAGCCCCAGATGGGCAGAGGAAATGCTTCAAGGACACTCTCAAAGCCTCCTTGAAAAAGTGTAACATCCCCACCGACACCTGGGAATCACTGGCCCAAAACCGCCCAACGTGGAGGAAAAGCATCCGGGAGGGCGCTGAGCACCTCAAGTCTCTTCGCCAGGAGCAAGCCGAAGCCAAGCGTCGACAGCGGAAGGAACGCACGACAACCCAGGCCCCCCCCCAGCTGTTCCTTCAACCACCGTTTACCCCACCTGTGTCAGAGACTGTAGGTCCCGCATTGGACTCTTCAGTCACCTGAGAACTCATTTCTAGTGTGGAAGCAAGTCATCCTCAACTCCAAGGGACTGCCTATGATGATGAGGACATCTCAAGTTCCTGATATTAACAGATCCTGGTGTTCTGAGTTAGGAGTTATGCACAATTATCAATCCAAAACATTGCTAAGAGCAGCCCTTTTCAAACCTTCAGACACTCAAAATTCAAACAGGATAAACCAATGAGGAAGAATCATAAGTACAAGCAGGTCTGAGTTGACTGGGCTTCGAGGGCTGAATTGCCAGGCTAGTCGGATGTGGCCCAATGGGCTGCGGGTTTGGACACCCCTGTTCTGTCGGGAAATCAGTATGAACATTAGCATTTGTCTTAGGCTTGTGAAGATATACTCTAACATATCGCACATGCAAACAGAATGCAACACAATGCCAACTATTCAACCATGACAGGTATATCACCCAAACACATTGCACCACACTCACTGACACACTTCCCTTTCTCTTGCAGGCTAAAGTGGCTCATAGCCAGTGCGAGCAGGTGGGGGCAAGCATGGCTGCAGAACCTGAGCCACCTGGAGGAGACAGTTCTGGAGATAGTTGGAGGGGCTGTCACTGAGGCCGTGGCGATCGGCGAGGCTTATCCTCCTTCTCACAACTCACTTTCCCCTCATCCCACAATCTCTTCTCACTCACAAGCTGCTGATGGTGTAAGCATGCACATCTTGCATTCCCCCCACCCCTCCCCACAACCCGACCTTTGTGCCTTTCTGCTTTCAGATATCCAAGAACTGCCACCAGCCCAGCCAGTGCAGGAAGAAGTGGAGGAAGAGAGTGTTGGAGAAGACGAGACACCGTCACTCAATCTGACATACAGGCAGTAGCTCGGAAAATGGCACTGCGCAAACTTTAAAAGGTAGTATAGAGGCGGGATCTGCATGTGGTGAGTCACTGGGCACGAGTGGGCTGCAGTCGCCCAGGGGGAAAGGGTAGCGCAGATGCCAGCTCCCTGGCTGGGTGAGTTCTGCAGCACACGACTCAGATGATGACCTTGATTGGCGACCTTCAGAAGAAGGATGAAGGGCATGGACACAGAACTGCTTGGTGCAATGGCAGGCTTGCCAGAAAGTCTCTTGTCAGTGTTGAGGAGTACGGAAGAGTCTGGCTTCAACCTTGCATGGGGCTTTGCGCAGAGCTTGGAGTCCATGATTTCCAGGATAGAAATGATGGCAACTCCATTAGCGCAGTTGTGGCCCCTACCATGATGCCGCGTCTGATGGGTGATGTCTCAGTTTCTATTGCAGCACAAACGGAAGCAACCCAACGTCTGAGTGCTGCCGTGGAAGCTCGGACTTCTGTCAAGCAGGCCCAGTTTGCTACCACGCAAACTCAGACTGCTCTCGTGCAGGTTCAACTTGCTGCTATGCTGGGTTTATAAGTGTGGAAAGGGGCTTGCAGGGTATCACAACAGTCCAGCAATCTGTCCTCCAACAAGTGGCTAGGAATGCTGAAGCGCCATACCAGGGAGTGCCAATAATTCCGTGGAGCAAGAACGTGTCGTCCTCTCTCAGGATGACAGTATTCCTACTCCCACCACTGCCACTCTGCCAGTTCCAGTGCAGTCGCCTATCGGCTAGCCAACCCAGTCTACAGCCGTCAAGGTCATCCTGCAAGGCCATCTGCCTTTGCTCCATCTCCCTGCCATGCTGCCGCGGGAGGGGACTGCTACGAGAACTCCCATGACTGGGAGCACGTGGTGAGTCAGAGGCCTGCCAGTAGCAGCCAACACTTTCCCAACATCCAGCAAGAGTTGGTACAAGAGAAATAATCAACTTACCTGCCTTTTAAATAGCACTAATGGAGGGTCCCTCGTTCAACTGTGTGAGTTTAGGAGAGAGCGCTGTTTGGAACGGTGACACCCAAAATGGCAGGTCGTGCTCCAAATCAGCATTACTCGCTGACTGAGGTCACGATCTGCCTACTGCAGCAGAGCAGATCTCCAGTCGTCCTGGTTAACCCTTGCCACTGGATAAAGGCCTAGCTCTGTCAATCCCGTGTGGTGGCTGATGTGCAACGGTCACCACACGTTAAAAAAAATCCATGCACGGGCATCTTCCACCCCTCAGTTGGAGTTCAGGACTGGAATATCAATCCTTCTGTGAACTCATGTTGAAGCAAGTCATCCTTGTTGAGGGACCGCTGATGAATGACTCTGCATCCTGCTGGCGCACACACGGACCACTTGCGCTATTACCCTCTCCAAGATGGCAACCAGCGTGGGCTGTACCAGATTTGTATGAAAATGAGACGGCTGCCATTTTTTCCTGAAACCGATCTTAACTGCTGGCACTAAGTTTCCAAAGTTCGCGACAGTATGTGGCCCACAAGACTCTACAGCATGTAGTTCACAATTACAGAAAGCATGGACTTCCCTGCGATAGAGTTTGAACAGTGACTCGCCCCAATGTGGAATTTAAAGATTTCCATTCTGTGACCTGTGTAATACTTGTAAAAACTGTGATGGAGCAGAGAGAAAATGGGGGCAATTTTAACCCCCAAGAACAGGTAGGTTGGGGGTCAGTGGATAGTTAAAATAATTGATTTTTGATCGTGACCACAACCCAGTTCCAATGCTCAATTACGGGTTTAACGGAGACGTGTTTAGATGCCTGCAAGTAAATGTCACATCGAAGTCAGGGCTTTAATTAGTGCAGGTGGACGGGTACTTCACGTCCTTAGGAGATATTACTGAGGTGTTTTTAAATTGAATTTTATTTAGGTCTAAACTTAAGCAGCGCGTGTTAATCAGGGTTTGAGAAACTGTCTAGTGAAACAGAGGAGAGATTGAGGTACAGTTCAGATGGGTATTTAAACATGTGATAGCCTCATCTGAAATCTCAGTTATTGCAGCTGCTGTCACAGTTCCCTCTGGCAAACATTTGGCAGAGAGTTCTTGTGTGGATACAGCATTTTCTAAACTTTAGAGCCTTTTATACTGACAAGCTCAAATGGGAGGCATGTCGATATGTTTGACCGTTATCATTCATGGCAGTGGCAACGTGCTGTGGTGGGATCAGCACAGGATCTGAGCTGGAAAAAAACATTATTTTAACAATGCACAGGAGGTGCGCAGGAGGGAGGGGCACGGGAGAGGGCCAGAGGTCACAGGAAGCACGACCCGTGTTACAGAGTTCACAGATCTACCCATGTTACATGGACAGAGGCTCAGCCTCCTTAACCTTTTGGAAGAGCAGTGCTTCTGCAGGCTGAGGTTATGGTATCAGGTGGTGGCAGACATCGGAAGCCTCCTAGAAGACTTGCTATCTGCTGGACCTGGCGGACATGCATTACCAGTGGTTTCGGCAGAGGTAGATGCGGGCTACTCAGATCCCTGTCCTCACTGCTGTGATGTTTTTGGACTATGACCTCTAGGTATTCGAGCCCTTGAGGGCCCCGCCAAAGAATGCCCCACCTGAAGCAGAGGTAGACTTAGCCATCGGGAACGGTTACTGGCTGAATGGGCAGCAGTGGGTGAGAAGTGGGAGTGCTTTGAGTGGAGTTCACACTTCCATGTCCCTTTTTGCTATCATTCCTCTCCTCATCACTCCTACCTCGCTGTTGAGAGTAACTTGATGAAAATCAGTACCGCATTGTCGGGCCACGAATAAGGTATCTATCATCCTGTTTAAAGTGGCAGTCATCTCCTGCACGGCCATGGTGATGGCCTGCATGGACTCATTTGGTAACCGTGTTTGAAGCTCGACAGAGACAGCCACTCTCTCCATGGCAGATATTCTTGCAATTCACCAGCGATTGAACTGGACTCCTCCATCTTCTGTGCTATTGCAGATAGTCTGCATGGCACACCTGTCAGCACCTGGCTAAGTTGCTGATGCACCTCTAGCATTCTCCTTCTCAATGATAAACCTTGAGGTTCAGCATCTGTGTGCAGCTGAGCAGAGTTTGGAGAGGATTGCGCCCCCCGACGGGGACTCTCCACAGCTGTCCCTCCCACCAGTGGCTGCTCGTGTTCACTTGTGAGTTGTGAATCACCAGTTGAAAACCCAACTAACTGTCTAAGTGGACCCACTAAAGTATGAGTACTTGTGCTTTTGCATGGGTGTACCTCCTGTGACGGTGGACTCTCAAAAGGAATGAGGTTCTCTGAAGAATCATCGTCATGCGTGTCCTGCGACACTTGCTGTATGAAGACAAAAGAAAGGGATATGATATAATTGTGGCAAAGTCACAATCTTGATCATCACCATGACCAACTTTTCACAGTTCAGTCATTGATGAAATAAAGTCAGCATATGTGTCAGAGATATTGTGTTCCTAACACAGATGAGGCTGCACACGGGGAGGTTAAAGTAACAGTGACCTCAGTCTTTAATAAGACACTCCAGAGTGAGGAACAGGCCTTAAGGGCCGGCTTATATACAGTGCTCCCAAGGGATGCTGGGATCCCTTGGGACTTCAGGGGATGAGTTCCCTGGTGGCGGAACATGGGAGTGCATGCTTTACAGATACACAACATCACTCCACCCCCACCAAAGTCAAAGTGAAAACTATTTACAAGGTGAGGCGATCGGGAGCCTTTCTTTCCCTGGTGGACCGCCTCGGTACAAATGTCTCTTCTGGTGTGTTGCCTGTGCCCTCGCTGGGCTAGCGTGTTGTTGGTCCTGCAGTGCTGCTAGGTGAGCCTGGCCTTGCTGAGCTGTTGGCCAGGTTCGATTTCCTGGTCCGGGGTGGTGTCGTTGATCCTTTGGGTGTGTGTTGTGGGCTCGAAAAAGCTGGTGTCTGCTGTGAGTTGTTCAGGGCAGTCTGTGAACCGCAGCCTCGTTTGGTCCAGGTGCTTTCTGCAAATTTGTCCATTGTCTAGTTTGACGACAAACACCCTACTCCCTTCTTTAGCTATCACTGTGCCCGCGATCCACTTGGGACCATGTCCATACTTTAGCACATACACAGGGTCATTCAGATAAATTTCCCATGACACAGTGGCGCGACCATCGTTTACATTTTGTTGCTGCCGCCTGCTCTCTACCTGATTATGCAGGTTGGGGTGAACCAGTGAGAGTCTGGTTTTAAGTGTCCTTTTCATGAGTAGCTCAGCTGGGGGTACCCCTGTGAGCGAGTGGGGTCTCGTGCGGTAGCTGAGCAGTACTCGGGACAGGCGGGTTTGGAGTGAGCCTACTGTGATTCGTTTAAGGCTCTGTTTGATAGTTTGTACTGCCCACTCTGCCTGCCCATTGGAGACTGGTTTAAACGGGGCCGAGGTGACATGTTTGATCCCATTGCGGGTCATGAATTCTTTAAATTTGGCACTGATGAAACATGGCCCGTTGTCACTGACCAGTATGTCAGCCAGACCGTGGGTGGCAAACATGGCCCTCAGGCTTTCAATGGTGGTGGTGGCGGTACTTCCCGACATTATTTCACATTCAATCCATTTTGAAAAAGCATCCACCACCACCAGGAACATTTTACCGAGCAACGGGCCCGCATAGTCGACATGGATCCTCGACCATGGTCTGGAGGACCAGGACCACAAACTTCGTGGTGCCTCTCTGGGCGCATTGCTCAACTGAGCACACACACTGCATTGCCGTACACAGGACTCTAAGTCAGAGTCGATACCGGGCCACCACACGTGGAATCTGGCTATCGCTTTCATCATTACTATACCCGGGTGTGTGCTGTGGAGATCCGAGATGAACGTCTCCCTGCCCTTTTTTGGCAGCACTACGCGGTTACCCCACAATAGGCAGTCTGCCTGAATGGACAGCTCATCCTTTCGCTGCTGGAATGGCTTGATTGGCTCTTGTATTTCAACGGGGAAGCTGGCCCAGCTCCCATGCAGTACATAGTTTTTTACTAGGGACAGCAGAGGATCTTGGCTGGTCCAAGTCCTAATCTGGCGGGCTGTGACAGGTGATTTATCATTTTCAAACGCTTCCATGACTATCAACAAGTCTGCGGGCTGCGTCACCATCAACAAGTTTGCAGGCTGCACCATTTCCACTACCATGGTGGGCAATGAGACCAACTGAGAGCATCCGCACAGTTCTCGGTGCCTGGCCTGTGGCGGATGGTATAGTTATACACTGATAGCGCGAGCACCCACCTTTGTATGCGGGCTGAGGCATTGGTATTTATCCCCTTGTTTTCAGCGAACAGGAATGTGAGGAGCTTGTGATCGGTTTCCAGCTCAAATTTGAGGCCAAACAGGTACTGATGCATTTTCTTTACCCCGAACACACACACTGATGCCTCTTTCTCAATCATGCTGTAGGCCCTCTTGACCTTAGACAAACTCCTGGAAGCATAGGTGACAGGTTGCAACTTCCCTGCAATGTTAGCTTGTTGTAATACACACCTGGCTCCGTAGGACGACGCGTCACATGCAAGCACAAGTATTTTACACGGGTTATACAATACAAGCAGCTTGTTGGAGCCTAAAATGTTTCTGGCTTTCTCAAAGCAATTACTTGGTTTTTTCCCCATACCCAGTTCTCACCTTTGTGCAATAACACATGTAGGGGCTCTAAAAGGGTGCTTAACCCCGGTAGGAAGTTACCAAAATAGTTGAGGAGTTCCAGGAACGACTGCAGCTCCGTGACGTTCTGTGGCCTGGGCGTGTTCCTGATAGCCTCTGTCTTGGCATCTGTGGGCCGAATGCCATCCGCCGTGATCTTTCTCCCCAAAAACTCCACTTCTGTTGCCATGAAGACGCATTTCGACCTCTTCAGCCGCAGCCCTACGCGATCCAGTCGCTGGATGACTTCCTCCAGGTTTTGTAGGTGCGCGGCAGTGTCCCAACCCATGACCAATATGTTGTCCTGAAAGACCACCGTGTGTGGTACCGACTTGAGTAGGCTCTCCATATTTCTCTGGAAGATCGTTGCAGCCAACCGAATTCCAAACGGGCATCTGTTGTAGATGAACAGTCCCTTGTGCGTGTTGATGCAGGTGAGGCCCTTCGAAGACTACTCCAGCTCCTGCGTCATGTAGGCCGAAGTCAGGTTGAGCTTGGTAAACGTCTTGCCTCCTGCCAGCGTCGCAAATAGGTCGTCTGCCTTAGGTAGCGGGTATTGGTCCTGTAACGAGAAACGATTAATAGTTACTTTATAATCGCCGCAAATCCTGACCGTTCCATCACTTTTGAGTACTGGAACAATCGGGCTGGCCCACTCGCTGAATTCCAGTGGGGAGATGATGCCCTCGCATTGCAGCCTGTCCAGCTCGATTTCCACTCTCTCCCTCATCATATGAGGTACCACTCGCGCCTTGTGATGAATGGGTCATGTCTCTGGGACCAAGTGGATCCGCACCTTTGCCCCGGAAAAGTTTCCAATGTCTGGCTCAAAAAGGGAAGGAAATTTGTTAAGAACCTGGGTACATGAGGCCTCATCGACATGTGATAGTACTCGGATGTCATCCCAGTTCCAGTAGATTTTGCCCAGCCAGCTCCTTCCAAGCAGTGTGGGGCCATCGCCCGGGACAATCCAGAGTGGCAGTTCGTGCACCGTGCCCTCGTAGGTGACCTTGACCATGGCGCTGCCCAGGACAGTAATAAGCGCTTTGGTGTACGTTCTCAGTTTCGTGTGGATGGGGCTCAGGGCTGGTCTGAGTGCCTTGTTGCACCACAGTCGCACAAACATCTTTTTACTCATGGTGAATTGGCTAGCGCCAGTGTCCAGTTCCATGGCTACGGGTAAGCCATTCAATTTTACAGTTAGCATTATAGGTGGACATTTCATCGAAAATGTGTGCACCCCGTGTACTTCAGCATCTGCTTCCTCTCTCTGAGGCTCGAAATTGCTTTGATCCATCATGGACCGATCTTCCTCTGCCGCGTGGTGGTTAGCAGGTTTTGCAGAGTTTGCAGCTCATTTGCAAGCTCGTTAGAGGTGCCCCATTGTTCCACAGCTCTTCAAACATACCCTTTGAAATGGCATGAATAGGCTAAATGGAAGCCTCCACAATGCCAACAAGGTGTGAATTGCCTTGCATTCATCCTTTGTTGGGGACTCTGAGTCATCTGGGTCACCTGACGCCTGCTGGCAGTTGCAGACTCGTGGGTTCTGCCCTGTACATTTCTGCTCGCAAAAACAGTTCCAGTTAATGTATGAACATTGCTAGCACTTGTGTGCAGAGCGATTTGTTTTGTGTTATCACTGATGGACATAAAATCCTGTGCTATCACAATGGCCTTACTGAGGGTCAGTGTCTCTACAGTCAAAAGTTTTCGTAGGATGGTCTCGTGGCCAATGCCCAGTACAAAAATGTCTCTGAGCATTTGCTGCAGGTTGCCATCAAACTCACATTGTCCTGCAAGTTGCCTTAGCTCGGCGACGTAGCTTGCCACTTCCTGACTTTCAGATTGCTGGCACGTGTAGAACCGATACCTCGCCATCAGCACGCTCTCCCTCGGGTTAAGATGCTCCCGAACCAGTGTACACAGCTGCTCATATGACTTATCTGTGGGTTTCACCGGAGCCAGAAGATTCTTCATGAGGCTGTAGGTTGGTGCCCCGCAGATCATGAGGAGGACCGCTCTCCTTTTTGCAGCGCTTCCTTCTCTGACCAGCTCGTTGGCTAGAAAGTACTGGTCTAGCCGTTCGACATAGGCTTCCCAGTCCTCACCCTCCGAGAACTTCTCCAGGATGCCCACAGTTTGCTGCATCTTTACGTTGGATTCGTATACTCATCACCAGTTATTGTGTTCCTAACACAGATGAGGCTGCACACAGGGAGGTTAAAGTAACAGTGACCTCAGTCTTTAATAAGACACTCCAGAGTGAGAAACAGGCCTTATACAGGCCGGATATAAAAGGGGTCGGAGGGTCTAGTAAGGAGGAGGAACTGAGGGAAATCCTTATTAGTCGGGAAATTGTGCTGGGGAAATTGATGGGATTGAAGGCCGATAAACCCCCAGGGCCTGATGGACTGCATCCCAGAGTACTTAAGGAGGTGGCCTTGGAAATAGTGGATGCATTGACAGTCATTTTCCAACATTCCATTGACTCTGGATCAGTTCCTATGGAGTGGAGGGTAGCCAATGTAACCCCACTTTTTAAAAAAGGAGGGAGAGAGAAAACAGGGAATTACAGACCGGTCAGCCTGACATCGGTAGTGGGTAAAATGATGGAATCAATTATTAAGGATGTCATCGCAGTGCATTTGGAAAGAGGTAATATGATAGGTCCAAGTCAGCATGGATTTGTGAAAGGGAAATCATGCTTGACAAATCTTCTGGAATTTTTTGAGGATGTTTCCAGTAGAGTGGACAAGGGAGAACCAGTCGATGTGGTATATTTGGACTTTCAGAAGGCTTTCGACAAGGTCCCACACAAGAGATTAATGTGCAAAGTTAAAGCACATGGGATTGGGGGTAGTGTGCTGACATGGATTGAGAACAGGTTGTCAGACAGGAAGCAAAGAGTAGGAGTAAATGGGGACTTTTCAGAATGGCAGGCAGTGACTAGTGGGGTACCGCAAGGTTCTGTGCTGGGGCCCCAGCTGTTTACACTGTACATTAATGATTTAGACGAGGGGATTAAATGTAGTATCTCCAAATTTGCGGATGACACTAAGTTGGGTGGCAGTGTGAGCTGCAAGGAGGATTCTATGAGGCTGCAGAGCGACTTGGATAGGTTAGGTGAGTGGGCAAATGCATGGCAGATGAAGTATAATGTGGATAAATGTGAGGTTATCCACTTTGGTGGTAAAAACAGAGAGACAGACTATTATCTGAATGGTGACAGATTAGGAAAAGGGGAGGTGCAACGAGACCTGGATGTCATGGTACATCAGTCATTGAAGGTTGGCATGCAGGTACAGCAGGCGGTTAAGAAAGCAAATGGCATGTTGGCCTTCATAGCGAGGGGATTTGAGTACAAGGGCAGGGAGGTGTTGCTACAATTGTACAGGGCCTTGGTGAGGCCACACCTGGAGTATTGTGTACAGTTTTGGTCTCCTAACCTGAGGAAGGACATTCTTGCTATTGAGGGAGTGCAGCGAAGGTTCACCAGACTGATTCCCGGGATGGCGGGACTGACCTATCAAGAAAGACTGGATCAACTGGGCTTGTATTCACTGGAGTTCAGAAGAATGAGAGGGGACCTCATAGAAACGTTTAAAATTCTGACGGGGTTAGACAGGTTAGATGCAGGAAGAATGTTCCCAATGTTGGGGAAGTCCAGAACCAGGGGACACAGTCTAAGGATAAGGGGGAAGCCATTTAGGACTGAGATGAGGAGGAATTTCTTCACCCAGAGAGTGGTGAACCTGTGGAATTCTCTACCACAGAAAGTTGTTGAGGCCAATTCACTAAATATATTCAAAAAGGAGTTAGATGAAGTCCTTACTACTAGGGGAATCAAGGGGTATGGTGAGAAAGCAGGAATGGGGTACTGAAGTTGCATGTTCAGCCATGAACTCATTGAATGGCGGTGCAGGCTAGAAGGGCCGAATGGCCTACTCCTGCACCTATTTTCTATGTTTCTATGTTTCTATGTTAGGGGCCGGCTTATATACAGTGCTCCCAAGGGATGCTGGGATCCCTTGGGACTTCAGGGGATGAGCTCCCTAGTGGGGGAACGTGGGAGTGCATGCTTTACAGATACACAAGAGATATTTGTAATTGTGTCACCAGCTATCTGCGAGTTCCCTGTCTCTCCATCTCAGACTGAGAAAGACAAAGATGTACCACTTATTTCCAGAGCATCCTGCGTCATTGAGCTGGACTATTTGTGGCAGTCCACCTCCAGTCCTCTCCCTTGCATTTCCCGCTCCCTTCTCCTACATGGTGAAAGAAATAGAGCTGTGGGTGAGTGAAGGTGAGGTATTCTCTAGATGGATGCAGTGCATTCAATGAGGGTGACTCTGACACATGCAGCACATTGCATAAGGATTGGGATGAGTGTCAATGGTGGATGGATAAATGGGGAGATGATGCAGTGCATAGAAAGTGAAGGCTGGGTTGCTGCTGAAAGTTGAATGGGTGTGAGGAGAGATGTGATGGAGAACATTTAGTAAGACAGAGTGAAAGGGGATGAGGACTTAAACCACAGGATGTACGTGAATCAGCCAATGTACTCCATTTTACTGATCTGGTTAGGTCATTAAACTTCTTCCTCCATTGCAATCAAGACCAGGGCACATTGCTCTTGCTGCTCACATCTTTAACTGCCTCCAACCATGGCTTCTTGGTGAGAGCCACAGGTTTCTTCCTCCCATTGCTGAGGAAAAATATGTCCCGCCTGCTCCTGACCTCATCCAGCAGTAATTCCAATGATGCAGCATTGAATCTGGGTGCTGCCCTTGCTCTATGTGCACCATCCATCGTGAACATTTACAATTTCTATTTGTACACTGTCTATTAAATACAGCTGAGATCGCATCAGGCAGGGGCACATCAGACCCACTGCCCAGCTTGGAGACGTGAAACCCAGAAATCTAAATTAATTGCTTCAATTCAGTTGCGATCGCAGATTGCGACTGTTGAGTTGACTTCCAGGTTTCGCCCTCGCAATTCCACCCCTCCTCTCCACTTGGAAGTTGCCTTCAGATTTATATTGGGGTGTATAACTGCAACACAGATGTGTATATTGTCAAGAAATTGCAACATCTTTTTCTATCAGTTTACTGAAGGGAACTCTTAAATAGACTTCTGAAGAAAATAAAGAACAAACTTTCATTTATATAACTCCTTTCATGTTCTCAGAACATCCCAAAGCATTTCACAGCCAATTAATTAATTTTGAAATGTTGTCACTGTTGTAATGAAGGGAAACGCAGCAGCCAATTTGCGCATTGCAAGGTTCCATAAACAGCAATATGATAATGACCAATTGTCGGGATTTTTTTCATCTACCTGAAAGGGCCTCATTTTAACTTGTCATCTGAAATTATATTGAAGATATGCTAACTTCACTTTTTAGTTTTTGACACCCTTACCTACAATATTTAGAACTTGAATTTATTGTCTGTCGTTTCAGTTTCTGTTCCAAAGTTTTCAGGGAATCATAGAAGTTTACGGTACAAAAGGGGGCCATTTGGCTCATCGGCTGAAAAAGAGCTATCCAGTCTAATCCCACTTTCCAGCTCTTGCTCCGTAGCCCTGTAGGATACGGCACTTCAAGTGCATATCCAAGTACTTTTTAAATGTGATGAGGGTTCCTGTCTTTACCACCCTTTCAGCTAGTGAGTTCCAAACCCCCACCACCCTCTGATGAATTTTTTTCCCTCCACTTCCCTGTAATCCTTCTACCAATTAATTTATTGACCTCTCTGCTAAGGGAAATAGGTTTGTCTATCCACGCTATCTAGGCCCCTCATAATTTTTGTACACCTTATTTAAGTCTCCCCTCAGCCTCTTCTGCTCCAAAGAAAACAAACACAGCTTATCCAATCTTTTCTCATTGCTAAAATTCTCCAGTTCTGACAACATCCTCATAAATCTCCTCTGTACCCGCTCGAGAGCAAACACATCTTTCTTGTAATGTGTTGACCAGAACTGTATGCAGTACTCTAGCTGTGGCCTAACTAGTGCTTGTTTGATCCACAGTAAAGGGGAGGTGTCAGGATGATGCATGCTGCCTTCAGCTCTGAATTCAAGAGGGGTTCAGTTCAAAAGCAGTTAATAGTTTCCCTCTGTAAGCCTAATTGTGCTGGAGTCTTATGGGACATGATTTTTGAGGTGTCTGAAGGCCAGCTCCTGGTTGGCATAGGCTAGTAGCTGCAAACTGCCCCAATACAGTACTGCAATAACCATCTGACCCAGAGAGGCCACAGCATTGCTTGGTGTGGTAAATTACAAATTAGTACACTGCTGCTCTTCTGAGGTTGGAGTGAAGGCACATTAGGGCCAGAGACTGCAGTTAACCATGCTATAGCTGATCTGGTCATAAGTGGTAACCCATAGTGTCACTGTGTCCATGGTTGCTGATACAAATCAATGCAACTTGGCCACCTTCTGCCATGCCTGGTCCTGATCTTCCTCCATCTCACTCCCCCTCACCCCCAGGTCTCACTGCTCCCAAGTCCAGTTGCTTATACACCAGCCTGGCTGCGATTGGTGCCTGTGTACAATACATAAGAATTTTAGCATGAATGTGTTCAAGTCACCGGACTCAGATATGAGTGGGCAGGGAAACGATTAGCAAGAGAAGGGGGAATGGTTGGAGAGGGAGAGATGAATTGGTCGGGGAGTGGGAGAATGGACAACAGTGAGGGTAGTGGATGGTAATACTTTTCTAGGTGTGCCTGTATGTCTGCAGGTGCTCGATGCTGACAGTGGGAGCCTTAAATAGGAAGATAGCCTTTGCCCAGCATGAGCATCCTTCACTTTGATGAAATTGAAAATTGAATTAAAATCCAATTCAAATACTCAAGATTAGCTACTCCACATCAGAAAGAACTTTCAAGTTAATCGTTAAAACATAACTGGCTTCAACATATCAGAATAGTTCAAAACCAATAGCTGTGTGGGTGTAGCCAGGCTCAGTCTGGCCAGCACAGAGTGGGATGACTTCACTCAGTGCTAATATCTTAAGTATGTATGAAGACTCACTACTTTTGGCAAGTCTGGTAAAAAGCAGATAAAAGATTTGATGAGCTGCTCGTCAATGAATTCTGACTTCGCCAATAGCAAATTTATTTTCTCCTGTGTTATCTAGCTCGCTGGGATTATCCCCGCTTGCTCTCACTTTTATCTTCAATCATAGCCAGAGCTTCTTTATCAATTGCTTCTCTTCCAAATGCTGCACAATAACCTCAGGAACCCCTCATCCTTGGTCCCTTCATCTTCCTCATCTACAAGCAGCCCTTTGACAACATCATGCGCAGATATATCAGTTTTCACTTGTTTACTGATGACACCCAGCTCTACCTCTCCACCACTTCTATTTGATTACAACTCTTTTGGGGCTCTATTTGATTACATCTCTGAAAGCATCCTGAGACCTTTTTCTAATCAAAGGGGGTAAATGGATTGGAGGTACAGATTAGCCATGATCTAATTGAACGACGAACAGGTTTGAGGGGCTGAATGGTCTACTCCTGTTCCTAGGTTCCTTAACGGCACTATATAACATGCAAGTCATTGTTGTTAATTGATTTCTGTAAACCAAAACTTTTGGAAATACATGCAACTCTGATGAAGAGTCCAGCTGGAAGTTGAACCCATCTTTCTGTTTTGGATATTTCCCTATCTGTTACATATTTCCAAATGTTCCTCTTTGGCATTTTGTAAAAATTTTCAAATTGATTTCTGTTTTTGATAAACAAGGTTTGCATGCAGGCAAGCAATGCTGAGGAGTAGTGACTGTAATACAATTAGCAAGCATCATGTTATCACGTCATTGAAATTTCAGTGGAATTACAATGGATCCAATCTAGATTTAAGGCAGTCCCCCATGGATGTGAGGGATAAAAAAATTCAATCATATGGTTATAATTGCAGCAAGAATTAGGAAGCTTCGAGGGAAAGGCTGCACGAAGCAAGTCTTTCAAAGGGAGAAGGCTTTCCATTCATATTTATCGTGTGAGGACAAAACTAGCTGATTGTGATGGTAACATCCACTTTTAATTGGGTAATTTGTTTCAGATTAGATTTTTTATTGACTTTAACAAAAGGAAATTACATCATAACTCAGTCCAAGGACATATGGGAACAATATAGGTTCATTAGAAGGGTTCATTTAGATTCAGAAATTGAGAAGACTACCAAGGGTTTGTACAAATTAACATTGAACCAATCTCAGTTAATTTAATTAAACTGAATAGCAGAGGGCTGTTAAACTGTGTCCCCTGATCCACAAGTGGCCCTGGGTTCTGGCCCACAGTCCCCAAAGCCCAGGAAACTCACTCCTGTTCACAATTCGATTTTTTTGTTTGCTGGCTTGTCCTATTTGAAGTCAATGGAAAAAACAATTGGACCGGGTGTAAAACGGGCGGGATTTGTTATGACTGCAAAAGATTAGTGTTTGTAATTATTTTTTTAAAATTAGACATTTTTTCTGACCCCTTAAGTTTAAGTAAAAGATCGAAGAAGAGCAGGAACATTCCCCCGGTGTCCTGCCCAATAGTTATCCCTCAATCAACATCACTGAAACAGATTAAGTGGTCATTTATATTGGCCCTGAAATTCCAGTCGGAAGCTTCTTTCGGACGAATGCCTCCGACCCGAGAATTTTTACGAAATTACCTGGTGGACCCGGAGGTGCCTGCGGTTCCGGTGGGGAGGCCTTCTCTTCCCACACTGCGAAGTGGCGCTCCCGACCTCGAGGTTCCAATGCAGAAGGTGCAGTCACACATGACTGCACAACCAATCAGGTACAGTATTCTCATTAATAGCAATGAGAACTCCGTATCCACGATTTCTCATTGCTATAATGAGAAAAAAAAACAAACACACTAAACACAACATAAAAAATAAAAAATACACCTCACATAATTAAACTGAATTGAAATTAAAGTTAATAGATGTCTTAGAAAAAAAATATTTTTCCAATTTTTAAAAAAGTTTTGTAATTAGGGTTTAAAATAAACTTACCTTATTGGGCAGGGTTTTTAACAGAAAAATGTGTTTTTAAATTTTATTTTTATATGTTTTAAAACTCTTACGCTGGTAAAAGTAGGCTATGCGCCTGCTTTTACCAGGCGCAAGAGTTTTATGGATATTCACTGGGCAAGAGATGGGAAAAAACCACAATCTTGCCCATGCGAATGTCCTTGCTGCCGAGATGTGTGCGATCTGGCAAACCAGAACTTGACAGATCGGAAAAGCCAGTTTTCGGCACATGCATATTGCAGATCACCTCTCATTCTTCTGAACTCCAATGAGTATAGTGTCAACCTATCTTCATAAATCAACCCCCTCCAGAAACAGTGAGACTTGCTGATGCATCAATGCTGCTGTGTAGACTGAAACAGCTAAGTAATTATTTCAATAACTCTATGTTGGAACACTGTAGACTCTCTCTAGATAAGCACATGAGGGAGAAAGGAATAGAAAGTTATGCTGATAGGGTTAGATGAAGAGTGGTGGGAGGCGGCTTTTGTGGAACATAGACACTGGGACGGACCAGTTGGGCTGAATAGTCTGTTTCTTTGCTGTACATTTTATGGTCTTAATGTCAACTTTATTGTTGTATATGAATAAAGAGTCTGACTGGATACTGTGAGCTCAAAGTAAAGTGTGATCTTAGTCTTTTATTGCAGGTTTGCAGAGTGCCTCTCCAGCCTGTGAGGCCTCCTTAGGTACCTGTGTTCCCAAGGGATTGTGGGATCCCTTGGGACTCCAGAGGATGAGCCCTCTGGTGGCTGTACAAGGTATATACAAGTTTACATACATAACAACACTCTGCCCCCCCCCCCCCACCAAAGTCAACAGTGTAACTATTTACAAGGTGAGTCGATCTGGGGCCTTTCTTTCCCTGGTTGATCTTCTCGGTGCAAATGCTGGTTTTGGTGAAGCGTTTGTTGGGCCCTCACTGGGCTGCAGTGCAGCTGGCCTTGCTGGGCTGCCTGGTGTGGTGAGTCCTGCTGGGATGCTGCGGGTGATGGGTTCTGCTTCGTGGCCAACCACGGTGTCGGGTGCCACTGGTGTGTATGTTGGTAGGGGTCAAAAAAGGTAGGGTCCAAAGTGGGTTGCTGAGGATAGTCCGTGAATCTGAGTTTGATTTTGGTCCAAGTGTTTCCGGTGAAAGAGTCCATTTGAAAGTTTGACCCGAAACACCCTGCTCCCCTCTTTGGCCACGCATTTGCACTATCATGATATGTACCTTGTTGAAGCCGCCTGCTCTCGACCTGTTCATGTAGATCAGGTTGAATTAACGAGAGCCTTGTCTTAACTGCCCTTTTCATGAGCAGTTCAGCAGGTGGAATCCCAGTGAGCGAGTGGGGTCTCGTGGGGTAGCTAAGCAGAACTCGGGATAGGCGAGTCTGCAGTGAGCCTTCAGTTACCCTTTTCAAGCCCTGCTTGATGGTTTGCACTGCTCTCTCTGCCTGACCATTGGATGCTGGTTTGAACGAGACAGATATAACATATTTGATCCCGTTACGGGTCATGAACTCTTTGAACTCGGCACTGGTAAAACATGGCCTGTTGTTGCTCATGAGGACATCAGGTAGTCCGTGCGTGGCAAACAGGGCCCGCAGGCTTTAAAGTGGTGGCAGCGAACGTGCTTGCCACCACATTCTCACATTCTCACATTCAATCCATTTGGAGTATGCATCTACAACCACAAGGAACATTCTACAACCACAAGGAACATTTTACCCAAAAACGGGCCTGCATAGACAACATGGACCCTGGATCACGGTTTGGAGGACCATAAACTTAGTGGCGCCTCCCTGGGTGCATTACTTAACTGCGAGATGTGTTACATCTGTGCACGCAGGACTCTAAGTCCGCATCGATACCGGGCCACCACCCATGGGATCTGGCTATCGCTTTCATCATTAAGATGTTGGGTGGGTACTGTGGAGGTCACTGATGAAAATGTCTCTGCCCTTCTTGGGGACCACTACCCGATTAACCTACAGAAGGCAGTCTGCCTGTATAGACATTTCATCTTTGCGCCGCTGGTACGGCTTTATCTCTTCCTGTATTTCCAGTGGGACACTGGACCAGCTCCCGTGAAGCACACAATTTTTTACTAGGGACAGTAAGAGGTCCTGGCTCGTTCAGGTTCTAATCTGTCAGGCTGTGACAGGTGATTGCTCACTCTCGAATGCTTCCATAACCATGACTAAATCTGCTGGCTGCGACAATTCCACCCCCGTGGTGGGCAATGGCAGCCTACTGAGAGCATTGGCACAGTTTTCTGGTGGATGGCGTAGTTGTATGTGAGCGGCCATCTCTGGATGCGGGCTGATGCATTCGTATTTATCCCCTTATTCTCGGAAAACAGGGATATTAGTGGCTTATGGTCCGTTTCCAATTCAAATTTTAGCCCAAACAGATATTGATGCATTTTCTTAACCCCATGCTTCTTTTTCGATCATGCTGTCGGCTCTCTCAGCCTTGGACAGACTTCTGGATGCATAAGCAACCGGTTGCAATTTCCCAGATTCATTAGCTTGTTGCAATACACACCCAACGTCATACGACGACGCATCACATGCTAATACCAAACGCTTACATGGATCATACAACACAAGCAATTTGTTTGAGAATAACAATTTTCTAGCTTTTACAAAGGCAGTTTCTTGGCTTTTGCCCCATACCCATTCATCTCCTTTATGCAGTAAGGCGTGCAGTGGTTCTAACAGTGTGCTGAGACCTGGTAAGAAGTTACCAAAGTAGTTCAGGAGTCCTAGAAACGACCGCAGTTCCATCTCGTTCTATGGCCTCAGGGCATTCTCGATTGCCTCTGTCTTCGAATCGGTGGGCCTGATGCCGTCCGCCGTGATTCTTCTCCCCAGGAACTCCACTTCAGGTGCCAAGAAAACGCACTTCGAGCGTTTCAACCTGAGCCCCACGTGGTTGAGTCGACTAAGAACCTCCTCCAGGTTCTTCAGATGCTTGGCTATGTCCCGACCTGTAACCAAGATGTCGTCTTGGAAGACCATCGTGCGCGGGACCGACTTCAGTAAGTTTTTCATGTTTCTCTGGAATATCGCCGCGGCTAATCGAATTCCAAATGGGCATCTGTTATAAATGAAGAGACCTTTGTGCATGTTGATGCAAGTGAGGGCCTTCGATGATTCCTCCAGCTCCTGCGTCATGTAGGCCGAGTTCAAGTCCAGCTTTATGAACATCTTTCCTCTCGCCAGCGTAGCAAAAAGGTCATCAGGCTTTGGTAGTGGGTATTGATCCTGCAGGGAGAAACGATTGATAGTTACTTTGTAATCGCCACAGATTCTGACGGTGCCGTCTCCTTTAAGGATTGGAACAATCAGATTGGCCCATCTGATCGGCGAAATGATGCCCTCTCGTTGCAACCTGTCCAGCTCGATTTCCACCCTTTCTCTCCTCATGTATGGTACTGCTCTCACCTTGTGATGGATGGGTCGCACCCCCGGAATTAGGTGGATCTGCACTTTTGCTCCTTGGAACTTCCCGATGCCTGGTTCGAAAGGCGAAGGGAACTTGTTTAAGACTTGGGCACACGAAGTGTCGTCAGTGGACAGGAGTGCTTGGACGTTGTCTCAGTTCCAGCGTATCTTTCCCAGCCAGCTGCTGCCGAGCAGCGTGGGACCATCGCCTGGTACCACCAAGAGTGGTAGCTTGTGCACCGCTCCATCGTAGGAGACCTTTACGGTAGCACTGCCGATTATGGGAATCAGTTCCTTTGTGTAAGTTCTCAGTTTAGTGCAAATGGGAGTCAAGACTGGCCTTGAGGCCTTGCTGCACCACCATCTTTCGAAAGTCTTTTTGCTCATAATGGATTGGCTCATGCCCTTGTCCAGCTCCATTGACACCAGGAGACCATTTAATTCAACCTTCAGCATTATCGGGGGACACTTTGTGATAAATGTGTGCACCTCATATACCTTTGCCTACTCGGTCTGAGGCTCTGGTTCGTCGTGATCTGCCGTGGATCTGTCCTCCTCTGCAACATGGTGGTTTGCAGGATTTACAGGGTTTGCAGCTTGCCTTTACATACGTTGGAGGTGTCCCATTGTTCCACAGCCCTTGCAAACGTACCCTTTGAAGTGGCATGAATAGAAACGATGATCACCCCCACAGCTCCAACAAGTTGTTGAAGGCCTTGCATTCATCCCCCTTGATGGTGGACTCTGAGACATCTGTGGACGTGCAGCTGCAGGCATGTGGGGCCTGCCCTGTACATTGCGATTTGAAAACAACATAATTTTGTTCACAGTACTTGTAGCAGCACTCGTGTGCTGAGTGATTTGCTTCATATTGTCACTGGTGGCAATGAACACCTGGGCTATCGCTCTGGCCTTACTCAAGGTTGGGGTCTCTACAGTCAAAAGTTTGCGAAGTATCATTTCGTGGTCAATGCCAAGTATGAAAAAGTCTCTGAGCATGTGCTCCAAATGTCCTTCAAATTCGCAATGTCCTGCAAGGCGTCTTAGCTCGGCGACATAACTTGCCACTTCCTGGCCTTCAGACTTTTTGTAGGTGTAGAACCGGTGCCTCGCCTTCAGAACGCTTTCCTTCGGGTTCAAATGCCCTCGGACCAGTGCACAAATCATCGTAAAATTTCTCCGTGGGTTTCGCTGGAGAGAGCAGATTCTTCATGAGGCCATACATTGGTATCCCATAGACGGTGAGGAGGATTGCCCTTCATTTAGCAGCACTCTCTTCCCCATCTAGCTCATTGGCCACGAAGTATTGGTCGTGTCGCTCCACAGGAGTTTCCCAATCATCTCCCTCCGAGAATTTCTCCAGCATGCCCACTCTGTTCTCTGCATCTTTGGGTTTGCGACCTGTATCTCGTCGCCAGTTGTTGTATATGGAGTACAAGTCAGACTGAACACTGTGAGCTCAAAGTAAAGTGTGACCGTAGTCTTTTATTGTAGGTCTCCAGAATGCCTCTCCAACCTGTGAAGCTTCCTTAAATACCTGTGCTCCCAAGGGATTATGGGATCCCTTGGGACTCCAGGGGATGAGCCCTCTGGTGGCTGTACAGAGTAAATACAAGTATACATATATAACACTTGCTACTTGCATTCTAGTAATGTGTGAGTTAGTATATCATCATTATCCTGACAAACTATGGTTTTACTCCCAGTCACACTGTTATTTGGTACAAAATTATTTTCTTTCAAAAATAAGGTAACATTCTTTACTTAAACACCACTTAACTTTAGTATCTAGAGCAGGGTTGGATTTACATATTTGGTGGTCAAAATTATGATAAAGCAAATTGAGGACAAACTATTTCCACTTATCAATGAGTTGAGAACTAGAGAACATAAAGTTATGATTATCATCAAAAGAACAAAAGTAGAGGTGAGGAGAATTTATATATACACACATACGCATGGGGTTTGTAGGACATGGAATGACCGACCAGAAAGTGATGGAAGCAGAATTTAGAATAGCTTTTACATAGACTTACATCGATCACGATAATAACTCAGAGATGCGGTTGGAGAAGGGGATGCGATATCATGTGAGAAACCAGGAAGAACTTTCAGTGCGTCTGTCTACAGCATTTAAACACAGCCATATAATTATATTACTTCCGGGTTGGGCTTCGAATGCGTGGCAGCGGGCATGACGTGGACCCGCATGACATGATCTCAATTCGAGTATTTAAAGGAATTAGATACAGAGATAGAATTTGGAGGAGTGGGGCGGTTTTGCGTGGAGACAGCAATTGTAGAAGATGGACTCAGGACGTTCAAAGGCTGTGCCCCGCTTTAACGAGGCGTCCCTTGATGTGCTGCTGGGTACTGTGCAGAGCCAGAGAGAGATACTCTTGCCGTGCAACAGGAGGAAGAAACCTGCTGCCAACACACAGAAGGCGTGGCTGGAGGTGGCCCAGGAAGTCAGCAGCAAGAGCGTAGTGCCACACCCCTGGATTGAGTGCAGGAAGTTCCTTAATGACCTAACCAGGCCAGGAAAGGGGTGTACAGTTGCACATTCACCTACATTATATTGTGCACATCACCCCCCCTTCCCTTCACTCTGCCTTATGAAGCCTACTCCATCACATTATTCCTCACACCCCCACTTATGTTGCAAGCGCACCCATCGCTATCTTTCTATGCATTTCTTCACATTTCTATCTATCCATCCACAACTGCCACTCACCCTGATCCTTATACAATTTGATGCTTCTCCCTGATATTCCCCCTCACCAAATGCACTGCATGCATCGCATGAACACATGCCATTACAGTCGCTCATAGGTCTGCCCTTTCCTCCGCTGTAGGAGCAGCGAGCATAGAGCACGAGGGCGAGGGTCATAGGTGGTCCTCCGCAGATTCACAGCTAACAATTGCAGAGGTGGAAGCGCTGGAGATCTGTGGTGTTTCAACATCTCTGATCATCAAAGGTGATGAGATTGGGACCTTGCAGCTACCTAGAATCATTGAAACTTACAGTACAGAAGAAGGTCATCCAGCCCATCAAACCTGTGCTGGATCTTTGCAAGAGTCGTCGTGTTTAGTCCCACCGTCCCTCTGCCCCCGCGTTTTATCTGTAATCCTGTAAGTTCCTCACCTTCAGGCACGCGTCCAGCTTCCTTTTAAAATGATCAATGGAATCAGCTTCCACCACCTTTTCAACAACAACAACTTGTATTTATATAGCACCTTTAACATCGTGGACTGTCCCAAGGCACGTCACAGGAGTATTATGAGTCAAAATATTTGACACCCGAGCCACACAAGGGGAAATTAGGGCAGGTGACTCGGTCAAAGAGCTAGGTATTAAGGAGCGTCTTAAGGGAGTAAAGAGAGTTAGAGAGGTAGACAGGTTTAGGCAGGGAATTCCAGAGCTTGGGGCCGAGGCAACAGAAAGCACGGCCACCAATGGTTGAGCGATTATAATCAGGGATGCTCAAGAGAGCAAAATTAGAGGAGCGCAGACATCTCGGGAGATTATGAGGTTGGAGGAGATTACAGAGATAGGGAGGGGAGGGGCGAGGCCATGGAGGGGACACTACTATAAACATAAACACCAACACCAAATCCAGAACAAAAAACACATTTATTAAAAAATTGAAGTTCATCTGTGTCTAATAGTTAACAGAAATTACTATGAATCACCCTTGTGCAAGGTGTTCGGCCTAGAAATTGGATAAAGACCCAACAACGGGCAGGGGCACCAGCCAGTGCTATTTGCCTGCGGCTCTTCTAAATCTCTCTGAACACCAACATTTAAACGATTCTCACCATTTAAAAAACATTCTGTTTTCTATTCTTCCTCCCAAAGTGAATAACCTCACATTTCTCCACAAATGGCCTACTCCTGCTCCTATTTCTTACGTTCTTATTATACTCCATCTGGCACCTTAATGCCCAATCACTTAACCTGTCTATATCCTTTGCAGGTTCTTTGTGTCCTCCTCACAGCTTAATTTCCCACCTAGCTCAGCAAACTCAGATACATTACACTCTGTCCCTTCATCCAAGTCATTAATATAAATTATAAATAGCTGAGGGAAATATTTTTTTCATTTCAGAAGGCAGGGAATAGCTTGGGAATTTTGGAAGATCACAACCAATGCATCCACTATCTCTGAAGATAGAACCCTAAGCCGTAGGCCGTTAGGTCCAGAGGATTTGTTAGCTTTTAGTCCCATTAGTTTCTCTAGTACTTTTTCGCTACTGATCTTAATCACTTTAAGTTCCTCACTCTCATTAGCCCCTTGGTTCCCCACCATTTCTGGTATGCTTTCTGTGTTTTCTACTGTGAAGTCAGATACAAAATATTTGTTTAGAGTCTTTGCCATTGCCTTATTCCCCTTTATAAGTTCTCCTGTCTCAACCTCGAGGGGACCATCGCTTACTTTTGCTACTCTCTTCCTTTTTACATACTTGTCGAAGCTCTTACAATCTGTTTTTATATCTCTTGTTAGTTTATTCTCATTCTATTTTCTCCCTTTTCATCATTTTTTTTCCTCTCATCCTTTGCTGGTTTCTGAAACTCTCCCAATCCTCAGGCTTACACTATTCTTTGCAACATTATAAGCCTCTTCTTTTAATCTAATGCTATCATTAACTTCTTGAGTTAGCCACAGATGGATCACTTTTCCTGTGGAGTTTTGGGCCGAATGGCCTGTTTAGGTGCTGCAAATACCATGTGATTTAGTTCTCATTCATCTACATATAGAAACAACCCATAGTGATTGATACTAAATGCAAAATGCATGTTTCTCTTTCAAAGTGTCAGTGATTTATCGGTTGATCTATTTATTGCAGCATTATATTGTCATGACTGACAAGCAGCCATTGACAGGTAAGGAGGTGGAGGACTAACTGTTTTGCCAGTCTTGTGGGTATTTGCGAGTGAGTGTATACCGTAGCTAATTCAAATGTGACTGCGTTACAACATCATCTGACTTGCAGCAATAGTAACAATGTTGTTAAAAAAAAACAATTATGGTTTAAATATTACATTTAAGGGTTTAAAACACTATTCTAGCAGACAGCAAAACACGAGGCTGGACCGCCTATTGCTAATATATAAATGTACACTAGGTCCTGCCAAAAGCTAAGGGAAAGGAAATGGATGGTCTCATCTGGTGAGCACAGTCTAGGCCTGTGAGCCATAAATCAAGCACCTGGAAAACTATTCAGTTGCTTGGAGAAAAAAGAAAGACATTTACCATCCATGTAACTCGTTCCAGTTAAGGATTTTCCCTGTACAGTATTCCAGCAGACTAGACTTCAATACTTTGCTGATTTTACTGTTTCAGTTCTATTTTTTGGCTTACATGAACAAATGTTAACTCTTTTAATCCATGTCTGGGATTTACTTCAAAGATTTTCACTTCCTAGTGTTTAGCACAAGTAAACCTATGTTCCTTGCTCCTCAGATTTTTTAAATCTTTTGCTTCAGAGGGGACAGGTTAGGGACCACATTACAGTGGAGCTGGTCGCTTACAATTCACCTGCTGAACAGAAGACTTAAACTTGGGTGTCAGCCGTGACTCAGTTGTACTCCTCTTACCTCTGAGTCAGAAGGTCGTGGGTTCAATATCCACTCGAGACTTGAGACACTACTTGACATTTAGAGTCATAGACCCCGAAATTGGTGGACTTACCGTCCACTGACGCCGAGTTTTCTCGGCGGTCTCCCTGGTTTCTGGGCGGTCTCCCCTCCGAGTGAGTTTGGTGGAGTCCTCCCGCCAGCGGGGAGAGAAGACCGCCGGGTACTGTCCACTGATGTCCGCCGGCATGCGCCGGCGTGCAACGTCCAGAAGTGTCCTCCCATCCGTCGAGCTGCCAGTTTGGTCCGGGCGGTCATCCACTCCAGCCTAACCCCAACGGTAAGTATGAAGACCTGAATAAAAAGGTTAGTCCAATTCTTTTCGTATTTTTTTTCCCAGGGATTTAGGTGGATGGGGTCCTCTGAAGGATTTCTAGTGTTTTTTTTAATGTTTTGAAACTTTTTTATTTGTTCAGTTCCCCCCTCCCTGGGCCTGACTCAATCCTCGGCAGTACTTTGCCAGGGATTGCATCTGCCTCCGAGAATGGGAGCTACCGCCCACTGCCACGCAGATTTGGCACGTAAGTCCCATTTTTGCCGCCGGGCGGTCTTTCCCAGATTTTTCCATGAAACTTCTGCCCAAAGTACCGTCAGGATCTCAGCGGTCCTTGGGCGGAACATAGCTTCCACCAAACTCGGGCCCATAGAATGGATACAGCACGGAAGAAGACCACTCAGCCCGTCGAGCCCATGCCAACTCTCAGCTAATCCCACTCCCATGCCCTTTCCCTGTAGCCCTGCACCTTTTTTTCCTTCAAATACAACTCTCTTTTGAAAGATAAAATTGAGTCTGCCTCCACCACCTTTCCGACAGTGCATTCCAGATCTTAACCACTCACTGCGTAAAAAAGTATTTTTCTTACGTCGCCTTTGGTTCTTTTGCCAATCACCTTAAATCTGTGTCCTTTAGTTCTCGACCCTTCTGCCAATGGGAACAGTTTCTCTCTATCTACTCTGTCCAGACCCCTCATGACTTTGAACACCTTTGTCAAATTTCCTCTCAATCTTCTCTGCTATAAGGACAACAACCCCAGCAGTCTATCAACATAACTGAAGTCTCTCATTCCTGGAATCATTCTCGTAGATCTTTTCCGCACCTTCTCTAAGGCCTTCACATCCTTCCTAAAGTGTGGTGCCCAGAATTGGATACAGTACTCCATTTGGGGCCGAACCAGTATTTTATACAAGTTCTTCATAATTTCCACGCTTTTGTACTCTATACCTCTATTTATGAAGGCCAGGATCCTGTATGCCTTTTTAACTGCTTTCTCAACCTGCCTTGCCACCTTCTGATTTATGCACACATACCCACATGTCTCTCAGCTTGTGCACCCCCTTTAGGATTGTACCATTTAAGATATATTTCCTCTCCTCATTATTTCTACCAAAATGCATCACTTCACATTTTTCTGCATTAAATTTCATCTGCCACGTGTCCACCCATTTCACCAGCTTGTCTATGTCTTCCTGAAGTCTATCACTATCCTTCTCACTGTTCACTATATTTCCAACTTTTGTGTCATCTGCAAATTTTGAAATTGTGCCCTGTACACCCACGTCCAAGTTATTAATATATATCAAGAAAAGCAATGGTCCTAGAACCGACCCCTGGGAAACATCGCTATATACCTTCCTCCAGTCCGAAAAACAACAGTTCACCACTACTCTCTGTTTCCTGTCACTTAACCAATTTTGTATCCATGCTGCCACTGTCCCTTTTATTCCATGGGCTTCAACTTTGCTGGCAAGCCTATTATGTGGCACTTTGTCGAACGCCTTTTTGTAAATCCATGCTACCTCATCAATACACTCGATCAAGTTGGTTAAACATGACTTGCCTTTAACAAATCCATGCTGGCTTTCCTTAATTAATCCACCCCTATCCAAGTGACTGTTAATTTTGTCCCTGATCACTATTTCTAAAAGCTTCCCCACTACTGAGGTTGAACTGACTGGCCTGTAGTGGCTGTGTTTATCTTTACACCCTTTTTTGAACAATAGTGTAACATTTGCAATTCTCCAGTCCTCTTTGGAGGATTGGAATATTATGGCCAGTACCACTGTGATTTCTGCCCTCAATTCCCTCAGCATCCTAGGATGCATCCCACCCACTTCTGGTGATTCATGTACTTTAAGTACAACCAGCCTATCTAATACCTCTTTTATCCTATCAAGTGTCTTCACTAACTCCTCCTTCACCTTATCTGTGGCAGCATCCTCTTCCTTGGTGAACACAGACGCAAAATACTCACTTAGTACCTCAGCCATACCCTCTGTCTCCGTGCATAGGTCTACTTTTTGGTCCCTAATCAGCCCCACCCCTCCTCTTACTACCCTTTTACTATTTATCTGCCTATAGAAGACTTTTGGATTACTTTATATGTTGGATGCCATTCTATTCTCTTACCCTTACTTTGCCTCTCTTATTTTCTTTTTCACTTCTCCTCTGACCTTTCTATATATAGCCTGATTCTCAGATATATTTGCAAATTGACATCTGTCATACGCGCTCTTTTTCTGCTTCATCATATTCTCTATCTGTTTCATCATCCAGGGGGCTCTGCCTTTAGTTACCCTACCTTTCCCCCTAGTGGGACTGTAACTGAACTATTTCTTCTTTAAAGGCAGCTACAGTTCCACTACAGTTTTGCCTGCCAATCCTTGATTCCAGTTTACCCGGGCCAGATCTGTTCTCATCCTACTGAAATTGGCCTTCCCCCAGTTAAACATTTTTACTCTAGATCTTCAATACTGTACTGAGGGAGTGTTGGAGGTGCTGCCTTTCAGATAAGATGTTAAACTCTCAGGCGGGTGTAAAAGATTCAAAGGCACTATTAGAATAAGAATTCTCCAAATGTTCTGGCCAATACTTATTCCTCAACTAACATAGAACATAAGAACATAAGTATTAGGAACAGGAGTAGGCCATCTAACCCCTTGAGCCTGCTCCGCCACTCAACAAGATCATGGCTGATCTGGCCGTGGACTCAGCTCCACTTATCCGCCCGCTCCCCATAACCCTTAATTCCATTATTGGTTAAAAATCTATCTATCTGTGATTTGAATACATTCAATGAGCTAGCCTCAACTACTTCCCTGGGCAGAGAATTCCACAGATTCACAACCCTCTGGGAGAAGAAATTCCTTCTCAACTTGGTTTTAAATTGGCTCCCCCGTATTTTGAGGCTGTGCCCCCTAGTTCTAGTCTCCCCGACCAGTGGAAACAACCTCTCTGCCTCTATCTTGTCTATCCCTTTCATTATTTTAAATGTTTCTATAAGATCACCCCTCATCCTTCTGAACTCCAACGTGTAAAGACCCAGTCTACTCAATCTATCATCATAAGGTAACCCCCTCATCTCCGGAATCAGCCTAGTGAATTGTCTCTGTACCCCCTCCAATGCTAGTATATCCTTCCTTAAGTAAGGTGACCAAAACTGCATGCAGTACTCGAGGTGTGGCCTCACTAATACCCTGTACAGTTGCAGCAGGACCTTCCTGCTTTTGTACTCCATCCCTCTTGCAATGAAAACAGATTCCCACTTCCAGCAATTTGCACGCAAAATTAATTGGAGCTGAAAGATGATGAAAAAAAATCCATCTCCTGGCGCTCACCACGAGATGGCCCACTCCAGCAAATTTTGGGTCATGGTATAACACTTCACTGTAATAAATCGGCTAATCATCCAACTTACCTTCAGGATCGCCACAGAGATCCACTGTCATTAATGCAAATGCATCAATCATGTGATGGACTGGGTTAGCACACAATCCCTCCACCCTGGGATCCAGCTTTGAATCTATACCAGACTGATGACATAAACAGACATCCCTCTTTGATGGCTCTACCTGTCTGACGCAAAATGCGTTTAGGCCGTTACAGTCCAATTCCGACTGGAAAATTGCCTAGAATTTGGCACAAGCCAGCAGTAAAACTGACTGGCCGTGAAACAGGGACCTTTAGCACTGGCCATTAAGGCCAGTTTTGCAAAAACAATTGCGGCCGCCTTGCTTCCACCCGCTTCTAGCGCAGAACACGGCGGCTGCATTGTGGGCAGGTTGGCAGCACTGCTGTTGCTTGGGCTCACTGTACATATTTAAATGATGCAGATCATGATGTCAATTGGTGTGAAACACCTGATTTGACACACGATCTGTGCATTTCTATGTCATCACTCTTAATACTGCCCTCTCCAAACGTCCGTGCAGCAGTAAAACAGAGACACTGCCAGTGCTTCTTCAAGGGTCACACACAACTTTCAGGTAAGTTTAGATTTTTGGTTTTGGACCAGTTTCTTTACATTGAAATAGTGGCTTGTTGCAATACATTAAAACAATTGTTAAAGTGTGCAGGGAGTACTTCTGGACATTGGGAAGGCTTTGGCTGTTAAAGGAAGGCCTCGGAGAACACCACTTGCTCCTAGTCCTGGGGCCCTAATTGCAGGTCCCCCTTGGACTGCAGCATCACATGGAGATGGAGCAGAGGCAGCAAAGGGAACAAGCTGCTTGCAGAGGGAAGAGGGAAGAGGAAGCAGAAGAGGAAACATCAGAAGGAGGCAACCCAGACAGCCCCTTTTTATCCCCTGCGATATCTGGATCAAATCATCCGCATGCAATACCAGTGAACACAACCCCAATTCCTCTTTCAACATTTGTCCCATGCTGAAATAAAAGCCACCGCAAAGCAAACTTTATAATCCAACTGTATTCATGTATGCATCCGATATTACATCAAGAGATCAACTAATCACCCTTATGCATTCCCTTATGTGCTTTTATGTGCTTTTGCATATCCTACTGATGTCATGCAGTGTTACCCCATTGGCTGCAGCATGGCTGGTGGAAGGTTGCTGACTTTCAGTGAGGGAGGCTGCAGATAGCCTTGCACAACGGCCGCAAGAAGCTGGGAGTGTCAAATCAAGTAATGGTGTTTCTTCTTCTTCACTCTCCTCTGCCTCTTCTTGGGTGTCTGAAATGAGGAAGGCAGAAGGGTAGCATTGTGGTGAGGATAGGGCAGGAAAGCACGAACTGCATGCTTACACCATGCGCAGCTTGTAAATTAGAAGAGATGGTAGGATGAGGGGGAAGTGCGATGTGAGAAGGAGGATAACGTATGAGGATACTGGCATCTTCTATTCTTTCAGCCCCGCCGCTGGTCAAGGGCTCAGCCATGCACCTGCCAAGAATGGCCAGTGCTGTCTCCTCCAAGGGGGTGAAGTGAAGTTATGAATGTGAGGTGTGCTTCGTGTTTGGTAGAGATTGTTGCTAGGTGAGTGATGGGGGGGGGGGGAGGGGGGCGGTTGTACATTGAGCAGTGTGAGGCTAGAGGTGCAGTTAGTGGGAATCGGCATTTGAAAATGTATTCACTGACCTTGAACACTCATCTGAGGTCATGAAACTTCATTGGGCACTGCAGTCAGGTCCTGGGGGTGGCACTGTTGGCAGTGACCATCTCGGTGATCTTGTCCCACATCCTTTTTTCTGGAGGGGTTCCTGGCCCCTGTGGGTCGAGGACCTCTCTTGCAGTGTTGACCCCCTGCACAAAGCTGGAGGGCTGTATGTGAGACCCTGGGTGACCTTTCCCGAGCCTGTTGAGCCATACATATAGGTGCCGAAGCATTTTTAGCATTTTTTTATGTGCCGAAGGCAGCTCAGCTTTAAGAGTTACAGACTGCCTTAAAGAGGAGCTAGCTAGGTTTAAGTAAAGCTAGCCTCACTCCATCGATGCAAACTTTGGCCCTGTGCTGAGCACCAAGCCTGTCAGCAGCACATTCTGCAGCAGGCCGTGCTTTCCTATCACGGTAGTTATCAGGCAGCACCAAATTGACCAGCAGTTTGCGTTTTCTGAATGGGTGCGGGCAAATCTCACATCGCAGTGCCCATGCCTGTTTTTTTTGCGCTACTAAATTTCACCTTACAACCTCCCTGAGAGAAGTTCTTGTGCATGAAACACAAAAAGTGAGTATGCAGGTACAGCAAGTAATCAGGAAGGCAAATGGAATGTTGGCCTTTATTGCAAGGGGGATAGAGTATAAAAGCAGAGAAGTCCTGCTACAACTGTACAGGGTATTGGTGAGGCCACACCTAGAGTAGTGCGCACAGTTTTGGTCTCCGTATTTAAAGAAGGATATACTTGCATTGGAGGCTGTTCAGAGAAGGTTCACTAGGTTGATTCCGGATATGATGGAGTTGACATGAAGATAGGTTGAGTAGGTTGGGCCTCTACTCATTGGAGTTCAGAAGAATGAGAGGTGATCTTATCGAAACACATAAGATAATGAAGGGGCTCGACAAGGTGGATGCAGAGAAGCTATTTCCATTCATAGGGGAAACTAAAATTGGGGGACATAGCCTCAGAATAAGGGGCCATCTATTTAAAACGGAGATGAGGAAGAATTTCTTCTCTCAGGGGGTTGTAAATCTGTGGAATTCTCTTCCCCAGAGAGCTGTGGAGTCTGGGTCATTGAATATATGTAAGGTGGAGGTAAACACTTTTTTGAGCGATATGGGAATAAAGGGCTATGGGGAACGGGCAGGGAAGTGGAGCTGAGTCTATGATCAGATCAGCCATGATCTTATTAAATGGCGGAGCAGACTCGAGGGGCCAAGTGGCCTACTCTTATTTCTTATGATGGTAATGGGAAGTGTATTAAAATCACACTGGTGCAATAAGAGGATACTTCAGAGATTGGGGTTGAATTACATCATTGCAGGAGAGCAGAAGCTTTGCTCTGCAGAAGGGCTGTGCTATTGCTGGCCTCACTCAGGGAATAGATAATGTTAATACTGGATGGAAAAAGTGGGAAAGTATTCCTTAGCACTTAACTTCTGTCTGAGGCTGAACCAAACTGTTTGCAACCTTGGTGTCATATCTGACCCTGAAATGAGCTTTTGACCACATATCCGCAGCATAACTAAGACCGCCTATTTCCACCTCCGTAACATCACCCGGCTCCACCCTTGCCTCAGCTCATCCGCTGCTGAAGCCCTTATCCATGTCTTTGTTACCTCTAGACTTGACTATTCCAACGCACTCCTGTCTGGTCTCCCACATTCTACCCTACATAAATTAGAGGTGATCGAAAACTCGGCTGCCCGTGTCCTAACTTGCACTAAGTCCCACTCACCCATCACCTCTGTGCTTGCTGACCTACATTGGCTCCCAGTTAAGCAATGCCTCGATTTGAAAATTTTCATCCTTGTTTTCAAATCCCTCCATGGCCTTACCCCTCCCTATCTCTGTAATCTCCTCCTGCCCAACAAACCCACAAGATTTCTGCACTCCTCTAATTCTGGCCTCGTGAGCAATCCTGATTATAATTGCTCAACCATTGGTGGCCGTGCGTTCAGTTGCCTCGGCCCTAAGCTCTGGAACTCCCTGCCTAAACCTCTTCGCCTCTCTACCTCTCTTTTCTTCCATCAAGATGCTCCTTAAATCCTACATCTTTGACCAAACTTTTGGTCACCTGCCCTAATTTCTCCTTGTGTGGCTCGGCGTCAAATCTTTGGTCTCATAATACTCCTGTGACGCGTCTTTGGACGTTTCACTATGTTAAAGGTGCTATATAAATACAAGTTGTTGATGAACAGAAGGAAAAGCAAATACATCCAATTGAATGTTAGCTTGGCTCAGTTGGTAGCCCTCTTACCTTAATTCAGAAGGTTGTGGATTCAAGCCCCACTACAGGAATTGAGCACATAATCTCGGCTGACATTTCAGTGCAGTACTGGATTATCAGATGTATTGTGGTTCTGATGAATATTAAACTGAGGCCCCTGCCCTGCTTGTTCACACAGTCCTAAAATGTTCCTTGGGACTATTTGAAGTTCTCCCGGTATCCTGACCAATATTCCTCCCTCAACCAACATCACAAAAACAGATCATTCATTTCTTTGTTATAGCTTGCTATGTGCAAATTGGCTACTGTGATGGTTACATGAATCGTGACTACACTTTAGATGTAATTAGTTAGCTGTGAAGCATTCTGATATCCTATGGACCTAAAAAGTATATCAATGCAAGCTCGCTCTTTATCAGTGATACAGAGAAATACTTTTGGACCAACTGAAGGACAAATAATGAAAAGTAACTGAACATGAATTATTGTGCCAACTTTTGATTCTGTGGCTCCCTTTAGTACATTCATTTCCTGTTTTATTGTGTGTGACTTCCTGTTGCATACCAATACTGAATTGTCATCTACCAATCCGAATGGGCTTGGCAAAGCACAATGAGAATCCATGTAGCCCACTGTGTGGTGAGTGGACTGATTGATTCTCTAATTGAAAGCACATGGGATTTGCAGCTAAATCCTTCTGTTGAAATGTTCACAATGCATGATTCAAATAATGGCAGGATATTGGAAATGTTAATTTTTCTTTTTAGGGTTCAGCAGTTCGTTTAGCCTTTTTTGCACCTCCCCTGTCTCATGTGTGTTGCCACTTCTTATTTTCATATGAGCAAAATAAAAAGATAGGCTGGTGCTACAACTCTTTTGAGTTAGGCTGGTGCTACAATTTGTTATAATGCTAATACAGCTGATTGCAATAAAAAAATATCCCCAACATGTACAGTAAAAAGGGAGCACAACCAACTCTATGACGATAACAAAACTGAATATTGATTGTATGAGTTTTATTTGTACTGTATGTTTATACATTTGACTGGAGTCTGGGCTTACAAAATATGTGCAGGGAATAATTTTGATAACTTGAATGTGAATGTCCAGATGAGAACTGATCGCACTACGGAGGGTGAATCTTTATAGACCTACAATGCAATGAGAGAAAGAAGGTAACTTTTTTTGCCTATGAGTTAGCATTTGGGATGATCAGTATTGGATGTTCAATTAGTCAGCATGCTTTACAGATGTTGGAATTGTGCAGCTGTTAATTGGGTTTGTTGACCGATTGGTTGAGGACAGTCCCCAAGGTTGCGGATTGCCAATTCTGTGAAATGTGTACAGATGGAAGACCCATTGGAAACCATTTCCGGTTGCTCTGGGTTTCATCAGTTCTCAAGCAGACTGCTGAAAACGTTTCATCTGGAGCTGAGTGAAGCTGACAGGACCAAACCTCCCACTGGCTGTGTAAGGGTGGTGGCCACTGTAAAATCTGGAGCCCAGACTTTCCACCCTTCAGACTGAAGGAAGGTTCCCGACAGCAGATGCAAGCAGCATGAATTTAACTTGGGCTGAAAAAAATTCACATGTGAAACACATTTTGCACAGACTATTTAATGCAAAGCTATCTACTTGGTAAA
This sequence comes from Pristiophorus japonicus, assembly GCF_044704955.1. NCBI lineage: Eukaryota > Metazoa > Chordata > Chondrichthyes > Pristiophoridae > Pristiophorus > Pristiophorus japonicus. The sequence goes on along the minus strand of NC_091985.1, from coordinate 112,578,866 downwards.
ATATCTCTGGAAAGATACAATCCATGTCTATACTTCAAGACTGCTATTGACACTATGTGTATGTGATCTCAAGGGAACAAACTGATGGTGTAATTGTGAACTTCTCTCTGGCTATCCTTTCTGCTGAGAATACATTTCCAATCATGACATTATGCTGCCAGGAGGGTGTCCTTTCATTCATGACTGAGGATTGTGTCTATGATTATGGTTTATTGAAGCCGATGGTCAAAATTACAATTCCCTTTCATATTGTGAGGTATGAAAAATATTGTAGTATGTGTTAACGAATGAGCACCCTTTGCTTAGAGGAACATTTGTCCAAGCACAAATTGACTCTTAATACACCCACAGTGTTCACTTAACAGACTGGATAAAGGGAATATTTAGTTTATCTGAAAGGCTATCTACTGCAAATCTCATGACTAATATTGTTATTAGAATTCCCATTGATTGAAGTGTATTATAGTGGTCTAGCTCTGCCTGGTATAGTTGGGAGGTCCTGTTTAAAGATTATGATGAGAAAAACAGACAATGTCTGTTTATTTACTATGTCGATAACTGTTCAACGGCATGTTTGATTTTCACTATTCAGAATGGGTTTAAAGAATCATTGCCACATGATACTCTGATATGCTGTACTAACTTTAGATCTGAATACCCACTGAGGATTATTAATCCCTGGTGTACCAGGGAAGATCTTCAGGCCTTTCATTTCTGAAATATGCATAATTTCCTGTTTTTCATGGTGTCCTTTTCCCTCACGCCACAGACATTTTTAATAATCATTACAGTCTTTACAACATACATTGAGCCCCTTCTATCACCATTTCAGGAGAAGCAGAACTTTCTTTACTAAAGCCCATGAAATTAGACAGTTTTTTTTTGAAGTCTGACATTACACTTAGCAAGCAAGTATTTCAACATGTTTCCCAATGATAACCATGCACTGTAACTGTTTAGGATATTATTGTAGAAATAATACATTACAAGGTAAATTTTCCACTTCAATGCAGCTGGAGAATTGATGTTTCAGTGACGCAGTGAAAAGGAAGGAGAGGCCCATTATGTCAGGTTTTGGTTTCTTTCCTCTCCTCCTCCACCCACCACACCCCCTGCCCCAAATCCCGAGTGCTCTGGGATTTCCTGGGTCTTTCCTTACTGATGTAACTGGGCTTGCAACTGGGCCCATAGGTGCTATTTTAATGGGATGGGAGGAGCCATCCCAGCTCCCTGCTTCATTTTGCATTGAGTTGGACTATTGAGTGTCGCAGAATATGGGGTACTTTGAGAAACTGGTGCAAGAGCCTGCCCCAGTGTCCACGCTGACTGAAGGATATCCACAATTGCTGGTGGTGGCGAAAGACATATCAATAAGTGCTTTTTTAAAAACTCCTCCCCCTCCGCCCTTTCCCTCTTCAGAATGATTGAAAAGCTTTGGGGCTTTCTAGTTGAAAGGCTTGTAGTTACACACTGATTTTCTCCATCATTTTCAGACACAAGGCACATCCAGGGGGTGATGAGCCTATAGCTGGAACATGCCCAGGCCAGGTAAATGGCCCAGGCTGAGCCAAACCTGCTTCTCGAGAACGGAACGTATCTCTGATGCCCCGCGCGGTTGTCTGTACATAGGGGAAAATCTACTCTTACATTTTTAGTTTGCTGTTATATGTGAATAACATTGACAGGATCTTTGTAGATCAGGAGTGCTCTGTTGAGGGGTCTCAATGAAACGTAAAGTGGACTAGTAAAAACATTGTTGCAAGGTGCACTTTCAGTGCTGAGGTAAAACAATTTTAGATACATATGTTCTGCCATTGTGAATTTTACCTGAGTGTCTTTGTGTAAAAAGCACTTTGGATGAACTGCCTAGGATCCCTGCTACATAGAATTACGTAGAATTTACAGCACAGAAACAGGCCATTTGACCCAACTGGTCGAGTCTATGCTAGAGTTTATGCTCCACATGAGCCTCTTTCCACCCTACTTCATCTAATCCTATCAGCATAATCTTCTATTCCTTTCTCCCTCATATACTTATCTGACTTCCTCTTAAATTCATCTATCCTCTTCATCTCAACTATCCCATGTGGTAGCGAGTTGCACATTCTAATCGCTCTCTAGGTAAAGGAGTTTCTCCCGAATTCTCATTGGATTTATTAGTGACTACCATATATTTATGGCCCCTAGTTTTGGACTCCCCCACAAATGGAAACATCTTCTCTAGGTCTACCCTATTAAACCCCTTATAATTTTAAAGACCCCAATTCCTTCTCTTTTCTAGAAAAAAGAGCCCCAGCTTATTCAGTCTTTCCTGATAAATACAACTGACCAGTTTTGGTATCATACGTGCAAATCTTTTTTTCACCTGCTCCAGTGCTTCAATGGGCTAGATTTTATACTTTTGTGCAGATCGCCCAAAAATGGGTGATATTTATGGCTTGGGCGGTAAAAATGGGTTTTCAGATTGCTGGCTTCTCGCCCATTCTCAAAGCCCTTAGTCTCCTTTTTTGAAATTAGGCGTTACCGCGAGTGATATGAAATGGACGGTAGCGTTAAATCTCTCTGACCTTCTGCCGTAAAGTGTCACCGTCCTTAGCAACGGCATGGCAATGCTCGATTCCCGTGATTCAGGAGGTCAAGGGTCATCATGACATGCGCAGAAGAGGAGACAGAGAGAGAGGGAGCTGAGAGGGACTGAAGGTGTATGTGGGTGTGGTGTGGCTGCTTTGGGAGGAAAGAGGGAGAGTTTAGAGCTTTAGAGCAAGTAGGGAAACAAAATTAGCTGTTATATCCAGATATTTGCCCTAATTTGGCCTATAATGGAGAGAGAGGAGGAGGCATCACAACACGCTGTGGAGACTGACGCTGGCGAGAACAGTGAGCTGGGAGGGGAGCACATTGGAGGGCGCAAAAGAGCGAGGAGGTTCTCGGACGATGCAAATGCCTCCCTCCTGCAGGAGGTCGAGTCATGCTGGGGTGATTTGACCCAGGGAGGGTGTGGGATGCCCACCCCAAAGGCCTACCAGAAGATATGGGCTGAGATAGCAGAGGTGGTCTCATCGCCAACCAGCGAGGTGTGTGAGGGTAACCAATGCTGCAAACGATGGAACGACCTTGTGGGATCCGCAAGAGTAAGTATTACATTTATTTACATTTACTTATGTATTTATATAATTTGATCAGCAGATGTGAGGTCTTTCACTTTTACCGGGAATGTTGTGGTCAAAGCCTGCGTTCATGGTGCACGTCTTTAGATAAAGAATGATAATTATCATAATAATCATGATTATATCTGTCGGTTATGTATTGTATCAGTCTCTGTGAATGTACCTAGCAATGATATCACGCAATGATCTCATGCCATGTCGTCCTGTCACTTTTTACAGAAGAAGCTATCGACGATGAGGTCCGTGCAGAGACGAATGGGTGGAGGGCCACCAGTCATCAGCGACATCACTGACATGGAGGAGCGGGTGCTCACACTCGCGGGGAAGCAGCCCCGGACGGCCACGCAAGCATCTGCAGACCCTGAAGTTGATGCGACGTGAGTAAAGTTTATACCATTGCGTAATGTAAAGTCAATAGATGCCACACCCACTCATATCCGAACAATCATATATGATAGATGATTTCTAAAATTGTCCTATAAATAATGCTGGCTTAATGAAAATCTTTGCAATGCAGAATGTGTAGATGGTCATGAAATGTGATGTCTGTGATGATTTTGATAGCGGTGGTGCTTTTGTCGTACATATGCTGTGTGTAGCGCTGTGTGTCCTCTAATAACCTCATTTGTGTTTGGCAGCTCAGCCAGCAGCCCGGCCCCAGACAAGACCACAGGGGCCAGAAGGTGGGGGTGTGCGGCTGGACTCGGCGGACGATCCAATATCTGGTGCTGAGGAGCTCCAATTCTCGCCCGTCAATCTGCTGGGTCTGTTGTCTACGAATGAGAGCGCGGACTTCGAGGAACCTGCATCGCAACGCTCCAGAAGCCATTCCACCCCAAGGCCATCTAGTGCTCCTCCGGTCATTCCCGCCTCCACTCTGGAGATACCAGGCCCAAGCACCTCGCCACAGGCCACCCCATTTATCCCCAGGACGGCACCCGCCCCGCAGAGGTTTCGTGGACGTGGCAGGTCTGGTCCACGAGCGCCACATGAGAGCGGAGAGATGGTACAGTTGTCCAGGAGGACTGTAGACCAGATCCTTGATGCATTGGGGGGCACATCCCGACAGCTGGCCACCATGACTGTACGTTCCACGGATAGTGGAGGCCCTGGAGGCGATAGCCAGGAACACTGGTGGCACAGGCCTCCCAGTGGTCCCGGAGCACGGCATTCCAGCCCCAGTTTCCGCACCACCACTGCGAATGACAGATGAGAGGCAGGACCAAGATCCTGCTGCTGGATCAGAGAATGTTTCCCCCTCGGCACCCCCCGCTCCCGTATCCGTCCAACCACCACCTCTGCCTTCATCCCCCCCAATGAGGCACCGCCTGAGGAGCTCTTCAGCCAGGCGGCGTGGAGCGAGGAGGGGAAGGGATAGAGATGGTGAGAAGAAGGGGAGGGGGGAAGGAAAGTGAGGTGCATGTCTGCAGGTGATGGCAGTGTTATATCTCCATCTCGGTGTATGCAATTTTTTGTAATGTATGGGGGGAGGGGACCACCCTCCTGCTTTGCATTTGTATTCTGTGTTGCTGGACATGTTGACCATTTGAGTGATGTTAATGGTCGAAAAAGTGGGGTGTGGGCGGGGGTGGGGTTTCTTTGCCCGTGATACTTATGATTTCAGACTAATGTTGGTACAAAAAAAAATTTAATCAACATAACCTTGTTGCGCATTGTCTCAGATAGCTGAACTGTTACACACTGGTGATTCCTTAACATGAAAGGGTTAAATAAAACTTAACTTCAATCAACTTAAACTTTAACTGGCACAAACTTTAACTGGCCCACCATTGATGTCTGAGCTGCACACACAACAGTGTGTCAGCTTTGTGAATAACAGCAACGTTCTTTCAGCCAAATCGTTCAGTTATGAGCTCCTCACGTAGAGTCTTGCAGCTATAGAGCCATCACAGGCCCTTTCCTGCGGTCTGGAGGGGGACATGGGCATGGTTGCATAGCCAGCCTGATTGTCTGGCCCCAGGTCAGCATCTAGCCCCTCGTCCTCCTCTTCCTCTCTCTCCTGAGATGGACCATCAGTCCCTCCTGACAATTCTTGTACCCTCCTGATAGCCAGGTTGTGCAGCATGGAGCACACGACCACAAATTTAGCTACTTGCTCAGGGTTGTATTGTAGCTCCCCTCCTGAGTGCTCCAGGCATCTGAAGTGCTGATTAAGCACAGTTATTGTTTTCTGGACCACATTGCGTGTGTCTCTGTGGCTCTGGTTGTATCGCTTCTCGGCCTCGGTGTGGATGTCACGCAGGGGGTTCATCAGCCAGGCGGCTAGGCCATATCGGTTGTCACCAAGCATCCAGCATTGCCCTTGTGGCTGACTCTTAAACATTTCAGAGACAGCGCTCACACGCAGGATGTGATCCTCATCGAAGCTGCCCGGATATTTGGCATTCACTGCCATTATAATCTGGTTATGTTCGACAACTAGTTGGACCTTCAGGGAGTGAAATCCTTTTCTGTTACGAAAAAGCTCTGGGTCCTGAAAGGGTGCCCACATAGCGATGTGAGCGCACTGTATTGCTCCCTGCACCCTGGGGAACTTAGCAATGCAGTAGAATGGTCCAGCCCTGTCAGTCTGAGCCTCCGTGGTCATGGGAAAGCTGATAAAGTCCATCCTACACATGTACAGGGCCTCCGTGACCTGTCTAATGCAGCGATGGATGGCATGGTGAGACAGAGGGGAAATCTCGACCGTGGAGGTCCGAAAGGATGCATAGAAAACCGCAGTGACCTTGACCTCGACCAACACTGATGTCCCGATGGCAGACTGCATATGTATCCTGGTGAGCTCGTATATTTCATTGATCACCACCTTGTGGAAGGGCAGTCTCCAAAGGCAGGTGTGCTCGAACACGTCGAGGTAAGACCTCTTCTCCCTGTAAGTGCATGGTGTGTATGGTCTGAGCCGCCTCCTCATTCTGGCTCGTCTTAAATTGGGCACATAATGATGTGCACCAGACATTGAGCCATTTTCACTCTGTAGCATCTGTGTATTAATCGATGCAGGCTGAGAAATGGCTGGCCCCATTTCAATGAAAGTGTAATAGCGATTGATCAGAAGCAATAATTTCATCACTAAGATACAGTAAACCCCCAATAGTCCAGAGTCTGAAAGTATGTCTGTTGAGATGGTCACTTCACCTGAGAAGAACTCCAGAGTCAATCCAAACTCCCCTGAAGTTGAAGCAGCTTTTTGAATGAAGCGACCTGCGATTTTAAAAATGACACCCACACCGCTGTGAATCATTCAGAACAGTTCCACTTTTTCTGAGCGCTGTTTTGGGCAAGCGATATTGTGGGCAATATGTGTGTGAGGTGGTGAAAGTGACGCTGGGCGATCTCCTGGGCGTTAGTTTCGGCAAATGTGATCTTTACGACAAAAAAAAGTGGGCGGTCGGTATTATTAAATCTCGCCGTTAATTACGTGCCGAAAATAACGCTGGGCGATATTATGGCCGTTGGATTCGCCCATTCTGATGATTCCGCCCAAAGAAAGTGGGCGGGTGGTATTATATTTTCCCGACGTTACGCACATGGGTAAAGCAAAGCTCGGCAATAAGTGTCCGAAAATGGGTGTCAGTTTTCATTTAGGTGACTAAATGGGCGCTATCTGGGCATTATACATCATTTCAGCGGTAAAATGGACGTTAAGTGGGCGCTATGCATGCAAAAACGTGTAAAATCGAGCCCTATATCTTTTTATATTATGGAGACCTAAACTGTGCACAGTACTCTAAGTGTGGTCTAACCAAGTTTCCATACAACTTTAACATAACTTCCCTGCTTTTTAATTCTATTCCTCTAGAAGTGATTTCCCTTTTTTATAGGCTTGCTAACATGCGTTGCTACTTTTAATGATTTAAATTAGACAGTAATGAAAGAGAAAAGATATAAGTTTTATGGGTTTAAACATCTGAGCCCTGAAATTACACAATGGGTATTGGGATTGTATACATGCTCAATGTGTTTATCTGATATTTCTCTCGAAAACTTTAGTGGATGTTGTCAATCCATTTATTTTAATACCTCTGATAAAGTAGCAGAGAGAGGAATTTTCAAGGTGCAATTTTCAGTTCTGGGAGTTGTGTACAGTTTTGGTCTCCTAACCTGAGGAAGGACATTCTTGCTATTGAGGGAGTGCAGCGAAGGTTCACCAGACTGATTCCCGGGATGGCGGGACTGACCTATCAAGAAAGACTGGATCAACTGGGCTTGTATTCACTGGAGTTCAGAAGAATGAGAGGGGACCTCATAGAAACATATAAAATTCTGACGGGGTTAGACAGGTTAGATGCAGGAAGAATGTTCCCAATGTTGGGGAAGTCCAGAACCAGGGGTCACAGTCTAAGGATAAGGGGTAAGCCATTTAGGACCGAGATGCGGAGGAACTTCTTCACCCAGAGAGTGGTGAACCTGTGGAATTCTCTACCACAGAAAGTTGTTGAGGCCAATTCACTAAATATATTCAAAAAGGAGTTAGATGAGGTCCTTACTGCTAGGGGGATCAAGGGGTATGGCGAGAAAGCAGGAATGGGGTACTGAAGTTGAATGTTCAGCCATGAACTCATTGAATGGTGGTGCAGGCTAGAAGGGCCGAATGGCCTACTCCTGCACCTATTTTCTATGTTTCTATGTTTCTATGGTTTGGGCACTGTGTGAAAAATCACCTGAAACATTTACCTTTAAGTGTTTTTTTTCCCTTAAATGACTGACATCCCTTCCATAACCTTCCTGGTACACTCATAATAAAGATGGAAACTGAGTATTGTGTACAATGAGCAAGTGTGACCTTAGCTCCTTTAATAAGGTTCCAGAGTGCAGGTACCTCGTGGGTGGCCTGCTTATATACTGTGCTCCCAAGGGATGCTGGGATCCCTTGGGACTCCAACAGGTGGGCCCTCTGGTGGTCAGGTGTCATGCAGGTTACAAGGGGTTAAATACATAACATCACTCCCCCGTGAAGGTGAGACAATCTTGGGCTTGTCGATCGTCTTGGTACAAATGCGGGTGCGGATGGGTTGGTCTGTTCTTCACTGGGCTGTTGGGCAGCCGGCCTTGCTGGGCTGTTGGGGATGATGAGCTTGATTTCGTGGTCAACCATGATGTCAGTTGCCACTTGTGTGTGTGTGTTGGAGGGTCAAATTGGTGGTGTCCTCTTTGGGTTGTTCATAGCTGTTGGTGAACCGCAATTTGATTTGGTCCAAATGTTTTCTGTGTGTTTGTCCATTGGCCAATTTGACCTGAAACACCCTACTCCCCTCTTTGGCTGTGACCGTGCCAGCAAGCCATTTGGGACCATGTCCATAATTGAGCACAAACACAGGATCATTGATCTCAATATCACGTGACAAATTTGCGCGGTCATGGTATACACTTTGTTGATACCGCTTGCCCTCCATGTGAACATGGAGATCAGGGTGGACAAGAGAGAGCCTTGTTTTTAGCGCTCTTTTCATGAGCAGCTTGGCTGGGGGAACCCCAGTGAGTGAGTGGGGTCTGGTGCAGTAGCTGAGCAGCACTCGGGACAGTCGGGTCTGCAGGGAGCCTTCCGACACACTTTTCAAGCTTTGCTTGATGGTCTGAACTGCCCATTCTGCTTGGCATTTGGATGCGGGCTTGAACGGGGCAGATATGACGTGTTTGATCCCATTGCAGGTCATGAATTCCTTGAATTCAGCACTGGTGAAGCACGGCCCATTGTCGCTCACTAGGACATCAGGCAAGCCGTGCATGGCAAACATGGCTCGTCAGGCTTTCAATGGTGGCAGTGGACGTGCTCACAGACATTATTACACATTCAATGCATTTTGAGTAAGCTTCCACAACAACCAAAAACATTTTGCCTAGAAATGGGCCCGCATAGTCTACATGGATTCTCGACCACAGTTTTGAGGGCCATGACCACAAACTTAGCGGTGCCTCTCTGGGTGCATTGCTCAGCTGAGAGAAAGTGTTGCACGACTCCAAATCTGAGTCAATACCGGGCCACCACACATGGGATCTGGCCATGGTTTTCATCATTACAATGCCTGGGTGGATGCTGTGCAGTTCACATATGAATGTGTCTTTGCCTTTCTTGGGCAAGACCATACGATTGCCCCACAATAGACAGTCCGCCTGCAGGGACAAATCGTCTTTGTGTCTGTGGAATGGCTTAATCGCCTCCTGCATCTCCACTGGGATACTGGACTAGCTCCCATGGAGGACACAGTTTTTTTACCAAGGATAGTAAAGGATCCTGGCTGGTCCAGGTCCTGATCTGGTGGGCCATAATGGGGGACTTCTCGTTCTCGAATGCCTCCATGACCATGAGCAAGTCCGCTGGCTGTGCCCGATCTGTGGCGGATTACATAGTTGTATGCCGACAGCGTGAGCGCCCATCTTTGGATGTGGGCAAAGGCATTGGTATTAATCCCTTTGCTCTCAGAGAACAGCGATATGAGCGGCTTGTGGTCAGTTTCAAGCTCAAACTTGAGGCCAAATAAGTACTGGTGCATTTTTTTACCCCGTAGTCGCACACCAGAGCCTCTTTTTCAATCATGCTGTCGGCCGTTTCGAACTTGGACAAATTCCTGGACGCATAAGCGACCGGTTGCAAAATCCCCGATTCATTAGCCTGTTGTAACACACACCCGACCCCGTATGACGACGCATTGCAAGCTAGCACTAATTGTTTATATGAGTTATACAGGACAAGCAGTTTGTTAGAACACAACAGATTTCTGGCTTTCTTAAAGGCAGTCTCTTGTGAATTACGCCATACCCAGTTGTCTCCCTTGTGCAGTAGCACATGTAGGGGTTCTATCAGGGTGCTTAACCCAGGTAGGAAATTAACCAAATAGTTAAGGAGTCCCAGCGACGACCGCAGCTCTGTCACGTTCTGTGGTCGCGGCGCGTTCTTGATGGCCTCCGTCTTGGCGTCAGTGGGTCTGATGCCGTCTGCTGCGATTCTCCTTCCCAAGAATTCTATGTCCTGTGCCAGGAAAACACACTTCGAGCATTTTAACCTGAGCCCTGCGCGATCCAACCGACTAAGAACTTCCTCCAGATTCTTCAAGTGCTCCATGGTGTCCCAACCTGTAACCAATTTGTCGTCCTGGAAAACCACGGTGCAATGAACCGACTTTAGCAAGCTGTCCATGTTCCACTGGAAGATCGCCGCGGCCGACCAAATCCCGAACGGCCACCGGTTGTAGATAAACAGACCTTTGTGCGTGGTGATGCAGGTGAGGCCTTTCGAAGACTCCTCCAGCTCCTGTGTCATGTAGGCCGAGGTCAGGTCCAGCTTGGTAATGTCTTCCCTCCAGCCAGGGTCGCAAATAGGTCGTCTGCCTTGGGTAGCGGGTACTGCTCCTGCAGCGAAAAACGGTTAATCGTTACTTTATAGTCCCCTCAAATTCTCACCGTGCCATCCTCCTTGAGTACTGGGACAATCGGACTGGCCCAGTCATTGAATTCCACCGGCGCGATGATGCCTTCACGTTGCAGCCTGTCCAGCTCAATTTCTACTTTTTCATGCATCATGTACGGTACCACCCGAGCCTTGTGGTGGTTGGGTCGTGTACCGGGAACCAAATGGATCTGCACTTTTGCCCCTGAGAAGCTTCCAGTGCCTGGCTCGAACAACGACGGGAACTTGCTCAGAACCTGGGTACGAGGCGTCGTCGACGGACGAAAGCACTCGGATGTCGTCCCAGTTCCAGCGGATTTTTCCCAGCCAGCTTCTGCCGAACAACGTGGGGCCATCCCCTGGCACAATCCACAGCGAGAGTTCGTGTATTGCTCCGTCATAGGAGACTTTGACTTCTGCACTGCCAATTACAGGGATTGGTTCCTAGGTGTAAGTCCTTAGTTTGGTGTGAATGGGGCTGAGCTTGGGCCTGTGTGCCTTTTTGCCCCACAGCCTGTCGAAGGCCTTTTTATCATTATAGACTGACTTGCCCCCCATGTCCAGCTCCATAGATACTGGAATACCGTTCAGTTCAACTTTCAACATTATTGGTGGGCATTTCGTAGTGAATGTGTGTACCCCGTACACTTCTGCCTCCTCAGTACGAGTCTCCCATTCAGCCTGATCTACAGTAGATCGATCTTCCTCTGCAATGTGTTGTTTTGCAGGGTTTGCAGCTCACCTGCACATTCATTGGAGGGGTCCCATTGTTCTGCAACCATTGCACGCATAGTGCTTAAAGCGGCACTGATGGGGCCGATGATCACCTCCGCAGTGCCAACTGGGTGTTAACTGCCTCGCATTAACAATTGATGGCGGACTCTGGGTCATCTGAGGTCATGCAGCAGCAGCCGGCATGTACTTTCTGCCATATACATTTCTGCTCGAGACTGACATTACTTTATGCACAGTACTGGCCGAAATTTCTTTATTCTGCGAAATCTGTTTGGTGTTGTCGCTGATGGACATAAATGCCTGGGATATTGTTATGGTTTTACTTAGATTCGGAGTTTCTACAGTCAACAGTTTGCGAAGGATTGTCTCATGTCCAATGCCCAGTGCAAAAAAGTCTCTGAGCATTTGGTCGAGGAATCCCTCAAACTCACAATGTCCTGCAAGGCGCCTTAGTTCGGCGACATAGCTCGCCACTTTCTGGCCCTCCGATCGTTGACATGCGTAGAACCGATACCTCGCCAGCAAAACGCTTTCCTTAGGATTTAGGTGCTCCCGCACCAGCGTACACAATTCTTCGTAGGATTTTTCTGTTGGTTTTGCCGGGGCCAGGAGATTCTTCATGAGGTCATAGGTTGTTGCCCCACAGACAGTTAGGAGGATTGCCCTTCGTTTTGTAGCATTCTCGTCCCCTTCCAGCTCGTTGGCCACGAAGTATTGGTCGAGTCTCTCCACGAAGGCCTCCCAATCGTCCCCTTCTGAGAACTTCTCCAGGATACCAACTGTTCTTTGCATTTTTGCACGGTTGTTCGTTACCTCGTCGCCAAGTGGTACACTCATAATAAAGGTGGAAACTGAGTACTGTGTACAATGGGCAAGTGTGACCTTAGCTCCTTTAATAACATTCCAGAATGCAGGTACCTCGTGGATGGTCTGCTTATATACTGTGCTCTCAATAGATGCTGGGATCCCTTGTGACTCCAACAGGTGGGCGCTCTGGTGGTCAGGTGTCATGCATGATACATAGGGTTAAATACATAACACTTCCAAAAGAGGGTTTATAGTTTTTTATTGTCTCTGTTGTGTAGTTTAAGTTTTACAACCATTTATGAGCTGAGCAGAATCCTCCTTTTTCCTGTTTCCATGGATTCTCAGCGTCGAGTGGCAGCGGCCTATAAAGGCTCAGCAATCAGGTGTGCGGGGAGTTCGTTAGAGGCAGGAGCTCGTCGAGAGGTCAGCTGCTGCAGCTGCAGCAGGGAGAAGACAAAAAAGTAGAAGAAAAAAATCGAAAGGTGACGTTTCAGCCAAGGGGATAAGTGATTGGTGAGTAGTATTTCTTTTTCTTTTCTATATCAGTAAGTAACCTTTAGCATTCTTGTTGCCAATTGAAGTGTATCTAAGGGGTTAAGTCATGGCAGGACAGCTCAGACACATGTTATGCTCCTCCTGTACTATATGGGAAGTCAGGGATGCTTCTGGTGTCCCTGATGACTACGTGTGCGGGAAGCGCATCCACCTGCAGCTCCTGACAGACCGCATTGTGGCACTGGAGCTGCGGGTGGATTCACTCCGGAGCATCCACGATGCTGAGAATGATCTGAATAGCACGTTTAGTGAGTTGGTCTTACCGCAGGGAAAGGGTACACAGCCAGATAGGGGATGGATGACCAACAGGAAGAGCAGTAAGGAAGGTAGTGCAAGGGTCCCCTGTGGTCATCCCCCTGCAAAACGGATACACCGCTTTGGGTACTGTTGAGGGGCATGATTCATCAGGGGAGGGCAGCAGCAGGCAAATTCATGGCACCGTGGGTGGCTCTGCTGCACAGGAGGGCAGGAAAAAGAGTGGGAGAGCGATAGTGATAGGGGATTCTATTGTAAGGGGAATAGATAGGCGTTTCTGCGGCCGCAACCAAGACTCCAAGATGATATGTTGCCTCCCTGGTGCAAGGGTCAAGGATGTCTCGGAGCGGGTGCAGGGCATTCTGAAAAGGGAGGGTGAACAGCCAGTTGTCGTGGTGCATATAGGTACCAACGATATAGGTAAAAAACAGGATGAGGTCCTACGAGATGAATTTAGGAAGCTAAGAGCTAAATTAAAAAGTAGGACCTCAAAAGTAATAATCTCAGGATTGCTACCAGTGCCACGTGCGAGTCAGAATAGGAATCGCAGGATAGCTCAGATGAATACATGGCTTGAGGAGTGGTGCAGCAGGGAGGGATTCAAATTCCTGGGACATTGGAACCGGTTCTGGGGGAGGTGGGACCAATACAAACCAGACGGTCTGCATCTGGGCAGGACCGGAACCAATGTCCTGGGGGAAATGTTTGCTCGTGCTGTTAGGGAGGAGTAAAACTAATATGGCAGGGGGATGGGAACCTATGCACGGAGACTGAGGGAAGTAGAATGGGGGCAGAAGCAAAAGATAGAAAGAAGAAAAGTAAAAGTGGAGGGCAGAGAAACCTAAGGCAAAAAGCAAAAAGGGCCACATTACAGCAAAATTTTAAAGGGGCAAAGTATGTTAGAAAGATAAGCCTGAAGGCTCTGTGCCTCAATGCGATGAGTATTCAGAATAAGGTGGACAAATTAACTGCGCAGATAGCAGTTAACAGGTATGATGTAATTGGCATCACGGAGACATGGCTCCAGGGTGACCAAGGCTGGGAACTCAACATCCAGGGGTATTCAACATTTAGGAAGGATAGACAAAAAGGAAAAGGAGGTGGGGTGGCATTGCTGGTTAAAGAGGAAATTAATGCAATAGTAAGAGAGGACATTAGCTTGGATGATGTGGAATCGGTTTGGGTGGAGCTACGGAATACCAAGGGACAGAAACCGCTAGTGGGAGTTGTGTACAGACCACCAAACAGTAGTAGTAAGGTTGGGGACAGCATCAAACAAGAAATTAGGGATGCCTGCAATAAAGATACAGCAGTTATCATGGGGGACTTTAATCTACATGTTGATTGGGCTAACCAAACTGGTAGCAATGAGGTGGAGGAGGATTTTCTGGAGTGTATTAGGGATAGTTTTCTAGAATAATATGTCGAGGAACCAACTAGAGAGCTGGCCATCCTAGACTGGGTGATGTGTAATGAGAAAGGACTAATTAGCAATTTGTTGTGCGAGGCCCCTTGGGGAAGAGTGACCATAACATGGTAGAATTCTTTATTAAGATGGAGAGTGACACAGTTAATTCAGAAATTAGGCTCTTGAACTTAAGGAAAGGTAACTTCGATGGTTTGAGGCATGAATTGGCTAGAATAGACTGGCAAATGTTACTTAAAGGGTTGACGGTGGATAGGCAATGGCAAACATTTAAAGATCACATGGATGAACTTCAGCAATTGTACATCCCTGTCTGGAGTAAAAATAAAACAGGGAAGGTGCTCAACCGTGGCTAACAAGGAAAATTAAGGATAGTGTTAAATCCAAGGAAGAGGCATATAAATTGGCTAGAAAAAGCAACAATCCTGAGGACTGGGAGAAATTTAGAATTCAGCAGAGGAGGACAAAGGGTTTAATTAAGAGGGGGAAAATAGAGTATGAGAAGAAGCTTGCCGGGAACATAAAAACTGACTGCAAAAGCTTCTATAGATATGTAAAGAGAAAAAGATTAGTGAAGACAAACATAGGTCCCTTGCAGTCAGAATCAGGTGAATTTATAATGGGGAACAAAGAAATGACAGACCAGTTGAACAAATACTTTGTTTCTCTTTTCATGAAGGAAGACACAAATAACCTTCCAGAAGGATAAGGGGACCGAGGGTTTAGTGAGAAGGAGGAACTGAAGGATATCCTTATTAGGTGGGAAATTGCTTTAGGGAAATTGATGGGATTGAAGGCCAATAAATCCCCGGGGCCTGATAGTCTGCATCCCAGAGTACTTAAGGGAAGTGGCCCTAGAAATAGTGGATACATTGGTGATCATTTTCCAACAGTCTATCGTCTCTGGATCAGGTCCTATGGACTGGAGGGTAGCTAATGTAACACCACTTTTTAAAATGGGAGGGAGAGAGAAAGCGGGTAATTATAGACCGGTTAGCCTGACATCAGTAGTGGGGAAAATGTTGGAACCAATTATTAAGGATGAAATAGCAGCGCATTTGGAAAGCAGTGACAGGATCGGTCCAAGTCAGCGTGGATTTATGAAGGGGAAATCATGTTTGACAAATCTTCTGGCATTGTTTGAGGATGTAACTAGTAGAGTGGACAAGGGAGAACCAGTGGATGTGGTGTATTTGGACTTTCAAAAGGCTTTTGACAAGGTCCCACACAAGAGATTGGTGTGCAAAATTAAAGCACATGGTATTGGGGGTTATGTACTGACATGGATAGAGAACTGGTTGGCAGACAGGAAGCAGAGAGTCGGGATAAACTGGTCCTTTTCAGAATCGCAGGCAGTGACTAGTGGAGTGCCGCAGGGCTCAGTGCTGGGACCTCAGCTCTTTACAATATACATCAATGATTTGGATGAAGGAATTGAGTGTAATATCTCTAAGTTTTCAGATGACACTAAACTGGGTGGCGGTGTGAGCTGTGAGGGGGATGCTAGGAGGCTGCAGGGTGACTTGGACAGGTTAGGTGAGTGGGCAAATGCATGGCAGATGCAGTATAATGTGGATAAATGTGAGGTTATCCACTTTGGGGCAAAAACGCGAAGAGAGAGTATTATCTGAATGGTGGCAGATTAGGAAAAGGGGAGGTCCAACGAGACCTGGGTGTCATGGTTCATCAGTCATTGAAAGTTGGCATACAGGTACAGCAGGCGGTGAAGAAGGCAAATGGTATGTTGGCCTTCATAGCTAGGGGATTTGAGTACAGGAGCAGGGAGGTCTTACTGCAGTTGTACAGGGCCTTGGTGAGGCCTCATCTGGAATATTGTGTTCAGTTTTGGTCTCCTAATCTGAGGAAGGACGTTCTTGCTATTGAGGGAGTGCAGCGAATGTTCACCAGACTGATTCCCAGGATGGCAGGACTGACATATGAGAAGAGACTGGATCAACTGGGCCTTTATACATTGGAGTTTAGAAGGATGAGAGGGGATCTCATAGAAACATATAAAATTCTGACGGGACTGGACAGGTTAGATGCAAGAAAAATGTTCCCGATGTTGGGGAAGTCCAGAACCAGGGGACACAGTCTTAGGATAAGGGGTAGGCCATTTAGGACTGAGATGAGGAGAAACTTCTTCACTCAGAGAGTTGTTAACCTGTGGAATTCCCTGCCGCAGAGAGTTGTTGATGCCAGTTCATTGGATGTATTCAAGAGGGAGTTAGATATGGCCCTTACGGCTAAGGGGATCAAGGGGTATGGAGAGAAAGCAGGAAAGGGGTACTGAGGGAATGATCAGCCCATGATCTTATTGAATGGTGGTGCAGGCTCGAAGGGCCGAATGGCCTCCTCCTACACCTATTTTCTATGTTTCTATGATTGGAGCAATGGACTCCCAGGGATCTCCAGTCCCGCCATTTTTTGCTGGATATGTGACTCCTGCTGGCTAAATTATTGAGCAGCATAAAGGAGTATGGGGAGAAGAAGTAACATTGTTTATGCACCAAATCTATCATCTGGAAACTCATGGCAATCAAAAAAGGAAGCTTTCTATATTGAAAGGACACAAACAAATTGTTTCCAAATATCTTAATGTGTTTATGTTTGTGTGAATGTACAACATAAATACAGATGCAGAATATTTTCAATCAATCTTAGCTCACTCTTCCAGAGGAAATAAATACTGTTCTCTTTCATATTATTAACTGAATCTTGAATGTTTGTCAGAATTCTGCCTCCATTACTCTACCTACAAGACCATTCCAAACATTGCATGAAGAAATGTTTCCTGACATCAGACCTAAATTGATCTTTGAGCAGTTGTAGCCTCTTGTTTTACAGAGTGTAATGCTCCCAATTAAAGTCCCCTCAGCAGCTTCCTGTCAAGGCAAAAAGTCACAGTTTTCCCCAGCTTTCCTCCTCACTCAATCTCTGACACAAATGATCAGACATGTTAAATGTCCAGTCTACTGTTTATTAAACTTTGTGTTGTTTGTCCTTAGAATGCAAAGCAAATTTGTAAACTATCGAAATATTTAAAATTGGAAACCATCTATAAAGCAGATTTCATGACCTCAAAGTACCACAAAGAACAATAAAATGAATTACCAGATAATCTGTTCTAGAGATGTTGGTTTCAGAATAAATATTGGCCAGTGGACCAAGGGAACTCCTTGCTCTTCTTCAAATAGTGCCGTGGGATCTTTTACATCCACCTGAGGGCACACAGGGCCTCGGTTTACATTCCATTGAAAGACGGCACTTTAGACAGTGCAATACTCTCGCAGTACTGCGCTAGAATGTCAGTCTAGATCTCTGGAGCGGAGCTTGAACCTATGATTTTCTGATTCAGAAGTAAAAGTGCTACCATTGGTGATGGCTGTGGGTTAAGAACATGTAAAAGCAAATTGTAAAACTGAATCCTTGTAAAGAAAGAAAGAATATGAAGAAAGTATAGTTTGAGCATCTGTTCTGAGATTTGGAACTTAACTGAGAAGAGCAGGTCTTCTGATTATGTTGGACAAGGTTGGCGTTTTCCAGGAAGATATTACCAATTCCTGTGGATTTGGAATGGGGCTGTTTGTTTGCACGTGAGGTTTTATGGACACAGTTCTTGTTTTATTGTGTTTAGGAGAAAAAAAAAGTGTTTTAACTTTGTAATCTGACCATTTGTGGTTTCATGGGTACCATATTAATGGCAATGTGAATCGGTCCATTAAAAAGTACTCTACAATATCTGGCAGAAGATACGAGGGCAACAGGAGAATCAGATAGCTATAAGCCGGGCTGAAACTGCATTAACAAAGAACCTGGGAGATAGTCCGTGGTATGTGGGCAATCGTTCAGGGAGACTCAGTTCTGGAAGCAATTCCACGCAGACATGAATCACCTCAGCAAACTGATATGAGCGAAGACAACTGTAACTACTTAAAGCAATTTGTGGTTAATACTAACAATAAAGTTAACATTTATTTAAACTTCTCTGTTATTTAAAGTAAATAGAAATCAGGCTCTATAGCACGGTTTCTTAGGCTCTACTTGGCCTCTCAATGCTTGAAAATGATGCCCGAGATGCGCATGCACACTTCCGACGGGAAGTACACTGGATGCCACCTTAGTAAAAGGGTTTGCGCGCGTGCACCTAAAGACCGCTGGCAGCAGGTAGAGCAGGCCGATTATGACGTCAATCAGAGTGCAGTGTTGATTTAATGCGAGTGCTGCCATTCTCGAATGCCACACTCCAGTCTATGCCCTGTCTTAACCTCACAGCACTGAACATGACGTTAAATGACATGAGAGACCTCCCACCAGTGCTACTTAAAGTGATCATAAACTACTTGCAGGTCAGTTGCAGGATTATTTCTTCTGGCTGCTAGTGCAATTGTATGTGCTTTTGGAGCTTTCCTATACTTGCTGAAAGTTTCAATAGTCTACGGGGAGTGGTCTGGCTGGTGCTGAAGTACATTTGTGTTCATTTAAAAGCTTCTGCTGAAACAAATTGCTTCCAGACATGGGTGACCTGATAGGCCTTTCTCTTGGAATTGAGCATGACTTGGAGAATGAAGAGAGGCCACGCAGAGCAGGCCAAGCTGCTAGAAGAGGGAGGAGGAGGAGAGGGAGAAGGGCTCTCAGCAGGAAGTCATATCCATTAAAGGTCTTTAGAGAGCAATTCTCTAACCTCAACTTCAGCCAGGACCAATGCTTGAGATGTCCTCACTTCACTAAAGAGGTCATAAATGAAATCTGCCAATTTCTGCAGGCACAGCTGCAGCCTCAAAACAGGATAAGGACAGCATTTCCTGTGGCTGTCGAGGTGACTGTGGCTCTTAACATTTATACATCTGGCTAATTCCAGGCTGCTGCTGGAGATATCTCACATCTCTCAGTTTGCAGTACACTGCTGTATAAGGGAGGTCACTGAGACTCTCTATATAAAGAGAGACAGCTTCATCTCATTCCCTCTGGCCAGAGACAAGCAGGCGGAGCGAGCACACGGTTTTGCAAGGATTGCAGGCTTCCCCATGGTGCAGGGTGCCATTGCTGCACACACATCGCCTTGCATGTGCTTCATGGCAGCTCAGCCATTTTCATGAACCAAGAGGGACTCCACTCCCTCAGTGTGCAGCTGGTGTGCGACCACAGGCAGCGCATCATGCAGGTGAATGCCCCTTACCCTGGCAGCAATCACGATTCCTTCATTCTGTGGCAGCCCTCTGTGCAAGTTGTATTTGACCCACCCCGGCAAGTCAAAGGCTGGCTCATGACTCTGGTCCAGGACCTAGGCACATGTGCACAGCAGGCAAACAATGAGACCAGGCTGCTACAAGGAACATTATAGAGCACATCATCGGCATCTTTTTAACACAAAAGCAAAATATTGCGGATGCTGGAATCTGAACTAAAAACAGAAAATGCCGGGTCAGGGAGCATCTGTGAAAGAAATACAAAGTTAACGTTTCAGGTCGATGATCCTTCATCAGAATTGGCATCTTAAACAACGCTTCCGCTGCCTGGACCACTCTGGAGGAGCCCTGCAGTACTCAGCTGAGCGGGTATCAAGATTGCATGCTGTACAACCTGACAAACAGCCCTTGCCACCATCTATCAGGTGAGAAGCTGAGGAGCAGAAGCATCAGGAGGAAGAGGAGGAGGAAGAGGAGGAGGAAAGGGAGGAGGAAGCGCAATAGGAAGTCGAGGAAGAGGAAGGGAGGCTACAGGGCAGACAGCTCCTTTCTGGCTGGACTCTACATGATGAAATAATGAATGAGCAATACCAGTAACCACAACCACACCTCCCCATTCACCAACAGTCCCACGCTCCTTACCTTTCCTCTATTACTGACCATCACATTGTCCTCTTTCTGACAACACAAAAATAAAACCAGAAAATGCACATACTAATCCAAATTTATCAATGTAATCATGACAACCACATAAGATTAAATTAATCACCCTTGTGCATTCTCTTAGCGCCTGTCTTCCGTGTGCCTTTATGTTTCTAGTGCTCCTACAAAGTGCTACCCCAGTGGTGGTGGAAGCTACTGACCATCAATTAATAATACTGCAGATGGCCTTGGAGGATGACCTCGAGCAGCTCTGGGCCTAGAAGGCCTTTCTTCACACTGTGCCATCTCTGCCTGGATTGCAGCAGTCTGGGATGGTTGGCTGACAGGCAGATTGGCAGGAGTGGGAACAACAATGCTGTCTGTCATCCTGAGAGCAAACAGCAGGTTTGTGCTGCATGGAGTCAGTGCCACTCTCTCAGGGCAATACTCCAGCAATCCTGTCGGACAACAGATTGATGGACTGCTGTGATGCCCCGGAAGCCCATCTAACACTGGCATCCAGAGCCACGCAGGCAGCAGTCTGAGCTTCTACTGCAACACTCAGACTTTTGATGGATGCTGTTTGTGCTGCAATGGAAGTTATGACATTGGTCATCAGACACTGCATCATACTGGGGTCCACAGGTGTGCTGATGGAGGTGACCACCCATTCCATGTTGGAAAGGATGGGCTCCAAGTTCTGTGTAAAGCCCTGTGCCAAGTTGGTGCTGGACTCCTCCGTGCTCCCTGACATTGAGCGCAGGCTTTCCAGTGCACCAAGCATTTGGTTACATACGCCCATCAGCCTTCTGTAGCCTGGCCCATCAAAAGTATGTAAAGCAACTACAATAGATGCAGTTTCAGTCCCAGAGCTGGTGGCCGCGAGTGTAAGATTGAGCGACGGTGTCTCTTCATCTTCACTATCTTCTTCCATTTTCTCTGCTGACTGGGCAGGTTCCAGTTCTTGGGTATTTAAAAGGAAAAAGGGACAAGGGTTGGGTTGTGGTGAGGGGAGAAGAGAAAGTAAGAAGTGCATGCTTACACCATCTGCAGCTTTTTAGTCAGAAGGGATTGAGGGATGAGGGAGAAGTGGGATGTGAGAAGGAGGATTGCTTCAACCTCATCAGTAGCCACAACTTCAGTGATGTCCCTACCAATGAGGCCCAGCACTGTCTCTTCCATGGGGTTAAAACATGCAGGTGCACTTGTCCTCCTCTGGTTCTTTCAGTTCTTTGCTGCTGCCTGCTGTTATGCACCACCTTCTCCTGCAAGAAAGAGGGAAATATGTCAATGAGTGTCCTGCAAAATGTTTGAGTGATGTGGCTGTCATGGTTGAATAGCTTCCAATGTGTACCAGCTGTGAGTTGTGGGACTGAGGCTTGCAACAGTGTATGCGAGGGTGAGGCAAAGCATATGAATTGTAGGGTTGAGTCGTGATTGATAGAGATTGTCAGTAGGTGAGTGATGGGGGTGTGGTGCATTGAGCAGTGTGTGAGGCTAGCGGTGCATTTGGCAGGATATGGCATTTGAAGATTGAACTCACTTACCTTGAAAACAGGTGTGAGATCGTTAAACTTCTTCCTGTACTGCAGCTCGGTTCAACGAGCAACATTCCTGGCATTGACCTCCGCTACTATTTGTTTCCACTGCCTCCTGAGCATTTGTCTTGAGGCTATCTCTCCTTCTTTCCACCTCTTCCTCCAAGACCTTGAGTGCAGTGTCTGTAAGCCTTGGTGCATGCTCACTCACATGTTCATTCATTGCTCAAAGTATCACAGCAATAATTCAGTTTTCAAATAACTCCCACCGCTTCTTGCAGCCAGAATACACATCCCTTTAAGAGGTGCAGGCTGCTTTTAAGTAGCACTTGCCAGTCGTGACACACTGCCCCCTGCTGATGCGTGCAGCCAATGAAGAGCGCGGTAGTGCTGGCTGCATGCAGCAATCATGTAAAGCAGCAGGCAGCACCAATTTAATGTGTTCCCTGCAACACAATGAACGGGCGCGGGTTAATCACGGACCGCAATCCCCATACCCGTTTTCGGGGGTTGCCGTTCCCTAAATGTTGCCAACTGGAAACTCTTAATATATGTGGCAAATAATAAATCAATGACTAACTTTGTACAAGTCAAAGGTTCAGAGTGAAAGCCCAATGCTGAAGCTGGAATGTTTAAAGTACCTGTTTTATGAACGTTTTCTGATTGATTCATGTGCAGAATCCCAGGACGTCCTACCCGACAGTAAGACACTGTGCAATTTGTGTCTAATCAGCCCATAAATAGGGCCGAGCGCATTTATCGTCAGCTTTTTACTAAATTGATGGTCCTTGATAGTCAAGCCCCCAAGACGGACAGGAGGGGTCTGGGGGGTTAAAATGTGAAATCTGCTTAACGCAACCCCGACATTCCGCTCACTGGCCCGCAGCGAATATCGGAGCGCCCAAGTGACCCACTGTGCAGAGGTGGGACATTTATTAACATATTTAAATGAGCTCCTACAACGCAATTGGATGCCCAATTTGAAATTGTCAAATGGTGGTGGGAACTGCTGCCTCTCCAAGGTAAGTGCTTCCCCCTAGGACTCCAAAGGAAGCCTGCAGCCTTCCCAGCCTTCCTGATCCTGGGCCATCCCCACCCCCCCCAGCCCCAACCTCCAGCATCCACCCCAACGTTCCTGATCATGGGCTTCCTCCCCCCTCCCCCACCACCATGCCACCTCAGCTTTGCCGTTCACGGGCCACCTCCCCTCCCTCCCCCCCGCCCCCCGCCCCCAGCTGAAGCACAGGTCTTCAGCACTATAGCTAGGATGTTGTCGGGACCTGTAGACTTTGCTGTGCCCAGTGAACTCAGCCATTTTGTAATGTGGAGTGAATTGAATTGTCTGAAGAATGGCATCTGTGATGATGAGGATCGGAGGAGGAGGTCGAAAAGGATTATCCACTTGGCACTTCTGGTTGAAGAATGTTGCAAACACTTTGGTTTTTAAATGATTCCAGGGTTTTTGTCTTCAGTGCTATATCTGGGAGTCCATTCGTGTGTTGATAGCAATCCTAAATTTGCCGCTTACTAGTTTGAACCCGTGGTCCCTTGCATATTCTTGCAAATGTTTAACAATCTTATATACTTCTATAAAACTGCATCTCAAATGACTCCTTTCAAGGCTGAAAATCCCAAGTTTCTCTAGTCTGTCCTTAAAACTCAGACGCTCAACACTAGGGATCAGCCTTGTGGTGTTACTGCCTGCCTGCAACACTTGAATACTTCCCTTGTGTCTCAGTGACCAGAGCTGACAATGGACTCCAGGTGCATTCTGATCAGTGTATTATACAGTTTGATCACAACTTCAACTGACTTGTACTGTACTGTTTTGACCTTGCAGTCCAATATTCCACTGCCTTTCTTGATTATTGTTCTGCAATGGTTAAACATGTTGAGCATCAAGTCCATTAAGTCTCCTTGGTCTTTTTCAACTTCATCTTTAGCTATTTCAATACGAATCACGGATTACAAAAATGATTTGGACTCGAGAATCGGAAGTACAATATCAAACTTTACAGACAATAAATTGTGGGCATTGTTAATAGAAGACTAGGACAAAATGCAAGATGATGTTAACAAACTTGCAGAAAGGCAAATGAATTTCAACATAGATAAGTACAAGGTGGTGCATTTTGATAGGAGGAATAAAGGAGGCCACCGACTCCTTGGTGGGAGAGGCCATAAATATAAGATAGTCTCGAATAAATCAAAGAAAGAATTCAGGAGAAACTTCTTTAACCAGACAGTGGTGAAAATGTGGAACTTGCTGCCACATGGGATGGTTGAGACGATTAGCATAGCTGCAAGATAAGAAGATGAGGGACAAAGCAATAGAAGGATATGTTGACAGGGTAAGACAAAGTAAAATGGGAAGAGCATAAACATCGCCATGGACCTGTTGGGTCAAATGCCCTGTTTCTGTGCTGTAAAATTCTATGTACTTGTGTTGCCCATTATTTTCTTCCAAAGTGCAGTACCTTACATTTGTTTGTATTAAATTTAATATAAAGCATTGTTCAGCCCATTTATATATTTTCAATGGTTATAAATTATTACTCTTCACAATTCAAGCCTCATGTATGAGTCTACTAGTATGTATCAGTGTTACTCCTGTTTCACAGATGCCCTGAATATAAATATCCACGAAGAGATTCCATAATGGTTGATAAATATTTACTTAGGTAATGATTTAATCACCCATATATGCAATTTAATGGGCTAGACTTTCCACTTTTGTGCAAATCGGCCAAAAATGGGCATTATTTCCAGCGTGGACAGTAAATATGGGTTTCCGATCGCCGGATTATCGGCCAGTCAAAACCCTTACTTTGCATTTTTTTAAATGGGCGTTACCGCGAGCGATCTGAAATGGGCG
This sequence comes from Pristiophorus japonicus, assembly GCF_044704955.1. Lineage (NCBI taxonomy): Eukaryota > Metazoa > Chordata > Chondrichthyes > Pristiophoridae > Pristiophorus > Pristiophorus japonicus. Next base: position 112,554,272 of record NC_091985.1, on the reverse strand, counting down.
TTAGCGTTAAATTTCTCTGACCTTCTGCAGTAAAGTGTCGCCGTCCTTAGCAACGGCATGGCAACGCTAGTTTCCCGTGTTTCAGGAGGTCAGGGGTCATCATTACATGCGCATAAGAGGAGATAGAGAGAGAGGGAGCAGAGAGGGAGTGAAGGCGTGTGTGGGTGTGGTGTGGTGCTTGTTTGGCTATTTTGGGAGGTAGGAGGGAGAATTTTGACCTTAATACAGAATTGTGAGCAAAAAGTTAGCTGTTACCAGCGAGATATTTTTGCGAATTTGGTGCCTACAATGGAGGGAATGGAGGAGGCGACACAGCACAGTGTGGAGACTGATACTGGCGAGAGCAGTGAGCTGGGAGAGGAAAAATTGGGAGGATGAAAGAGAGCAAGGAGATTCTCGGACGAGGCAAATGCCTCCCTCATGCAGGAGGTCGAGTCACACTGGGGTGAATTGACACAGGGAGGCCTACCAGAGGATATGGGCCGAGAGGTGGTCTCGTCAGTGACCAACGAGGTGCGTGAGGGCAACCAATGCCACAAGCAATGGAACGACCTTGTCGGATCCGCAAGAATATTACATTTATTTACATGTGTTTATATATTTATATAATTTGATTTGTAAGTGTAATGAGTGATTAAAATCAAATGTCTTTCACTTTTACCGGGAAGGTTGTACTCAAAGCCTGCGTTCACGGTGTACGTCTTTAGGTAAAGAATGATAATTATCATAATAATCATGATTACATATGTCGGTTATGTGTTGTATCAGTCTCTGTGACAGTACCTAGCAATGATATCACGCAATGATGTCATGCCATGTCGTCCTGTTTTTGCTTTTTACAGAAGAAGGTTTCAAAGAATAGGGCCGAGCAGAGGCGAACGGATGGGGGGCCGATATCGAGAAGTGGGTGCCGGCACTAGTGGGGACCCACTCTCGGTCGGCCATGCAAGCAGCTGCAGAACCTGAAGTGATGCCACGTGAGTAAAGTATACACCATTGCGTGATGCAAAGTCAATAGATGCCACACCCACTCATATCCGAACAATAATATATGATAGATGATTGCTAAAAGTGTTCTCTAAGTAATGCTGGAATCAGTGCAATGCAGAATTTGTTGCTGGTCATGAAATGTGATGTCTGCGATGATTTTGATAGTGGTGGTGCTTTTGTCGTACCTATGCTGTGTGTAGCGCTGGACTCACCTTGTGACCCCTAGCACCCCTTCTCCTCTAATAACCTCACTTGTGTTTTGCAGCTCAGCCAGCAGCGCGTCCCCAGGCAAGACCACAGAGGCCAGAAGGTGGGGGCGCGGAGCCGGACTCGTCGCACGATCCTCCATCTGGTGCTAAGGAGCTCCGATTCTCGCCCGTGGATCTGCTGGGTCTGTTCTCTTTGGATGACAGCGCGAACTTTGAGGAACCTGCATCGCCAGGCTCCAGAACGCATTCGACCCCAAGGCCATCTAGTGCTCCTGCGGCCATTCCCACCTCCACTGTGGAGGTACCGAGCCCAAGTACTTCGCCACAGGGCACCCCAGGTGTCCCAGGATGGCGCCAACCCCGCAGAGGTTTCCTAGACACGGCAGGTCTGCTCCACGAGCGGCAGATCAGAGTGGTGACATGGTAGACTTGTCCAGGAGGACTGTTGACATAGGTCAGCAGATCCTCCAGATATTGGGGGGCATATCCCGACAGCTGGCCAGCATGTCCGGCACCATGACGGAGTACGTTCCGTGGATGGTAGAGGCCCTGGAGGTGATAGCCAGAAGCACCGGTGGCAGAGGGCTCCCAGCGGTCCCCCATTGCCAACGACACATGCGAGCCAGGAGGAACATCTTGCTTCTGGCTCGGAGCAGGTTCCCACTTTGGGACCCCCCTCTCCCGTATCCGTGCAACCACCGGCTCTGCCTTATTCCACCCAATGACGCAGTGCCTGAGGAGCTCCTCAGCCAGGCGGTGTGGAGTCAGGATGGGAAGGGGACGGCGTAGAGGTGGGGAGAAGAATGGGGAGGGGGAAGTAAAGTGAGGTGCATGTCCACAGGTGTTGGCTTTGTAATATTTCCATCTTGGTGTATCAAAATTGTTGTAAGGTCTGGGGTATGGGGGGAGGGGGCCACCTTGTTGGTTTGCATTTGTGTTCTGTGTTGCTGGAAATGCTGACCATTCGACTGATGTCAATGTTATAAATGTGTTGTGGGCTGAGGTGGGGTGTTTTTGACAGTTATACTTATGATTTCAAACAAAGGGTCGGATTAAATGTTTTTTTTTCACATAACCTTGTTGCGCATTGTCTCAGATAGCTGGACCGTTACACACTGGTGATTCCTTAACATGAAAGGATATAATTAAACTTAACTTCAATCAACTTAAACATTAACTGGCACCAAGGTGATGCCCACCATTGATGTCTGAGCTGCACACACACAGCAGTGTGTCAGCTTTGTGAATAACACCAACGTTCTTTCAGGCAAAGCGCTCAATTATGAGCAGCTGCTGTAAGAGTCTTGCAGCTATGTAGCCACCACGGACCCTTTCCTGCGGTCTGGAGGGGGGTGTGGGCATGGTTGCATAGTCAGCCTGATTGTCTGGCCCGAGGTCAGCGTCCACCTCCTCGTCCTCCTCTTCCTCTCTCTCCTGAGGTGGAACATCAGTCCCTTCTGGCAATTCTTGTCCCTTCCTGGCAGCCAGGTTATGCAGCATGGAGCACACGACCACCAATTGAGCACCTGATCAGGGTTAGTATTGTAGCTCCCCTCCTGAGTGCTCCAGGCATCTAAAGCGCTGCTTAAGTACACCAATAATTTTCTGGACCACATTGCGTGTGGCTCTGAGGTTCTGGTTGTATCATTCCTCGGCCTTGGTGTATGTGTCACGCAGCGGGTGCCATCACCCAGATGGCTAGGCCGTATCCTTTGTCACCAATCATCCAGCATTGACCTTGTGAGTGACTGGTAAACATGTCAGATACAGTGCTCTCACGCAGGATGTGAGCAACATGGATGCTGCCGGGAAATTTGCATTCACTGCCATAATTATCTAGTTGTGGTCGACAACTAGTTGCACCTTCAGGGAGTGAAATCCTTTTCGGTTCCGAAAAACCTCTGGGTCCTGAGAAGGTGCCCGCATGGCGATGTGCGTACGATGTATTGCTCCCTGCACCTTGGGGAAATTAGCATTTCGGTCGAATCCTAGAGCCCTCTCAGTCTGAGCCTCCATGGTCACAGCGAAGCTGATAAAGTCCATCCTACATGTGTACAGAGCTTCAGTCACCTGTCGAACGCAGCAATGTGTGGCATGCTGAGATATAGCGCAAATGTCGCCAGCGGAGGCCTGAAAGGAACCGGACGCGTAGAACGAAAGTGCCGTGGTCACCTTGACCTCGACGGACAGTGTAATCCTGAAGGTGCTGGCAGGCTGCAGATCTGCCCTGATGAGCTAGCATATCTCAGTGATAACCTCTTTGTGGAAGCGCAGTCTCCGAAGGCAGGTGTGCTCAGATAAGTTGAGGTAAGACCGTTTCTCTCTCTATGTGCGGGGAGTGTATGGTCTCGTCCTCCTCATCAGTTTGGCACATCTTAGATTGGGCACATAATGCTGTCGAATATATCTTCTGCTATCTGTACTCTGCAGCATCTGCGTTGTCATCACGACCGGCTGAGAAATGGCTGGCCCCATTCTAATAACTATCAGTATAATACCGATTGTTCACAAGCAATAAATGTCCCCACTAAGACACCTAAAGTAAATTCCAATCATCCACAGTATGAAAAGATGTTTGTTCAGATGTTCATCTTAAAAGACCCCCAGAGTACATCCAAACTCCCCTGAAGTTGAAGCAGAGCAGCCTTTTAAATGATGTGACCTGCGATTTAGAAAGCGCCGTCCATACCGCTGTGATTAGTTCAGGTTAGTTCAACTTTTTCACAGCAGTTTTTTCGGCAAGCGATATTGTCGGCGAGATGTATGTGAGGTGCCGAAAGTAAGGACGGGCAATTTTCTGGGCGTTAGTTTCGACAAATGTGATCTTTACGACAAAAAATTAAATCTCGGCGTTAATTACGTGCTGAAATTAACGCTCAGCGATAAGTGACCGAGAAATAGGCATTACTTTCCATTTTGTGGCTAAATGGGCGATATATGAGCATTACATCTCATTTCAGCGTTAAAATGGACATTAAGTGGGCGGCATGCATGCAAAAATAATGGAAAATCTAGCCCAATGATTCTCCAAAGGTTTCTGTCAATAAGAATCTTTAATAAAAATTCTAAATGCAAAATAATAAAAAACAAATAATTCTCAACATGTGGTTGTAGTTTTTGCAGTTCTGCCGAACAAATTATATACATCAAAAACAAATGTTGCCATACAAAGCTGGAATTAATTAACATAACCAGAGCCACAAACCTGAACTGTATAAGCAAAGTACAACAGGACTTAAAAGAAATCGAATGATATCTGGCACCTTGCTGCATTTTTATTTGCATTCAATCATGGTGTGTCGGAAAATTCTCTTTGAAATTAAAGATCAGAGATCTTCAGGCAGAATGAAGAAATAACCACGGTTCATTGATTGAAGGATCTGCCAAAATGTTAGGGTCAGATTGGGCTATTCCAAAGATGTGACCGGTACTGTGCGGGAGTGTAAGTTTACATGCTACAATCAAAAGATTGGAACTGGTGCCCGCTCTCATCATTACGCTAAGCTGCTTGCCTCTTTGTTTTGCTCCAAATCTCATTACCACCAGCTCTAAAAATAACAGCAGTCCTTGGTTTCGTCTAGCGTTATGCTACCTAACCGCATTCGGAGTTCATTGGCATTGCGACTGAATGTAAAAAGTAGAACAAAGAATAGAATGGTGTGCCTCTACACTTTATGGTCACTAATTCATGGGGTCAAGTCCGACTCCAGGATTTAAGTGCATAATAGGAACATAGAACAAGAATAGGCCATTTAGCCCCTTGAGCCTGTTCTGCCATTCAATGGGATCACGGCTGATCTGTAACCCAACGCCTTTGCCACAAATTCCTTAAGGCCCCTGGTTAACAGAAATCTATCTATCTAAGATTTAAAATTAACAATTGACCAAGCATCAATTGCCATTTGCGGAAGAGAGTTCCAAACTTCTACTACCTTTTGTGTGCAGAGGTGTTTCCTAACTTAACTCCTGAAAGCCTAGCTCTAATCTTTAGACTATGTCCCGTAGTTCTAGATTCCCCAACCATCGGAAATAGTTTTGGTACACCCAGTATCTAAGCTGATGCGAGAGGGTGAGAAGCAGCGATGTGGTGCTTCGATCGGTCTCTTCTTCGGCATCTTCTCCTCCCACCTTTGCTCGCTCGCCTCACTTGGCTCTGGGGACTCAGGCACAGGCTGGTCTGCCTCCGGGGCATCATCTGCAAAAATAAATGGTACAAAAGTGGCATAAAGGTAAGGGAGGGAGTCCACCATGCAGCAACCAAGGTGCACACATTGCTGACCACGTTCCGCCCAGATGGCTTCAAAGGAAGGCCTTACTTACCAATGCTGCTCCTGACAGGATCGACAGTGCCGACGGCCACTGAGCAGCCAAGCTTCAGTCCCATTAGCCGCAGTACACTTTCCTCCACATCGCTGAGCTGCTGACATCTTGGCCTATAAAGCAAAGAAAGGTTGGTGAGTAGCAGTCAACATAATAAGAACATAAGAACATAAGAATTAGGAACAGGAGTAGACCATCTAGCCCCTCGAGCCTGCTCCGCCATGGCTGATCTAGCCGTGGACTCAGCTCCACTTACCCGCCCACTCCCCATAACCCTTAATTCCCTTATTGGTTAAAAATCTATCTGTGACTTGAATACATTCAATGAGCTAGCCTCAACTGCTTCCTTGGGCAGAGAATTCCACAGATTCACAACCCTCTGGGAGAAGAAATTCCTTCTCAACTCGGTTTTAAATTGGCTCCCCCGTATTTTGAGGTTGTGCCCCCTAGTTCTAGTCTCCCCGACCACTGGAAACAACTTCTCTGCCTCTATCTTGTCTATCCCTTTCATTATTTGAAATGTTTCTATAAGATCACCCCTCATCTTTCTGAACTCCAACGAGTAAAGACCCAGTCTACTCAATCTATCATTATAAGGTAACCCCCTCATCTCCGGAATCAGCCTAGTGAATCATCTCTGTACCCCCTCCAAAGCTAGAATATCCTTCCTCAAGAAAGGTGACCAAAACTGCACGCAGTACTCCAGGTGCGGCCTCACCAATACCCTGTACAGTTGCAGCAGGACATCCCTGCTTTTGTACTCCATCCCTCTCGCAATGAAGGCCAACATTCCATTCGCCTTCCTGATTACCTGCTGCAGCTGCAAACTAACTTTTTGGGATTCATGCACAAGGACCCCCAGGTCCCTCTGCACCGCAGCATGTTGTAATTTCTCCCCATTCAAATAATATTCCCTTTTACTGTGTTTCTTTTCCAAGGTGGATGACCTCACATTTTCCGACATTGTATTCCATCTGCCAAATCTTAGCCCATTCGCTTAATCTATCTAAATCTCTTTGCAGCCGCTCTGTGTCCTCTACACAACCCGCTTTCCCACTAATCTTTGTGTCATCCGCAAATTTTGTTACACTACACTCTGTCCCCTCTTCCAGGTCATCGATGTATATTGTAAACAGTTGTGGTCCCAGCACCGATCCCTGTGGCACACCACTAACCACCGATTTCCAACCTGAAAAGGACCCATTTATCCCGATTCTCTGCTTTCTGTTCGCCAGCCAATTCTCGATCCATGCTAATACATTTCCTCTGACTCCGCGAACCTTTATCTTCTGCAGTAACCTTTTGTGTGGCACCTTATTGAATGCCTTTTGGAAATCTAAATACACCACATCCATTGGTACATCTCTATCCACCATGCTCGTTATATCCTCAAAGAATTCCAGTAAATTAGTTAAACATGATTTCCCTTTCATGAATCCATATTGCGTCTGCTTGATTGCACTAATCCTATCCAGATGTCCCGCTATTTCTTCCTTAATGATAGCTTCAAGCATTTTTCCCACTACAGATGTTAAACTAACCGGCCTATAGTTACCTGCCTTTTGTCTGCCCCCTTTTTTAAACAGAGGCGATACATTAGCTGCTTTCCAATCTGCTGGTACCTCCCCAGAGTCCAGAAAATTTTGGTAGATTAAAACGAATGCATCTGCTTTAACTTCCGCCATCTCTTTTAATACCCGAGGATACATTTCATCAGGATCAGGGGACTTGTCTACCTTGAGTCCCATTAGACTGTCCAGCACTACCCCCCCTAGTGATAGTGATTATCTCAAGGTCCTCCCTTCCCACATTCCCGTGACCAGCAATTTTTGCCATGGTTTTTGTGTCTTCCACTGTGAAGATCGAAGCAAAATAATTGTTTAAGGTCTCAGCCATTTCCACATTTCCCATTATTAAATCCCCCTTCTCATCTTCTAAGGGACCAACATTTACTTTAGTCACTCTTTTCCATTTTATATATCGGTAAAAGCTTTTACTATTTGTTTTTATGTTTTGCGCAAGTTTACTTTCGTTATCTATCTTTCCTTTCTTTATTGCTTTCTCAGTCATTCTTTGCTGTCGTTTAAAATTTTCCTGATCTGCTAGTTTCCCACTAACCTTGGCCACCTTATACGCATTGGTTTTTAATTTGATACTCTCCTTTATTTCCTTGGTTATCCACGGCTGGTTATCCCTTCTCTTACCACCCTTCTTTTTCACTGGAATATATTTTTGTTGAGCACTATGAAAGAGCTCCTTAAAAGCCCTCCACTGTTCCTCAATTGTGCCACCGTTTAGTCTGTGTTTCCAGTCTACTTTAGCCAACTCTGCCCTCATCCCACTGTAGTCCCCTTTGTTTAAGCATAGTACGCTCGTTTGAGACACTACTTCCTCACCCTCAATCTGTATTACAAATTCAACCATACTGTGATCACTCATTCCACGAGGATCTTTTACTAGGAGATCGTTTATTATTCCTGTCTCATTACACAGGACCAGATCTAAGATAGCTTGCTCCCTTGTAGGTTCTGTAACATACTGTTCGAAGAAACAATTCCGTATGCATTCTATTAATTCCTCCTCAAGGCTACCCCGTGCGATTTAGTTTGACCAATCGTTATGTAGGTTACAATCCCCCATGATTACTGCCGTTCCTTTTTTACATGCCTCCATTATTCCCTCGATTATTGCCCGCCCCACCGTGAAGTTATTATTTGGGGGCCTATAAGCTACGCCCACCTGTGACTTTTTCCCCTTACTATCTCTAATCTCCACCCACAATGATTCAACATTTTGTTCATTAGAGCCAATATCATCTCTCACAACTGCCCTGATATCATCCTTTATTAACAGAGCTACCCCACCTCCTTTCCCTTCTTGTCTATCTTTCCGAATTGTCAGATACCCCTGTATGTTTAATTCCCAGTCTTGGCCACCCTGCAACCACGTTTCTGTAATGGTCACCAAATCATACCCATTTGTAATGATTTGTGCCGTCAACTCATTTACTTTATTTCGAATGCTGCGTGTGTTTAGGTAGAGTGTTTTAATACTAGTTTTTAAACCATGATTTTTAGTTTTGACCCCTCCTGCAGCCCCTTTATACTCATACATATTGTCCCTTCCTATCACCTTGTGGTTTACACTTACCCCAGTGTTACTCTGCTCTGTTAACTCCTGCCTTTTGCATTCTTTCTTGGGGTCCTGTTCATCTGAGCTCTCACCCACTCTAACTAGCTTAGAGCCCTCTCCTGGGTTCCGAATACTCCTTGCATTGAAGCACCGAGCTTTCATGCTTGCCTTTTTATTACACTTTGACCCTTTAGAATTTTGCTGTACAGTGGCCCTTTTTGTTTTTTGCCTTGGGTTTCTCTGCCCTCCACTTTTACTCATTTCCTTTCTGTCTTTTGCTTTTGTCTCCATTTTGTTTCCCTCTATCTCCCTGAATTGGTTCCCATCCCCCTGCCATATTAGTTTAACTCCTCCCCAACAGCACTAGCAAACACTTCCCCTAGGACATTGGTTCCGGTCCTGCCCAGGTGCAGACCATCCGGTTTGTACTGGTCCCACCTCCCCCAGAACCGGTTCCAATGCCCCTGGAATTTGAATCCCTCCCTGCTGCACCACTGCTTAAGCCACGTATTCTTCTGAGCTATCTTGCGATTCCTACTCTGACTAGCACGTGGCACTGGTAGCAATCCTGAGATTACTACTTTTGAGGTCCTATGTTTTAATTTAGCTTCTAGCTCCTTAAAATTCATCTTGTAGGACCTCATCCCTTTTTTTACCTATATCGTTGGTACCTATATGCACCACGACAACTGGCTGTTCACCCTCCCTTTTCAGAATGTCCTGCACCCGCTCCGAGACATCCTTGACCCTTGCACTAGGGAGGCAACATACCATCCTGGAGTCTCGGTTGCGGCCACAGAAACGCCTATCTATTCCCCTTACAATTGAATCCCCTATCACTATCGCTCTCCCACTCTTTTTCCTGCCCTCCTGTGCAGCAGAGCCAGCCACGGTGCCATGAACTTGGCTGCTGCTGCCCTCCCCTGATGAGTCATCCCCCTCAACAGTACCCAAAGCGGTCTATCTGTTTTGCAAGGGGTTGACCGCAGGGGACCCCTGCACTACTTTCCTTGCACTGCTCTTACTGCTGGTCTTCCATTCCCTAACTGGCTGTGGATCCTTCACCTGCGGCAAGAGCAACTCGGTACACGTGCTACTCACGTCATTCTCAGCATCGTGGATGCTCCAGAGTAAATCCACCCTCAGCTCCAATTCCGCAACGCGGACCGTCAGGAGCTGGAGGCGGATACACTTCTCGCACACGTAGTCGTCAGGGACACCCTGATTTCCCACATGGTACAGGAGGAGCATAACACTTGTCCGAGCTCGCCTGCCATAACTTAACCCTTAGATTAACTTAAATTGGCAACAACAGTGCTAAAAGTTACTCACTGATATAGAAGAGAAGTTAGGCATGTGGAACTAATGGATGTGCAGCTTTATGAGCTGCAACTGTAAGCAACAACTGAAAGGGACCATCAACACATGCCATATGGTTGACTCATCAGTGAAATGGTGGTTTGCTGACTACAAACAGATGCAGGAAGGTAAGAATTGGGAAAGGAGAGGCTCAGAGGCTGAAGGTCAATAGTACGAGGAGCAAGTACTCACTTTCATCACTTGAGTGATGTCGATGAACATCTTTCGACACTGAGTCACCGTCTGGTCCACTGTTGAGGTGCCCAACACCTCTACAGCCACCTCTGCCCAAGCATTGTGGAGGACCTGCCGAGAGGGCCTGCCAGACTCTGGAAATAGGAGGCGCCTCTTGTCCTCCACAGCTTGCACCAGCGTCTCAATTTGGGCATCGCTGAATCTGGTTGCCCTCGTGCTGCCTCTCCGACTTGCCATTTTTTCACACAACACACAACAAATGCAACAATGCAACTGATGACACTCAGCAGTACCTACCTGGAAAACCTGCCCTTTAAGAAGGCCAGGCACCAGAGGCTAGATTTTCCACTTTTTTTGCATGCTTAACGCCCACTTAACGTCCATTTTCCCGCTGAAATGACGTATAATGCTCATATATCTCCCATTTAGCCACAAAATGGAAACTGACGGGCATTTTTCGGAAACTTATCACCGAGCGTTACTTTCCCCATGAGGTTACCGCCGGGAAAAAATAATACCGCCCGCCCACTTTTTTTGGGCGGAATCATCAAAATGGGCGAAACCAACGCCCATAATATCACCCAGCGTTACTTTCCACACGAAATTAACGTCAAGATTCAATAATATCGACCGCCCACTTTTTTTTGTCGTAAAGAGCACATTTGCCGAAACTGATGCCCAGCATATCGCCCAGCGTCACTTTCACCAATCGCACATATCTCGCCCACAATATTGCTCGCCCAAAACACCGCTCAGAAAAAGCGGAACTGTTCTGAACTAAAGCCAGTGATGTGGGTGCCATTTTTAAAATCGCAGGTCACTTCATTCAAAAGGCTGCTTCAACTTTGGAGGAGTTTGGATTGACTCTGAAGTTCTTCTCAGGTGAAGTGACCATTTCAACAGATATATTTTCAGACTCTGGACTATTGGGGATTTACTGCAGGTATATTTTAGTGATGAAATTATTGATTCTGATCAATCACTATTATACTTTCATTGCAATGGGGCCAGCCATTTCTCAGCCTGCATCGATTAATACGCAGATGCTGCAGAGTGCAGATGGCACAATGTCTGATGCACATCATTATGTCCCCAATTTAAGAAGTGCAAGAATGAGGAGGAGGGCCAGACCATACACACCCCGCACGTACATGGAAAAAAGGTCTTACCTCGACGAGACCGAGCACGCCTGCCTTCGGAGACTGCGCTTCCACAAGGTGGTGATCAATGAAATATGCGCGTTCATCGGGCCACATATGCAGTTTGTCATCAGGACATCAATGTCAGTCGAGGTCAAAGTCACTGCGGCACAGTCTTTTTACGCATCTGGTTCCTTTCGGGCCTCCGTGGTCGAGATTTTCCCTCTGTCTCACCATGCCACCCATCGCTGCATTAGACAGGTCACGGAGGCCCTGTACACGCGAAGAATGGATCTTATCAACTTCTCCATGACCACGGAGGCTCAGACTGACAGGACTGGAGCATTCTACCGCATTGCTAAGTTCCCCAGTATTATGTATAGAAGAACTCTATGAGGCTGAGTACTGTGAGCTAAAACTAATGTGATCTTAGTCTACTTTATTACCTCTCCAGAGTGCCTAAACAACATGGCAGCCAACCTTTTATACTGGTTTTGCACGAGGTGTGCAGGTGACCATTAGGACTCCAACAGTCGTGCCCTTTGGTGGCAAGTATTATACAGTTGCACAGTTACATACATAACATCACTTCCCCTCCCCCCCCCAAAGTCTTCGGTACAAGTTATTTACAAGTTGAGGCGATCCGGGCCCTTTGCTCCCTGGTTGATCGTCTAAGTTCAAACCCTGGCATGTGTGAGTTGGTCGGACCATCGCTGCACTGCACCGTGGCTGGTCTGACCGGACTGTTGGGAATGGTGGGTTCATTCTCGTGATTGACAGTGAGGTCGATTGCTGGTTGGATGTGTGTTGGTGGGTCGACGATAGTGATGTCCTCTTCAAGTTGTTCCTGATTGTCAGTAAATCGCAATTTGGTCTGATCTATGTGATTTCTGCATGTTTCGCCATTTGACACTTTGATTATAAACACCCTATTCCCCTCCTAGGTCAAAACAGTGCCAGCAACCCACTTAGGACCATGACCGTAATTCAGGACAAACACAGGGTTGTTATCAATGTCACGTAATACAGCCGCATGATCGTGGTACATGTTCTGCCGGTGTCGCCGGGTTTCCACGTGATCATTAAGATCCGGATGGACTAGGGAGAGCCTGGTTTTGAGTGCTCTCTTCATTAACATTTCTGCCGGGGGAACCCCGGTGAGCGAGTGGGGTCGTGTCCGGTAACTGAGCAGAATGCGAGACAAACGGGTCTGCAGGGAGCCGTCCGTCACTCGTTTCAGGTCCTGCTTGATTGTTTGTACTGCCCTCTCTGCTTGACCGTTGGACGTGGTTAAAACGGGGCAGAGCTGACATGCTTGATGCCATTGCGGGTCATAAACTCGTTGAATTCCGAGTTGGTGAAACACGGTCCATTGTCACTGACAAGGATGTCGGGCAAGCCATGACTGACGATCATGGCCCGGAGGCTTTCAATGGTGGCAGTGGACGTGCTGGATGACATGATTACACATTCAATCCATTTAGAGTAAGCATCCACTACTACTAAAAACATCTTTCCTAGAAAGGGGCCGGCAAAATCTACGTGGATCCTGGACCACGGTTTGAAGGGCCATGACCACAGACTTGGTGGAGCCTCCCGAGATGCATGCCGGGCCACCAAACGTGCGACCTGGCTATAGCCTTCATCATGATGATGCCTGGGTGGGTATTGTGTAGGTCATGTATAAACGTTTCCCTGCCTTTTTTTTGGCAAAACCACACGATTACCCCATAGGAGACAATCCGACTGGATGGACATTTCATCTTTGCGTCGGTGAAACGGCTTAATTTCATCTTGCAATTCCCCGGGAACGGCCGACCAGCTCCTGTTGAGGATGCAACTTTTTACTAGTGATAGCACAGGATCCTGGCCGGTCCAGGTCCTGATCTGGCGAGCCATGATGGGTGACCCCTCGCTCTCAAAAGCATCCATTACCAGAAGCAAGTTTGCGGGCTGCGCCATTTCAACCTCGGTAGTGGGCAATGGTAGCCGGCTGAGGACATCAGCACAGTTCTCCGTGCCTGGTCTGTGGCGGATAACATAGTCAGAAGTGGACAATGTTAGTGCCCATCTTTGGATATGGGATGAAGCATTGGTGTTTATACCTTTGCTCTCTGAAAACAGCGAAATGAGCGGCTTGTGGTCAGTTTCGAGCTCAAACCGAAGTCCAAATAGGTATTGGTGCATTTTCTTAACCGCATATACACATGCTAACGCCTCTTTCTCGACCATACTATAGGCTCTCTCAGCCTTGGACAGACTTCTAGACACGTATGCAACTGGTTGAAGTTTGCCCGATATATTGGTTTGCTGTAACACACAGCTGACCCCATACGAAGATGCATGGGTCATACAAGTAACTTATTAGAACAAAGTAGGTTTCTTGCCTTCTCAAGGCTGTGTCTTGAGATTTACCGCAAACCCAGTCGTCACCCTTATGTAGCAACATGTGCAACGGCTCTAACAACGTACTCAACCCGAGTAGAAAGTTACCGAAATAGTTGAGTCCCAGGAACGAACGCAGCTCCATCACATTCTGTGGTCTGGGTGCATTCTTGATGGCCTCTGTCTTTGAGTCCATGGGCCTGATGCTGTCTGCTGCAATCTTTCTCCCCAAAAATTTAACTTCTGGTGCCAGGAAAACACACTTGGGGCGTTTAAGCCAGAGTCCCACTCTGTCTAGGCGACTTAGAACCTCTTCCAGGTTGTGCAGGCGTTCGATGGTGTCACGACCGGTGATCAGGATGTCGTCTTGAAACACAATGATGCGCAGAACAGATTTCAGCAAACTCTCCATGTTTCTCTGGGAAATGGCAGCAGCCGAACGAATCCTAAAAGGGCATCTGTGGCATATAAACAATGCGTGTTGATGCACGTCAGTCTTTTTGAAGATTCAGCCAGCTCCTGTGTCATGTAGGTGGAGATTAGGTCCAACTTGGTGAATGAATTCCCCCCGTCTCCCCCCCCACCCCCCCTCGCCCCCCCCCCCACCCCCCCTCGCCACCCCCGCTAACATTGCAAACAGGTCTTTCACCTTGGGTAGCAGGTACTGGTCCTGTAGTGAAACTCGGTTAATCGTTACCTTGTAGTCTCCGCAGGTTCTGACTGTGCCATCGCTTTTCAACGCCGGAACAATCGGACTGGCCCATTCGTTGAACTCGACTGGTGATATGATTCCCTTTCGTTGGAGTCTGTCCAGTTTGATTTCGACTTTCTCCCTCATCATATATGGAACCGCCCAAGCCTTGAGGTGAACAGGCCGTGCATCGGGGCCTAGATGGATCTGCACCTTGGCGCCTGTGAAGTTGCCGATACCTGGTTTGAATAGTGAGGGAACCTTGCTCAGCACTTGAGCACATGAGGCTTCATCCACTGAAGATGGTGCTTTGATGTCGTTCCAGTTCCATCTTATCTTTTCAAGCCAGCTTCTGCCGAACAACGTTGGGCCATTGCCTGGAGCAATCCACAATGACAAGTCATGCATAACTCTATCGTACAATACCTTCACTGCCGCACTTCCAATGACTGGTATGAGCTATTTGGTGTAAGTGCACAGCTTTGTGTTAATCAGGCTCAGTTTGGGCCTTTGTGCCTTGTTGCCCCACAGTTTCTCGAAAGCCTTCTGGTTCATTATTGACTGATTCGCACCCGTTTCCAACTCCATGGATACTGGAATTCCATTTAATTTGACTTTCAGCATTATAGGAGGGCTCTTGGTGGTGAAGGTATGTACCCCATACACTTCTTTCTTGGGTTGAGTTGCCTGTTCTGCATGATTCGCGCCGGATCGATCGTCCTCTGCCACGTGGTGTGTCGCAGCACGTTTGCACGTTCGCTGGAGATGCCCCCTTGTTTCACAGCCTTTGCACACGACATTGTTGGGCTTGGTGATTACCCCGTAGCACCAACATGGTGCTAATGGATTCACATTCACCCCCGATGGCAGACTCTGAGTCATCAAAGGTCTTACAGTCACAAACGTATAGGCCCTGCCATATGCATTTCTGCCTGCTAGCGACGTCATTTTGTGCACAGTACTTGCCGGTGAGCTTCGATTCTGAGAAGATATCTGTTTGGTGTTATCGTTCGTGGACATGAATGCCTGGGCGATCGTGATGGCCCTGCTCAGGTCTAGGGTTTCGGCAGCCCACAGCTTTCGAAGAATGACCTTGTAGCTGATGCCAAGCACAAAAAAGTCCCGCAGCATTTCCCCCAATGCAACTCCAAAGTCGCAAGGTCCTGCAAGGCGTCTCAGCTCGGCGACATAGCTCACCACGTCCTGGCCCCCGGAGCAATGGTGCTTGTAGAAACGATACCTGGCCATAAGGATACTCTCCTTAGGCTTGAGGTGGTATATTCCTTCTCCGTTGTTTTTATTGGTGCATGCAGACTCTTGATGAGTCCGTATATTCTAGACCCACAAATGGTGAGGAGGACTGCCCTGCGCTTGACCGCTTTAGTGTCTCCTTCCAGCTCATTGGCCACGAAGTACTGGTCGAGCTGTTCGACGAAGGCTTCCCAATCATCAACCTCTACGAATCTCTCTAATATTGCAACGGCAGCCATGGTTACATAGAAGTTCGTAATCTGTTATTTGTCGCCAATTATTATGTATAGAAGAACTCCACGAGGCTGAGTACTGTGAGCTAAAACTAATGTGACCTTAGTCTACTTTATTACCTCTCCAGAGTGCCTAAACAACATGGCAGCCAACATTTTATACTGGTCTTGCACAAGGTGTGCAAGTGACCATTAGAACTGCAACAGTCGCGCCCTCTTGTGGCAAGTATTATACAGTTGCACAGTTACATACATAACACCCAGGATGCAGGGAGCAATACAGTGCACTCACATCGCCATGCGGGCACCTTCTCAGGACCCAGAGTTTTTTCGTAACAGAAAAGGATTTCACTCCCTGAAGGTCCAACTAGTTGTCGACCACAACCAGATCATAATGGCAGTGAATGGCAAATGTCCGGGCAGCTTCGATGAGGCTCACATCCTGTGTGAGAGCGCTGTCTCTGACATGTTTAAGAGTCAGTCACAAGGATAATGCTGTATGCTTGGTGACAAACGATATGGCCTAGCCACCTGGATGATGACCCCCCCGCCCCGCCGTGACATCCACATCGAGGCCGAGAAGTGATACAATCAGAGCCACAGAGACACACGTAATGTGGTCCAGAAAACAATAACTGTGCTTAAGCAGCACTTCAGATGCCTGGACCGCTCAGGAGGGGAGCTACAATACAACCCTGAGCAAGTAGCTAAATTCGTGGTCGTGTGCTCCACGCTGCACAACCTGGCTATCAGGAGGGGACAAGAATTTCCAGAAGGGACTGATGGTCCTCCTCAGGAGAGAGAAGAGGAGGATGACGAGGGGCTGGACGCTGACCTAGGGCCAGACAATCAGGCTGGCTTTGCAAACATGTCCACGACCCCCTCCAGACCACAGGAAAGGGCCTGTGGTGGCTACATAGCTGTAAGACTCTTATGTGAGGAGCTGATATCTGAACGATTTGCCTGGAAGAACGTTGCTGCGAGTGACAACGTTGACACACTGCTGTGTGTGTGCAGCTCAGACATCAATGGTGCCCATCACCTTGGTGCCAGTTAAAGTTTACGTTGATTGAAGTTAAGTTTTATTTAACCCTTTCATGTTAAGGAATCACCAGTGTGTAACAGTCCAGCTATCTGAGACAATGCGCAACAAGGTTATATTCAATAAAAAAAAATTATACCAACATTGGTCTGAAATCATAACTATCATGCGCAAAAACACCCAACCCCCGCCCACACCCTACTTTTTCCACCATTGACATCAATCAAATGTTTAACATGTCCAGCAACACAGAACACAAAAGCAAAGCAGGAGGGTGGCACCCTCCCCCCCTACATTACACAAATTGCTTACACCCAGATGGAGATATAACACAGCCATCACCTGTGCACATGTGCCTCACTTTCCTTCCCCGCTCCCCTTCTTCTCCCCACCTCTATCCCTTCTCCTCCTCGCTCCATGCTGCCTGGCGAAGAGCTCCTCAGGCAGTGCCTCATTGGGAGGGATGAAGGCAGAGGTGGTGGTTGCACGGGTACGAGAGCGGGGTTTGCCGAGGTGGGAACATTCTCTGATGCAGCAGCAGGATCTTGGTCCTGCCTCTCATCTGATGTTCGCAGTGGTGGTGCGGAACCTAGGGGTGAAGTGCCGTGCTCGGGGACCACTGGGAGACCTGTGCCAGCAGTGTTCCTAGCTATCGCCTCCAGGGCCTCTGCCATCCGCGGAACGTACTCAGTTATGGTGGCCAGCTGTCGGGATATGCCCCTCAATGCTTCGAGGAGCTGGTCACCAATGTCTACAGTACTCCTGGACAACTGTACCATCTCTCCGCTTTCATGTCACGCTCGTGGACAAGACCTGCCTCGTCCACGAAACCTTCGTGGGGTCGACGCCATCCTGGGGACAAATGGGGTGCCCTGTGGCGAGGTGCTTGGGGCCGGTACCTGCAGAGTGGAGGCGGGAATGACCAGAGGAGCACTAGATGGCCTTGGGGTGGAATGGCTTCTGGAGCCTGGCGATGCAGGTTCCTCGAAGTCAGCGCTCTCATCCGTGGTGAACAGACCCAGCGGATTGACAGGTGAGAAACGTAGCTTCTCAGCAAATGTAGGATCGTCCGGAGAGTCCAGCCCCGCGCCCCCACCTTCTGGCCTCTGTGGTCTTGCCTGGGGCCGTGCTACTGGCTGAGCTGCAAAACACAAATGAAGTTATTAGAGGAGAAGGGGGTGCGAGGGTTTACAAGGTGAGTCCAGTGCTACACACAGCATATGCACGACAAAAGCACCACCGCTCTCAAAATCATCACAGACATCACATTTCATGACCATCAACACATGGTGCATTGCAATGATTCTCATGAGGCCAGCATTATTTCTAGGACAATTCTAGAAATCATCTATCATATATGATTGTTCGGATATGAGTGGGTGTGACATCTATTGACTTTGCATCACGTAATGGTGTCAACTTTACTCATGCCGCATCACTTCAGGGTCTGCAGATGCTTCCGTGGCTGTCTGGGGGCTGCTTCCCCACGAGTGCGAGCACCCGCTCCTCCATCTCTGTGATGTCGCTGGAGACTGGGTGGCCCCCCCACCCGTTTGCCTCTGTGAGATCATTGCGTGATATCATTGCTAGGTACTGTCACAGAGACTGATACAACACATAACCGACAGATGTAATCATGCTAATTTTGATAATTATCATTTTTTACCTAAAGACGTGCACCGTGACCGCAGGCTTTGAGTACAGCATTCCCGGTAAAAGTGAAAGACCTCACATCTGCTGATAGTCACTCATGACTGTTACAAATCAAATTATATAAATACATAAGTACATGTAAATAAATGTAATACTTACTCTTGCGGATCCCACAAGGTCGTTCCATCATTTGCGGCATTGGTTGCCCTCACGCACCTCGTTGGTCTCCGACGAGATCACCTCTGCTATCTCGGCCCATATCTTCTGGTAGGTCTTTGGGGTGAGCTTCCCACGCCCTCACTGTGTCAAATCACCCCAGCGTAACTCGACCTCCTGCAGGAGGGAGGCATTTGCCTCATCCGTGAACCTCTTCGCTCTTTTGCGCCCTCCAATGTGCTCCTCTCCCAGCTCACTGCTCTCGCCTGCGTCAGTCTCCACAGCATGCTGTGTCGCCTCCTCCTCTCTCTCCATTATAGGCCAAATTCGGGCAAATATGTGGCTGGTAACAGCTAATTTTTGTTTCCCTATTAGCTCTAAAGCTCTAAACTCTCCCTCCTTCCTCCCAATAACACCCATTTTTGGGCGATCTGCACAAAAATGTAAAATCTAGCCCCAGGTGCCTTGATCTGACTGATTGACAGTCAGGTAAAATTGGGTCCTCAGTCATTGCCCCCGCCCTATAGCACTCCGCGGAGGCCATTTCCGCCCCCAACACTGCCCCGTTCATTTTTTTCAACAAAAGTGACGAATTTCGCTCTATTCTCCGCCCCAAAGTCTTTCTCCATTTAGTTCAAATTATCCGCCCCAAACAGGGCGGAGGGCAATTTCCACCCCAAAGTACTTCTGAAAACCTTGAGGATGAGTAAGCTGCTATTTGCTGTGCACATCAATGTTCAAAGTTAATTCATGTTTATCCCCATTGTGCACAGCACACCTTGGCA
This sequence comes from Pristiophorus japonicus, assembly GCF_044704955.1. NCBI lineage: Eukaryota > Metazoa > Chordata > Chondrichthyes > Pristiophoridae > Pristiophorus > Pristiophorus japonicus. The sequence goes on along the minus strand of NC_091985.1, from coordinate 112,534,732 downwards.
GTCATTTGTGCCCAGCTGGAATCCAACTCTATTTACATTCCTTTCTGCCTTATTTTTATACAGGGGTCAACCAGGGTTAAAGTTGGCATAAAAAAAACACACAGTGGTTTAGTATAAGAATGTGAAATGTTTTGCTGTGAACTTACCTCATGAGAATTTCGATCCTATTTTAATCATACGAGTACTTACGAGTTGAAACACTACCAGCAGAGGAGGGCAAATTGATTAGAATACTAGGTATTGTGGGCCTCAACTTCATGAAGAGAACAAAGTGGATACAGAGGTCAGTGGGCACATTTTCAAGACAAGATGACTGGTGCCCAGCTCTTGTTGATAGGAGGCTCCCGACAAAAGGGAAGTGGTCCATGACTGGGGGGCAGTGTTGTCCGGCGAGGACAGGCTGGTGGAGGACCTTTTTCTTATGGATGTTTAGTGTGAGGCCCATGCTTTCGTACGCTTCAGTAAATACGTCGACTACGTCCTGGAGTTCAGCCTCTGTGTGTGCGCAGACGCAGGCGTCGTCTGCGTACTGTAGCTCGACGACAGAGGTTGGGGTGGTCTTGGACCTGGCCTGGAGACGGCGAAGGTTGAACATGTTCTGTAGTTTAGTTCCACTCCAGCCGGGAGCTTGTTGATTGTGAGGTGGAGCACGGCAGCGAGGAAGATTGAGAAGAGGGTTGGGACGATGATGCAGCCCTGTTTGACCCCAGTCCGGACGTGGATTGGGTCCATGATGGATCCGTTGGTAAGGATCACGGTCTGCATGTCGTCATGGAGCAGGCGGAGGATGTTGACGAACGTTAGGGGGCATCCGAAACAGAGGAGGACGTTCCATAGACCCTCGCGGTTGACAGTGTCAAAGGCCTTTGTAAGATCGAAGAAGGCCATGTATAAGGGCTGGCGCTGTTCCCTGCATCTTTCCTGCAACTGTCGTATTGCAAAAATCATGTCTGTTGTGCCCCGTAGGGGACAAAATCCGCACTGTGACTCCAGGAGGAGTTCCTCGGCCACAGGGAGAAGACGGTTGAGGTGGATTCTAGTGACGACTTTCCCAGTGGCTGATAGCAGGGAGATTCCTCTGTAGTTTCCGCAGTCGGACTTGTCCCCTTTTTTAAAGATGATCATGATCACTGCATCTCTGAGATCTCCCAGCATGCTCCCCTCCCTCCAGATGAGAGAGATGAGGTCATGTATTCGTGCCAACAGTGCCTCTCCGCCATACTTCAGTGCCTCAGCAGGGATTCCATCCGCTCCCATAGCCTTGTTGCTCTTAAGCTGTCATGGCTTTTTCTACCTCATGCAAAGCTGGGGTTTCACTGAGGTGGTGGCGGGTAGCATGTTGCAGGATGGAGTCAAGAACACTCGAGTCAAAGGGAACGTCTCGACTGAGGAAATCTTCGAAGTGCTCCTTCCAACGGGCCCTGACTGCCTTGGTGTCCTTGATGAGTGTTTCCCCGTTCTTGGCCAGCAGTGGGGTGGGGCCTTGGGAGTTTGGACTGTAGGTGGCCTTGACTGCAATGAAGAATCCTCGCACATCATGGCTGTCGGCCAGCTGCTGTATTTTCTATGCTTTCTCCATTCAGCACCTGTTCTTTAGGTCCCGGGTTTTTTGTTGGACCTCAGCCTTGAGCCGTCCATAATGCTGCTTTGCTGCTCCCGAGTTGGGTTGTTGCTTAAGGCTCAGAAATGCCTGCACTTGCGATCTTTTGGATTTCCTGATCATTCTCATCTGACCAGTCCTGGTGTTTTCTGGTTGATACAATCCTATGCAATACATGAGTACATAGGGTGGAAACGCAACCAGTGTGAATAATACTGCATCAGATATTAGGTCAACCTCCCAAAGAACGATCTAGAAACGTAGAAACATAGAAAATAGGTACAGGATTAGGCCATTCGGCCCTTCGAGCCTGCACCACCATTCAATAAGATCATGGCTGATCATTCACCTCAGTATCCCTTTCCTGCTTTCTCTCCATATCCCTTGATCCCTTTAGCTGTAAGGGCCATATCCAACTTGAATATATCTAACAAACTGGCATCTACATCTCTCTGTGGAAGAGACTGCCACAGGTTAACAACTCTCTGAGTGAAGAGGTTTCTCCTCATCTCGGTCCTTAGACTGTGACCCCTGGTTCCGGACTCCCCCAACATCGGGAACATTCTTCCTGCATCTAACCTGTCCAGTCCCATCAAAATTTTATATGTTTCCAGGGGTTCCCATCTCATACTTCTAAACTCCAGTCGAACCAGTCTCTCCTCATATGTCAGTCCTGCCATCCCGGGAATCAGTCTCGTGAACCTTCGCTGCACTCCCTCATTAGCAAGAACGTCCTTCCTCAGATTAGAAGACCAAAACTGAACACAATATTCCAGGTGAGGCCTCACCAAGGCCTTGTACAACTGCAGCAAGACCTCCCTGCTCCTGCACTCAAATCCCCTAGCTATGAAGGCCAACATGCCATTTGCCTTCTTCACCACCTGCTCCACCTGCATGCCAACTTTCAATGACTGATGTTCCATGATACCCAGGTCTCGTTGCACCTCCCCTTTTCCTAATCTGCCACCATTCAGATAATATTCTGCCTTCGTGTTTTTGCCATCAAAGTGGATAACCTCACATTTATCCACATTATACTGCATCTGCCATGCATTTGCCCACTCACCTAACCTGTCCAAGTCACCCTGCAGCCTCTTAGCATCCTCCTTACAGCTCACACCGCCACCCAGCTTAGTGTCACCTGCAAACTTGGAGATATTACTCTCAATTCCTTCATCTAAATCATTGATGTATATTGTAAATAGCTGGGGTCCCAACACTGAGCCCTCCGGCACCCCACTAGTCACTGCCTGCCATTCTGAAAAGGACCCGTTTATCCCGACTCTCTGCTTCCTGTCTGCCAACCAGTTCTCTATCCACATCAATACATTACCCCCAATACCATGTGCTTTAATTTTGCCCACCAATCTCTTGTGTGGGACCTTGCCAAAAGCCTTTTGAAAGTCCAAATACACCACATCCACTGATTCTGCCTTGTGCAATCTACTAGTTACATCCTCATAAAATTCTAGAAGATTTGTCAAGCATGATTTCCCTTTCATAAATCCATGCTGACTTGGACTGATCCTGTCACTGCTTTCCAAATGAGCTGCTATTTCATCTTTAATAATTGATTCCAACATTTTCCCCACTACCGATGTCAGGCTAACCGGTCTATAATTCCCCATTTTCTCTCTCCCTCCCCTTTTAAAAAGTGGTGTTACATTAGCTACCCTCCAGTCCATAGGAACTGATCCAAGTCGATAGACTGTTGGAAAATGATCATCATTGCATCCACTATTTCTAGGGCCACTTCCTTAAGTACTCTGGGATGCAGACTATCAGGCCCTGGGGATTTATCGGCCTTCAATCCCATTAATTTCCCTAACACAATTTCCTGACTAATCAGGATTTCCTTCAGTTCCTCCTTCTTGCTAGACCCTCGGTCCCTTAGTATTTCCGGTACATTATTTGTGTCTTCCTTCGTGAAGACAGAACCAAAGTATTTGTTCAATTGGTCTGCCATTTCTATATTACCCATGATAAATTCACTTGATTCTGACTGCAAGGGACCTATGTTTGTCTTCACTAATCTTTTTCTCTTTGAATATCTATAGAAGCTTTTGCAGTCAGTTTTTATGTTCCCAGCAAGCTTCCTTTCATACTCTTTTTCCCCCCTCGTAATTAAACCCTTTGTCCTCCTCTGCTGAATTCTAAATTTCTTCCAGTCTTCAAATTTGCTGCTTTTTCTGGCCAATTTATATGCCTCTTCCTTGGATTTAACACTATCCCTAATTTCTCTTGTTAGCCACGGTTGAGCCATCTTCCCCATTTTATTTTTACTCCAGACAGGGATGTACAATTGCTGAAGTTCATCCATGTGCACTTTAAGTGTTTGCCATTGCCTATCCACCGTCAACCCTTTAAGTATCATTCGCCATGATGCTCCAAGCACCATGAGTGTGGGACAGGACCAGCTGATGTTTTCTTGCCTGACATTTTCATATGCAAAAGCCTTACGTATTTTATATTGCAGCTAGTGATAAAGGAAGGAATATCAGAAGTTACAGATCCCATTTAAATGCAATCCAAAGTGAAGTAAAGCTTAGATATCATAAGACGGCCATGGATTGCAGGTCAGTGTTTTTTTTAGGTAGCTACCCAAAGCAACATATTAGTGAAAGCTATGGTGGAATGTACTGAGCCTTCCAAGGAGATGGCTCAAGGCATTTCTTGTCCTAATGCACAAATCAGTGAATGCCGTAGATCCTGCTGGCACTTCTACCACTCAAACCAGACATTAAGTTGTAGACGTGGCTCTTTCCTGAGGTGGAACTGCTAACCTCGGAGGTTCTTAATAGTCAACATGCTTCTTAAAGTGTGGTGGCCAGATTTGGCCACAATACTCCAGCTGGGGTCTATTCAGTGTTTTATAAAGGTTTAGCATAACTTCCATGCTTTTGTACTCCATGCCTCCATTTATAAAGCCAAGGATCCCATATGCTTTTTAACAGCCTTCTCAACTTGTCCTACCACCATCAAAGACTTGTGTACATACACCCTCAGGTCTCTTTGTTCCTGCACCCACTTTAAAATTGTACCATTTAGTTTATATTGTCTCTCCTCATTCATCCTATCAAAATGAATTACTTCACATTTCTCTGCATTAAATTTCACTGCCATGTGCCTGCCCATTTCAGCAGTCTGTCTATATCCTTCAGTAGTCTGTTACTATCCTCCATTTTGTTTGCTATCCAAGTTTTGTGTCATCTACAAACTTTGAAATTATGTCCTGTACACCCAAGTCCAGGTCATTAATATATGTCAAAAGGAGTAGTGGTCCCAACACCGATCCCTGAGGAACACCACTGCCCACTTCCCTCCAGTCTGAAAAACAGCCGCTCACCACTATTCTCTGTTTCAGTCCCTTTAGCCATATCTATGCAGCCACCACGCTTTAATGCCATGGACTTCAATTTTGCTAACAAGTCTATTTTGTGATATGTTATCAAATGTCTTTTGAAAGTCCATATACACATCAACCACACGATCCTCATCCACCCTCTCTGTTACTTCATCAAAGAACTCAATCAAGTGAATCAAACAGGATTTGCTTTAATAAATCCATGCTAGTTTTCATTTATTAACAGATATTTTTACAAATGTTTAATTAATTTTGTCCTGGATATTGGGCCCAAGTTTCCACATGATTCGCGTCTGATTTTTAGGAGCAACTGGTGGAGAACGACTATTTTAGAAATCGCAATTCTCCACATTTTTTTTCTGCAGTTCTAGTCAGGTAGAACAGTTCTAGTTTAGAACAGAATTTTTTCTTCAAAAGGGGGCGTGTCCGGCCACTGACGCCTGATTTGAAAGTTTCCACAGTGAAATGCACTCCAAACTAAAGTAGAATGGAGCAAGTGAAGATTTTTGTAGAACTGAAAAAAACCTGTTCTACACATAAAAAATCAGCGCAGGTTACAAATTAGGCGTCCAGAACGAGGTGGGGGAAGGAACTCATTAAATTAGACTATAAATCCTTATTTATACTTCTACAAATATTATACAAAATAATCCAACCTGAATAAACATTTTATAAGCCAAGAAAAGATTAAATAAACCATCTTCCGACCTGTGTGAAAGTGCTTCAGCCAGGGAGAATTCTGCAGCTGTTCGTGCCGCTGAGCGGAGAGAGGGAGGGATGAGAGAGAAGGTAGGAGAGGGGAGAGAGAGAGAAGGGGAGAG